>NW_012152252.1:895417-943544 GCF_000956105.1 Propithecus coquereli | reverse complement strand
ATCCTACCTGAGGCAAAAATATAAAAGCAGATTTAGCCTTCTTTATGATGTTGAGTCAAATGTACCCTTCACCTTCCAAGAAAGAAATTTTTTAAAAAAAATTGGGCAGGAAACTGGAATCCTGAGTATATGACCCGAATCCTTTGCATTTTACTTTCTTACTGTTCGAATGTAAAGGATGTTGTGCATTGTCTATCTGCCTCAGTAGGATCTATGGCAAGTAACACGTTAAAGTCACAATTCTACCTTCCGTTTGCCGCAGAGGGTGTGGCACGCACCCTCTTGGGGGAGCCGCGGGGTGGGGGGCTCCTGCTCAGGAGGAAAGGCTGAGCCATCCGCCACCTGTCCAGGGCATTCAGACTCAGGGACCTGGGCCAGGCAGGTGAGGGCCAGGAGCAGAGTGGGTACGAGCCTGTTTGCTTTCCATCCTCCTGCTCATAGTTCTGCACTGTTAACAACAGAGACATCACTGGGGTTGCCTCCTTTGGGCCTCCCGTCTCCATATTTATCTCTCTCTGAGGTCCTGTCTCTGTCGCACACCTCAGTGTTGCCTTCCTCCAAGGTTGTGCCTTGGCTTCTGTTGCTCATCCCTCAGTGCTGTGCTCGGTGGTGCTGCCACTGTGCCATGGCCTCAGCTCCCACCAAGGAGCTGCCAATCTTGCCCTTTACCTTCGACTGTCTGCCGGAGCCGCAGCGCCCACACGCCGACCTGGAGGCTTTGGAGGTGCCTCAAAGTAGTATTTCCAAAGTGAAACTTACCCACGCATTTATTCATCAATAACCTTCTATGCCAGACCCACCTTTGACACACTCATTGATTAAGCAGTGGTAGCACCGCTTGGAGCACGCGGATTAGGGAAGGAAAGCCTGGGCCACTTTTAAGCTGAATGAACTTAGGCAAGTTTCAGAACTTCTCAAAACCTCATTTTTTCCACGATAAAAAGGGGCCAATAATATTGCTGTCTTGAAGTATCACTGGAAGAATTAAATGTGATAACGTTTGAAAGGTGCATGAACAATGCATGGTGTATAATTGAGATTGGCAAATATTAGTGGTTATGAATGAGATGTGTAAAATAAATACGAGGACATGTAACTGTTCCGTAGTGCATCAGGGACAAGCTCAGAGTGGCAGAGCTGCTGATCATCTCTCAAAGGCGAGAAGTAGTCAGCCCAGTGGGAAAGGGGGAGGGGCACTCCAGCCCGCACCTGGAAGGCACCAGGAGGAAATAGCGTGGAATAGCACGGAGCGCTGGGTGAGCTTTCAGTAGCGCAGTGCTGAGCGCAGGGCGCTGTGTGGACACGCGAGATGCAGAGGTGCGCGTGCACAGGCACCGCACCGTCACGCACCTGTGTGTTAAGCTCGAGAGTTTCCACCTTATCCTGGAAGCTGTGGGAAGCCACTATAGGAATTTAAGCTGGGGAATGACATGCTCAGATTTGCATTTTAGAACTAACACATTGGCGACTGTGGGAAGCGGGGATTGGAGTCATGCCAGGCTGGAGGCCGGGAGACCAGGCAGGAGGCAGTTGCGGTGATCCAGGCAAGAAGCAATGAGGGCCTGGACCAAGGTAATGGCTTTGGGGATAGGGGGAATGGTGTGGGTCTGAGTGGATCTTAAGGAGGTAGAATCTGGAGGGCTGGTAAGTCGAAGTGAGGGCTAAGTGAGAAAAGAAAATCTGGGATGTCTGCCAAATATCTGCTGTGGGCAGGTGGATGGATGGATGGTAGCATCCAGAATATTAGCATACTGGAAGACGAAACATTTTGATAATGAGCCCCGTTGGGGACCCAATGAACTTTCTTTCAGATTTGTTTAAGGAGAGATGTCTGATGAAGTCTTGTCTTTGCTTTCGGATGTGGGGAACCAGCATCCAGGAGACGCTAAGTGGGGTGGTGTGTTGAGATGGAGAATTGAGTGTTGGGTGAGTAGAGCCAAAGGCAGAGATCTGGGACATGTGAACACTTGAGAGAAGAAAGAGGACGACGACTCAGTCAGTGATGTAGCCCGGACAGACAGGCCATGGAGCTCCAGAGAATCAGGAAAGACTGGCCGGTGTCATGGAAACCAAGGGAGGGGGTGAATCACACAGTCGCAAGACACAGACGCATAAGTTGGAGGAGAAGAGCAGACTGACCGCTGTGTTGGGACACGTGGAGCATTCGTGACCTTGGTGAGAGCAGCGCCACTGGTGCTGGGGGGATAATGCCAGAAGGCCGTGGGTTGAAAGGACGTGGGAGGTGAGAAGGGGCCGGTGTCCCATATATTCTACTGCTTCAGGGGGCTTTCCACTGAAAAAGGGAGAGGAGGAGGGAATGGAATTTACAAGGGGGTTGGCATTTGAAGAAAGAGGGGATTTTCAATATTTACTTATTTATTTTGGAGTATAAATGTGGGAGAACACCGTGCGTGTGACAGAGAGTGAGTTGAGAGGGAAATTCAGTAGAAATACGAAGTTTGAAGACAAAAAGGGAATAAGAGGTGGGACACGGCCCTTGAGGAGCTGAGAAGGGAAGGGTCGCAGAGCACGAGTGACAGCAGGGGACAGGGAGAAGGTCGCCTCCTTCATTGGGACAAACAGAGAGAAAGGAAAGACCCGTGCAGGCACGACTGTGTTTTAAAGGAGTGAGAAAAGAGTTCTTCCTTGGTGTACTATATTTACTTCTGTTGAGCAGGAGCAAGTTCATTCATCGAGAATGTGGGACAAGTAGGCTTGAGGACAGATGTGACATTTCAAACAGAGGAAATAGCCAACATTTACTGAATGCTTACTGTGTTCCAGTCAGAATTGTAATCACTTTAACTGTATTAGCTCCTTTAATCCTCACAATAACTTTATAAGTCAGGTACAATAATCCCCCTCATTTTATATATGAGGGAACTGAGGCACAGACATTAAATATGATGACAGAGGAGAGCTTGAGCCCAATGTTTTGACTCCACCACTCACTGTTTTACGCATCAATGTGTCTATGGAGCGCCAGTAATTCATCAATTCATCCAGCAAATATTAATCATATATTATTAATACTTAGTATTAATCAAAGCCAGGCACTTGTTTGCGTTCCCTGAGATGCATTGATAAAATAATCATATTTTCATGAGGGGAGGCTGACAAGCAGAAGAGATGAGGAAGCTGTACAGTTTGTGGTGGGTGATTAGCAGCATAGGGGAAGAGGAGAGCGCTGAGCAGGTTGGGCTGGAGGGGGTGCGAACACAAATGGGAGCAGGGCTCGTGTGAGACGGTAACGTCGGAGCAAAGGCTTGAAGGAGGGGATGAGTAGGCACGTGGACTTCGGAGAGAAGAGCATCCCGGGCTTACTCAAGGAACACAAGAGCAGTGTGGCGGGAGGGGAGGGGAGCAGGGCGTGACATCCAAGAAGATCCTAGCGGGAAGCGCAGGCCACGTAGGCACTTGGGCTTTTCTTGTGAATAGAATGGGAGCATTGCAGGGTTTCAAGCAAAGTGGCACGAGCTTTCTCATGTACTGAAAAGATTTCTGTGGCTGATGTGTGGTGAATAGATGACACAGAGGATAAGTGAAGGAGCAAGGAGACCAGATGGGAGACCACGGCCATGATCAAGGTGACAGGAGACAGAAGCCGGGACCAAACGGTGGTATTGGAAGTGGCTAGAAGTGGCTGGATTTGGAAGGAACTTGCATGGCAGAGCCTGCAGAATTCCTGATGCGTTGGAGGTGGCGCGTGGCAGAAGGGAGAGAACACAGGGGTGACTCGCAAGGGTCGTGTGGCCTACGTAATTGTGAACGGAGTTGCCGTCTCTGGCATGGGAAGGGCAGGTGCCGGTTAGAGGAAGATCCGGTGTTCATACCAATCTTTCCAATTGTGCGATTTTTTTCCGCCGTTAGCATTCAGCAACCCTTGTATAGATATGAGTAAAAACTGGCAAATCAAAAATCAGAATTTACAAAGTACAGAGGAAGAACGAGGGGCAAGAGATTTTCAAGTAAAATAAGATGCAAGAAATTTGTAACTGACACAACTGGATTGAAGTAATAGACCGTGAAGTCTAGGCTTTGAGGTACCAGTGTCTGCAGACATTCTGCACAGTATGCGGGAGTCTGGGATGGGCGTCTTCCTCCGCGTCTGTGTCCTCTCTCCTGTGCAGGGAGTTAAGAATGATGATCTAGGTCGTGAAAAAAAAAAAGTTTGGAAAAATTGCAAAATGCCTGGATCATGGAATACGTGATCCTGAAGTGGTTGAAGGTTAGAAGTCTTGAGGATGAGAGAAAGAGCCAACTGGAATGACAAGCTGTGTGACTAAAGCAAGGCATAAGTTTGAGATTTCAGAACAGGAAGAGCTGTGGGCAGTGGCCAAGGAGGCTGGAGCCCTTGGAGGGGCTGCTGAAGGGAAGTGGAGGCAGACGAACTACTGGCAAGTTAGGGGACTGGTGGATTAATCACTTATATTTTTGCTTTACTGAGTGTAAAACATGATAGCTTCTGACAATATACTACCGTGAGTCATCCCCACAGTCAGCATAATGAGCCTTCTCATCAGCCTCAAAGGTTTCCTCACACCTCATTTTATCTTTAATGGTTGTTAGATTTTGTCAAATGCCTTTTCTTCATCTATTGTATAATCATAGGATATTTCCTGTTTATCTGATGGATTATACTAATCGATTCTCAAATATTGGACCAGCCTTGCATATCTGGAACAAGTTCCCACTTGGTTGCGGTGAATAATTCTTTTTTGTGTACCTGAAAATGATTGTAGTCACATGTTACCTCTTATGTAAAGTCCTGCCTGAACCTCTGAATTGTTTGCTTTCTACCTTGGGAGCTCACACAAAACTTTGTTTTTACCTTTGTTACGGTGCTTGCCACGCTACCTCGCTTTGGTGTGTTTTACGCTCTATAACCACCACTGTGAGCCTCAAGAGCAGAACTGTTTTTTCAAATTCTTTGTCTTTGTAATTGTGGCCCCCAGAATATTAGTATGTAGTGATAGCCATCCTCATTGTTCTTTTCCTCTCTAATGCTTAGTCCTCTGCTTGACACATGTGTGTGTTGAGAAAAGTTTGTTGAAAGCAAAATAATTAATCAAGAAAATTAATCGAGTTCCAGACTTAGGAATGTCCCAAAGCCAGCCAGCAGAATGCTGAAATATTTTAGCGATATAAACCTAGTGCTGATGGGGACACACAGGAAGGAATTCCCATTTATTTTTCGTAACATTTTAAATTAATGAGCTGGTTTATCAGTAATGCAGTTACAGATTTCTGACCTGTGGACCCCGTAAGGCTCGGAGAAGGCAGTATTGGGACTTTATCACTTGTCTGGGCCACCGGAGATGCGGATCAGATGTGCGTATTGCTCTCTAAATACACTAACATTGCGCAAGGTTTTCAGGTTGCTCCAACAACTCTGTCTTGGCTCTAAGGTCAGACTCTCCCATCCCGTTTCCAGCCTGTCCTCTCCTATCTCAGGGAGGAGGAGGAGAACAGGGAAAGGAGTTTTTGCATAATTGTTGGAGGATGGAGAGGTCTAGAATGAATAGTACCACCTCAAGTCTGCAGAAGGCATCAGGGCAGGAATAATGAACAAAAAGTAATCTTTTTGTTAAGCTTTTATGAAATCATAACAAGAAAAAGTGACAATTTAGGCCTCCTTTATTCTCCTTTACTGTCAGTAAAAAATTTAGGAGACCTTCTAACCATTCCTACTGTCAAAGAAGGTGCATGTTGTAAAACATTTATCCCAACTGAGGATCATGGCTGTGTTCCTGAAACATTCCTCTCCGTCTGCGACTCTTTCAGATCTTCTCTCCATCACAGGACATTTTCCAGCTGCGGGGGAATCGCACGAAAGCCCCACCAGGTCAGGCACGAGCGCTCCTGCGCTGTCGTCAATACTTACCAGCTTTCTGGGTGAGAACTTGCTCTCCAGCGTAGTAGAGCAGAACCAAATGGGTCTGCTAATCGCAGTGAACTGCTCCAACGGTGCTATTTTTGTCCGAAGAAACCACTGCCTTTGCCAGAACGAACCTGGGTGTTTCTTCCTGAAAAATCAGTTATCTTTTCCCCCTGGGTTCTCTCCTGCCTTCTTTGGGTAAACCTGTTGTCTGAATTTATTTATTGGTATTCTCACTACAAAACTTCGGATATGCATAATTATTTTCAGAGATAACAGTGTGAGGACTCAGAAGTACACAGAACTTAGTGTGTAAAAGCCATTTCTGTTCCTGTTTCCATGAGGGGCAGCTCCAGAGACAGAGGAAGCGGGGAGAGTGCGTGGGGTGTTTCTGGACTAAGGGGTTAGAAAGAGCTGGTGGGCCTGGAGTCTTTACTCCAATCCTATCTGAACACAGCCTGAGCTTTTAACACAATGGTGTAGAATTTTATTGTTTTGCAAATATTTTTGCTTCTGATCACTTCAGCATTCTTGTGGGATGAAAGTCAAGAAATTAAAGCGTAACAAGATAGCTATGGTCACACATTTGTGGAGAACCTGGGGTTCCTGTCTCCTAAACCAGGATCACTCCACTAGACTATGGGGTACTAAACACTTAATGTGTGCCAGCTGCTATGCTAAGGGCTTTGAATATATTATAAACTCAAAATTGTGAAATTCTATTTTTATGCCAAATTTACGTATGAGGGGATTGAAGATTACAGAGATAGAATTACTTTCTCTAGGTGACACAGTAGTAAATTTTGAAGCTGGTTTATACCTGGACATGTTTGAGTCCAACCTTTGAGCCACGTTCCAACACCTCTGTAGCTTGGCCAGAGCTGTTTCTCGATGACCAAGGTCACTGTGTCTGGTTGCTCAGGTCATGCTCTGCACAGAGGCGCCTGGGTTTTGAGATTGGCGATGCCCACATCAGCCCAAGGTTTACTGGCTGGTTTCATCTGGCCTTGGGCCGTGGCAAGGGAGGAATAACTTAGATTAGGATATCCAGTGGCGACACTTGTTTCTACGTGGCTTGTCGGACGGGCGCCTTTTCTGCTTCACTCAGCAATGCCACGTGTGCTGGCTGGGAGCATGACCGGGTCACTCACAGGTGTTCCGACCTTGCGATTGCAGCCCTTGCTGTCTTCTTCAACCCTCCTGTAAAATGGGCCTGGGATGTCATCAGGACTTAGGAGGCATGAGTCTAGGAATTCCAAAGTTAGCTCATAACTTTTCAGCTACTTCATGGGAGTTGGCAGAGAGGGAAAATGCTGTTTTCACTGGAAAGAGTGTGGCCTCTTTGCTCCCTTCAGGTAGAACTCAATATCTAGGCTTGAGATTAGGTACTTTTATAAAGAAACTTCAGAACTCATTGAAAATGTTATCAGCTACCAACTTGCTACTGATAAAAAAAGACTATAATATTTACTAAGCAGTTAAAGTATCAGGCTACAAACTGTAAACTTTTCTATTACTGATATTTTATGTTTCTCGCGAAACTCAATTCAATGCCTGAGATGATACCTGGAAAGTCCATAAAACTTCAAAGATCTATAAACAAGTCGACTTAACTAGCCCAAACGTCCCAGTGTGCCGTTTGTACTTCAGCTTTCCCACATGTTTACTGAGAAGGAAAACTCAAACCACACTTGGGGGTTTGAAGCAAAGTGGACTGTGAGTTGGAGAAGTCTGAGCTTCTGTCGCGGATGCAGAGTCATTCAGCTCCTGGATTACCCACGGGAGGTTATCCTCCTGGACATACACTTCTTTATGGACTGATTTGTTCCTTTGGCTAAAAGGGACTTAACAAGTGTTATTTACATGGTGAATACGGTGATGGGCCCAATGGTTTGAAGTTGAGAAAATTCGGGGAAGCAGGTAGCTCCCTTGGCCACACTGCATTTGCATTACACTGTTAAACTTAACACCTGTCGCAGGAATGGAAAATGCTACCGACTCATGAGTTACGGTTGCTGTGAAAACCGTAACTTCTCATTTATTGACTTCAGTATGTTTAAGGTTTTAGCCGTTGTGTCAGCATGTTTGACGGAGGTGTGCAGGGTAGAATTCATGTCTCATTTTCAGATGAAGGTCAATCCAACTTTAAACAGTTTTTTTCCGCTTCACAGGTTCTCTGGAGCTACAGAAAGCTGTCAGAGACTTCAACTCTGGTTCAATAGCTCCAGTTCCATTGGCCTGACTTAGAAAATACATCAGTCTGTGTCCGACTCACAAAATTTAGATCCAAAAGGAAAAATAAATTCCCTGTGAGGTCATCCCTCCAGTCTGAACACTATCTGGTAGACTCCTTGAGCCACTAAAATGGCAAAGATCTTGGCTGTCTGCCCAGCTGTTGGAGAGGATGGAAGAGACAAGGAAAGGAGCCAGGAACAGTGGCGCAGGAAAACAGAAGAGACACAGCGGGTCTGTGTATTGGTGGTAGCTACTTACGTGGGAGCAGAGAAGAGCAAATGCCAGGTGTGTGCTTTGGGGGTGGGACAAGGGGAGGCATGAGAACCAATTGGAGAAAAATAATATGCTTATTCATTTCTTTTTTGATGGTAAGTTTCTTTTCCTTTGGGCAGGTACCCAGTAGTGGGATTGCTGGATCGAATGGCAGGCCTGCTTTTAGTTCTTTGAGAATCTCCATACTGTTTTCCATAGAGGTTGCACCAAGTCGCAGTCCCACCAACAGGTATAAGTGTTCCCTTCTCTCTTACAGGTGTTGAGTCACAAAGAATTTCAGAAAACACAAGAACGTAGATGTTTGGTTTTTCTTGTTTTGAAAAGCCCAACAAAAATTAAAGAGCAGAACAGGTTGGAGTGGAGCTGTGATGTGTGTAAGCTGTGTTCGGCCAAGAGGTCTGGGTGTGAGCATGTGTCTGCACTTCCAGGCTTGCTCCTCGGAGCTCAGCACTCCCTCCGTCTGTGTTCACAGCCAGCAGTCTGATTACTGACCTTTATATAAGTAAGTCTGAGATGGGGTCGTTTCAAGAGCTCAGTAGTAAGCTCTAGGCTGAGGGATCCTCCTTTCTGCAGAGTTGTGTTTTCCAACACACTCATTATCTGAAGGAAGTCCAGAGGGCCAGCACCCCCTGAGTCCTAATCCTGTGCGTCCGAGACTTGTTTTCCAATAGGGTTCTTCTCAGGCATTTGAGAATATTGGGAACATATCGTAATGTTTATTTTATTTTATTTTATTTCTGAAAAGCAGTGTGGCACATTTGTACCTCTCTCTGGATAAAATCATGTGAAATTACTTTATATTGCTCGACAGACTGCGTCGTTAACCCTTATCATGTGTAGCATGTGTCAGTAATGGATTACAGACAGCACACGCTTATTGGACTCTGTAGCCTCTTAAATGTGGGTAAAAGCTGCTGTAAGCATCAAAATATCTCTGTTCTCTCCAGAGCAGTCGATATTGGGTTACCGATTGTTAGTTTGATGGTTATAGTTTAAACACTTACTTTAAATAAAAGTACACATAAAACAGAACCCATTTTGGATCACCTTTGATCTGTAAGAGGTACAAAAAAAGAATAGATTTTACTGGGAACTAACCTATTCTCCATCAAGTTGGTTGGCTGTTCACAATTTTTTGTAAAAGATACATATTTTGCACATTTCTTGAGATAGAAAGAAAGTTTTACAAAGGTGTTTCAATGTAAATTTTCTTTTTTAAAAGATTTTTCCAGCTTTCTAAAATCCTTCATTTCTGCAGAATTTCTCTCTGGCCTATTTCAGCTGAAGACACAGCGGAAGCTGATGTCCATGCAAGAGCATTAATACACCCATGAGTTAAGGTTTTGTGGACACTTTTGTTATTAGGCTAAAATCTTTGTTGGTTTAAGTTGATCTTACACATTATAGGAGTCCAATATGGAAGGGTTGGCTAAATTTTCTTTGCTGAGAATGCCAATGAAAATCCATATCTTTGAAGATTAAAAAAAGAAAAATTGTCAGGTCTGCATAAAGTCCTGGATATGTTCTTGAAAGTGCAAGTGTTTCTCTGCCCGTACTTGTTGGGGAAGTGGGCTGATGATGTCTTACTCATTCATCATTCAAAACTTGTATGTTATAGAGATACTTAAAATTATATAAATGTAAAATTATATAAACCTAAAATTTTTTACATATCTAAAGCTAAATTTTATATCTAATACTAAAACCATTTATATGTTCATATTCATATATGTATGAATCTGAAAAAGATGCACATTGCTAGGAGTAAATAGATCCAACAGGCAAATGTCTAAGTAGTTGGCATTGTCCTGGTATAAAGCTTGTTATATTCTTCAAACTTTCAGAAACTTTAGCTTTTTATGTGATGGAAATCAAATCAAAGGGGCCCAGCTCATGAAGACATATAACCCAAGGTGTGGAGAAAATACATTTCTTGCTCAAACTGCCAGATGACCCCTTTGTGGATTGTGATTATGTTTAGTCACTTTAACGTATATAGACAGGTTTCCATATGCAGGAGAAAAAGGGCCACCTTCCATAAAAATGAATATTTCTGTAAGAGTTCTTAAATTCATGAATGTAGTCACATTGACCTTACTCTGGGGGTACTTATAATGTGGTTATGCATCTGTGTTAAATTAGATTTGAAAATCTTCTGCTACTATAACAGGTTTTAAAATATAGGATGCTAGCATTTTTTATTTCAAGCTGATTTCAGACATCAGTTCAGGGTTTTTATTACTACAATATTTCACTCGATTGTTTTTTTTAATCCCTTCTGTGCAGTTAGATGTAATTGTTTTCATTAAATGTGATAAAAATAATGTTTTAAATGGCTTTATAAATTGGCCATAAAATGAGTTCTTATTTGGGGAAAATATGTCATATACACATATAAATAGACGAAAAAAATTTTAAGTAGGCAACACACTGTTTCCGTGAAGAAGTCTATGTAAATGGAATGGTGTAACAAACATTTAGTTATGGCGTCTTTTCAATAAATTACATTAGATTTACTGATTTCTGCAGTATGATGGGAAGGTTGCATTGCAGATATTAAATCATGGTTCTCTACAGAAGGCTTCTTAATGAATTAGATTTTAGGTAGATGCAAGATTAATGAGGTTTCTAATCTGTGTTACTGGAGGAGTTTTTAAAAAATAAATTAAAAATCAATTACGAAAATTGAACTACTGAATTAAATTTATCACTTAGAAGATATTCAAGTAAATACAAACAAAAGAAAATGTTTCAATTATTAAATAATGGAATTTACAAAGGGCTCATGGTGAGTCATTCAGCCGTTTAGAAGGCACGCGGTGGTGAGCGTCGCCGATGACCTGCCCTGCGCGAGGACCGCGGGTCCCGCGGTGGCTCTCCGTGGGCACATGTCAGCGGCACGCAGGCAGCGCTGATGACTGGCGTCTCTCGTCTGAGGCCAGGCTTGTTCAGTGAATTTCCTTTAAGCTCTCCAGGAGAGTCTAACATGCAGCCTAGGGTTGAGAGCCACTACTCTACTGCATTTGTTGGCTTTTTAAATTTAAATTTTAATCTTTTCAAGTGTGTTTCTCTGATTCAGCAGTCAGCTCCTGGGAGGCAGAGTCATTATGAGGGACCAGGCTCCAGTGCCCGGGAGAGCCCCCGGGGCCATGGGAGCCTCGGTAAGTGCTTGTGGGATGAATGAGTTAGATGGTTTCATCGGCCGTCGGCGCTGCACGGCTGCTGGTGAGCTGGGCCAGAAAAGTTAAGCTGAGCCACTGAAAAGCAGGACCAGCTGTAACTCGACAAAACATGAAGACAAGGGACATTTTGTTAAAGGCCCCAACCATAGTCGGCTCAGTGAGGGGTGAAGAAAGGGGCTGTAAACTCAGCACTTGAAGGCGTGAAGTTTAGAACTTCTAGAAAGGCATCGTTATCCTGAGAGCCAGGCAGCAGGAAGGACACAGGGAGGACCAGGGAGGTGTACGTGTCGTAATGGCGTGTGGCTCAGAGGAGGTAATGATGGCCCACAGACCCATAGCCAGGCTTAGGGGAGCTGAGGTCCCCCCACAGACAGGACAACTGCCCAAGGACACCTCAGACAAGAAACTTGGGCGTGTTTATTTAGCTTCTCACTCAAATAAGTTTAGATGAGAGCATGACCAAGGCAAAGGCGTCCCATAAACCCTACTAGGTAAGCCGAAATGTATCTAGGATTACGAACTTTGTAACAGGCAGTGTGTTTTCTTCTTTTATACTTCCATGCCTTGGAGTCTTACAAAATATTTGATTTGGTATGGTCCAATGTTATCATCACTTAACTAGGGCCATGGTGGAAGATTTGTTTCCCCTATGTTCTGGTCAGCATTGGGAACAATAATAGAAATGACAATCATTTAATGATCATTTGCTCAGACACAGGTACTACCTAAGTGTCACCTGAGCTTGTGTTACATAATTTTCTCAACAGCTTTCAACCAGGACTCTGTTGCAAGTGACAGAAAACCCAACGCATAATGGCTTAAACAGAAACAGGAAATACATGAGCTCACATCACAGAAAGGTCCAGTGGCAGTTCCAGCTTCAGCCGTAGCTCAGACGCAATCACCGTCACGTGCATTCCCTCCCTCCGTCTCTGGGCCTCGCTTCTCCTGCAGTGGTTCTGTCCCTGGGGCAGCTGTTCCGCGGTAAAACCTGGCTCCTGACGAAGAGAAAGCCTCTTTGTTGTCAACTGCGGCAAGATGCCAGAGCTGCCACTTGGTCCCTCGCTCAGCCCTGAGCCCGTTGCCTTTACCAGGGAAACGCAGTGGATGATGAGCTTAGACGTGGGGGACTGAAGCTGTGGGTAGGGCTGAGCAGAAGAGGCACATCTCCAAGTAAGTCTCATGGGCAGGTGTCAGAGGGAGGAGCCTACGGAGGCTCAGAGAGGTGAAGTAACTTGCTTGAGCTAAAACTGCGGGTGCACGGCCTCGGCGGCATGTGGAGGATGGACGGATGATGGGAATGCGAAGCACCTGCATCTCTGCAGGTCCGTGCTGCCCCCCTCCCGTGGGGGAGATGGCTGCACTGGGGGTGGGAGAGCCCGGGCAGCCCCCCTCCCACAGGGTCGCTCTCCCGGTCCCTCCTGTCGCAAACTCACGTTTTCAAAAGGAGTTCTCTGAGGCACACGGTTGTGAGCACTTGTTTATCAGCCTAGAAAACAATTTCTTTTAATAACAACTACATTAAAATATTGGTCCAATGATTTTTTTGCCGTCCATCATTTTCCACACAAGTTCTTATAATTGGCAGTAGGTTAGTCCCTGCAAAATCCCCAGCCTTTAACAAACAACTTTAGCACCGTGTAAGCCAAAGATAAAAAGGAAAGGCAATTTTTTGTTAAAAAATTAAAATAAATTTTGGCTGTGCTTGCTTCTTGCAGCTTGAGCCTGCGACGCAGCCTGTGGGGTTTGCTCTGTGCTCGCGGCGCCTCGTTTTGCGCTGCATTCGGGCGTCTTCCAGTCCTGCTAGTTGCTCTTCCGCTGTCGGACTTGTCTTTACTCCCCTGTATGCTAAACGTCTAGTCTTCCGTTGCCTCTGGGACTGTCGTAGGTTTTATACAGCTCGCCTGAGTCTTTTCTACTTTTTGGATTATTTTTTCCATAAAACCCATGCTAGCCATAAATTCAGTTTCCAATTACACATCAGTTTATAATCATCAATTCCTCGTCCTGCGCATCACCTGCTCTTGTTCACTGACGGCCGGTAGGACTCGGTCACAAAGCTGCGCCGTCGTGTTCTGCCCTGTGAGGTGTCACTTCTTTGTTTTCACATCACTGTCTGTGAAAACTTTCTTGTCCTGATTGGCAATTGCATTTACTGTGTGTGCTCTCATTTTTAGTTCATCTTCTTATTTTGTATTAATTACTTGGTCCGTGGGAGGGATTCCTCGCGATATACAGGGCGATCACCACGAGTCAGATGCCGATTACGGTAAAAACCACTAGTGTAGTATCAGTGATATTTAGCAAGAGAATCCTGAAATATGGAACATTCCCCTCAATAAGTCACTTCATCAAACTAGGTTCTGTACAGAGAAAAAGGCAAAATGATTTAACTTTTCATACCAACAGCGCCTTCAGCCCCCACGTTGCCAGTTCCGGCGGGCCAGGTGGAACGCCGTGGAGAGCGATGTCCGACAGTCGGCCTGAATGAACAGAACAGTTCCAGGTGCTGGTTTGCCTGTGGCCGCCCCGTGGGCCGGCTCTGCCTCTTGTCTGTCCAGGCCCCTGCATGGAGAGGAGGAGCAGGTCTGCCCATGGCAGCCAGAGCAGAGCAGAGAACACGACGGTTTGGCCCAGATCAGAGCGTGGAAACGGCTGGGAAGATTTATTAAGACCCTTCTTGGCTGGGGGAGGATCTGGAGACCAGGGTACTGCTTCCCAGGCCTATCGACTTAGCCATGTCAGAGAAGAGAACCTGGAAAGAGGAGAAAGAGGAGTTTGGGCCTGTCCCGGCGGGGGATCCGTCATGCCTGAAGTATTGCCTCCTGGATGAACAGAGCCAAGTGAGAGAGACAGTGAGGCCCGGCCAGGCTTGCATCCTTGTGGGAACGGGTGAGCCCGGGCTTTGTACGTCCTCGTCCAAACATATGTGTACATGTACACGCTCACACAGCCCTAAGAGACAGAGATACAGAGAACCAAGTGCAAAGAGATGGCCACGCCTTCTTCCAGGGGAAGTAGATACTTCTCTTGATACCTGGGAAATAATTTTCACCTCTTCACTCTTTCAACCTGTTTGAAAGCTGCATCTTGGGGTAAAATGAGGGGCTTATACCTGGAGGCTTACTGAGAAAAGGGCATGTGAAGGGGACAGGAATCTTCCCCTGCCTTCCCAAAAGTGCCAGCAGATTCCATCACACGCACAGAGCAGTCAAGGGAAGAGAACAAAACAGGTGTCTGCGCACTCTGTTCCACCTTTTCTTTGTCGTCACGCCAAGGACTGCTTTGCCAATCTGGTAATGCCTAAGGACCCCTTCACAGAAAAATGCTTTTAAGTACATAAAGTAAATTACAGAGAGTGACAACGGAAACCACTTACATTGAAATAAACTTCTACCAATAGACTGCTTGGGGGAGGGGGCCCACAGAGCCCAGGTTAAGGATCAGTGCAGTCCCCGGGCTGTGCCTCAGTGAGGATCCGTGCAGGAAATAGGTGGCATGCTCAAGTTAGGATAATTCGAGCATGATTTCATAAGAAGATATTTGCAAAGCATAGGCAGGGTGTAGCGAAGCCATGCAGAGCAGAGAAGGGCATGCTTCCAGAAAGTGCAGTCTCTTGTCAACCCCAGAAACAAAGGCAAGGGAGGGGGCATTACTTGGAAGGGGGATCTCTGGAGAAGAGTGACTTAGTCTTGGGACTCAGCCAACCGCAGGTGACCCTTACAGAGAGGGAGCCAGGAGCACCTACACCCCGACCTCCTCCCTCCTGATCTGCTGGGCTCCCCAGAGATGCCATACATTCAGCAGACTTTTACTAAACGTGAATCAGTTTAGGTCACAACAGTTCTCACGTCCCAGAGTCAGAGCCAGGCAAGCCCATCGACCCGGTGCTGGCCAGCGTCCAGCCTGTGCGTGGAGAACCGCACCGAGAGGCAGCGTGCGGACACAGGTAAGTTACCATGCGTGGACGATATGGGTGAAAATGTTCCTTTACTATAACCTGGTCTTTATTTTTGTTGGCAAATATTTAAACCATATGTAGGAATTAGAGCAATCGATTTCCTACTCCCTTTGTACTGGAATAATTTTTCTTTTGCGATTGATTTAAAAAGCAACATTCACTGATAGATTTCCCAGGAAATCTCATTATTTGCAGGTTAGCTGCCCAGGACGGCAGCCTTCTGTGCTGAGGGAGAAATCCTTCACAAATTTCATCTTGAGAAACTGTTTAAATTCACTGAATTCTTTGGGCGAAGCTATTTGGTCTTTGAATATGTAGGTGGAGTACTTGGGAACTATTTGAAAAGTCATTTGTTCCAATGGGTTGTATTGTTATTCTACAAATTACCCAAAACTATTCAAAAGGAAAAAAAAGAACGATTATTATCTTCTCACAGAGATTCACTGAGAATGTATACACAGTGTTCCATGACAGTTCTGCCTTTTTTAATAAGAGAGGATTAAGGAAGATCTGACCCCGCAGGTCTCCCGTCCAGAGACCGAGGCAGTGGTCGGTCACCTGGGGGGAGGTTGAGCTGCCGCAGAGATGAAACGTCTCTGGGAACGGCCTGCAGCTGCCTCTGAAGCGATTTGCATACGGTGGTACCCGGAGTTCCCAGAACGTTCCTGGGTGTTCCCTCCTCTCTTTCCACTGCTGGCTGACTGATTCTGTTTGGGTGTATGTCTCCATGTGTCATAATGTTCTGTTTTAAAATACAGCAAAGTTCAAGAAGTTTTGCTTCCTTAAAAGCAAACTTGAGGCTTGAATATGAAATACAGAGCTTTTTTTCCACAGGGTTTTTTGGTTTGTTTTTGAACTGCAAAGCAGTTCTCTAAAACCGATCTCCCCACGTCCAGGGTGGGATCATAGATTCTCTTCTGACACTAGCTTTCCTAAATACCATGTTGTCACCATAGTGTCCCGTCAGCTGCTCTTCCTTTCCTGGAGATCCTAACTAACGTGGTAGGTGACTTGGTGACCAGAGAGGGTATTTGCAGATAGGGATATTTGCAAAACATTCCCTTTTCTTTTTTTCAGGCAGTGATTCTCTGCAGAAGCATTTTTATTTTTTAAGGAGTTCTCAAAGGGCAAACAGAGATGAAAAGGGAGGAATAGCTGAATATTTCTGCTAGTGTTTTGACCAGGATAGCCCTAAACTGTTCTGTTTATTGACAGGGGGAGAATTGTTTGTGTAAGGTTAATGTTGGCATCTCTCGGCCGGGTCACCCCTTCTGTAGAGCGTCTGCGTGAGTTAGGAAATGCCGCCAGGTTTCCATCTGTCAGCAGCGCAAGTCCAGCCACAAACACGACTGTCGTGACAACCACACGAGTTAGTCTTTCAAATAAAACTTGTTAAAAGCTACTGCCTCCAGCCTCCACCCACTGCAGTTAACTGCATTAAATCACCCTCTAACTAGTATTTATTTTCTTGGGTGTTTCTTACGTGTGCAGCTGTGGGCATGCTGGCCTTTGATTTAAAATAACCCCACTAGGATGAGCATTTACAGTCCCCGAAGGTCAGGCTGTGTTTAGGAGGATGTCTGACAGCAATGTCCCACCTGAACTATCTCAGGCTGCAGTGCTTGCGTCCGGGGCCCTCTGTGTCTCCGCTATGGGACATGTTCTTTAAGTCAGGGAACTGATAACATCAGCCGATTTCTTCTAGATGGGTAAACCACAAAGACAACCTTAGAGTCGGGCTATGTTACATTATAAAGGGTGAAAGGCTCACTCTTAAGGCAGTACCCCTCCCCAGACCCCCTGGTTTTCCTATTTCGATGAATTTGGGTGGCAAAGGCACATTTGGGCTAATTTTTGCTTACCTGTGAAATCCGAGCTGACAAGGGAATCAGAGCTATAACTGAGTCCACTGACACTGGTGGTGTGCATTTTCTTTTAACGTACATGTTTGAATTCTTGTGAGATCAAATGGACTAGTGACCCCTTGGTAGGTCTCTTTTATCTAAAAGCAATTTAATGTTCTCAATATGCTCTCTTAGGTGCTAGTACTGTTAGAAGATCTCTCTGTAGTAGAGAGGTATCTTCCCTATTGGTCAGTGTAGGCTGTGAAAATGGGCACTCAGTTTAAATAAAAACGGCTAGGGTAGAAAAAATGAAATGATGATGAAATATATTGTGCATTTGGAAAAAAGAGGACAGCCCTTTCTGACTGTTAGAAGAATGTTCAGAGGCCATACCTGTATCTGAACAATGTAGTTAGTACCAAGTCTTTACGAAAACATTTATGTCTAAAATACCATGAGGCAAATAGTAGCTTTTCAACACCAAATTCCAAGTTCTGTGCAGCCAAAGTGTAGAAATTGAGGAAGCCTGCAGTGCCTGGTACATGCTGGTCACTCAGCAATATTTGTTGAATGAATGAATGAATAAATAACAGGAAATGATGGTGATGATGATGATACTGTTAAAGAGAAACAAAGAGTAAACTTTCAAAGAGACCAAGATTGTGACTCTCATACAAATATAAAATAAGCACAAGTCAAAAATTTCATTTGACATGTTAATTAATGAAGAAATCAATATGATATTATTACACCTGGTTCACCAGAGAACTCAAAGAACCACATACTTACAGTCAGTTAAGGAATGTTGAAATGATTCACCAACGGATGTAACCTGGCAAAATTGTTCCACATCTACAGGGTGATGTTCAATTGTCTTCCATAAGACACGGGGTGCCTTTCCATGGGCAGGAATTATTTGCACAACTCCAGTTTTGTACAAATCAACTTGTATCTCTCCGGAGTTGTAAAATAGGTCTAGTCAACGAAGAGCAAATGTGCACACCCTGTAGAATCACATAATCCCTGTAATTCCAACATCCTGTTGAGGGCTATCCAACAACAGTTTGTTTGAAAATCTTCCACAATCTTCCCTACAGTAGCTAATACATATACAGCACATATTCAGTGCCTGCACTGCTCTGGATTCTACGCTGCACACAAAAATTTACCTAATCTTCCTAGCAACTGGCCCAAGGTTACAGAGCAAGTACATAACGGGACCAGAGTTTGAGTCCAGCCTGTCCAACTCGGATACCCCAGATTCCTACTGACTGCAGAACTACCCGAGACGGGGTGAGGTCACCAGGTGTCAACAGGCCTTGCTGAAGGGCTACCCCTGCTTGTTGCTGGTCTCCAGTTAGCATAAGATTCCGGGGGTGGGTGTGGTGCAGGCTGCGCTGGAGTCTCCCGAGGCCTCCGGCAGTAGAAATGGACGCATCATGTCTCCTGGTTTCCCTTTTTCCCTCTTCAAGTCTGCACCCGGCCCAGCACAGTGCGTTTAATCTCACCATGATTTGCACGTCCACAGACTTTGATGCCACAAGCCACAGTTGTGACTAAAGGACTTCATTGCAGGCTGAGTGCAATGGAACAATTACTGGTAGATATTTGTCTCCTACAAGTCCAAGTAGCAGAGGATTGGAGCCAAATGTTGGGCAGATATGTTTACTTTGGGACATACCCTGTTTGCTCAGGCCTGCTCCAGTCAGCAAGGCCTTACAGGTGGCCGTGTGCCTGTCGGCTCCTGCGCTCGCAAGGCCTGGCACGCCCCCGCCCTCAACCTCTAGCCACAGGGGACCAGGCCTACTTTTGTAAAGTGGAGCGTGGCAAATGCAGAGAGCTGCAGATTCCCAGCCTGGCAAAAAGTCTGTCCTATTCATTTTCTCCCCAGGTTTTACTGCTTCATATTAAAAAAGAAAGTCCAGGAAATATTTAGTAGTGTCCTAGAGCTATGCCCTGGGAGCGCTAAAACTTTACCATCCCTGGCCTTCCACTGTCTCCCATCCTCACACACCCTGATGCCGGGAAGATTGTTCTCTGGGAGGTTGCCTATGCCCTGTGTCCTGCATTTGCGAAGACTCAGGAAAGGAAAAGCACCTACAAAGCTCACAGTCTTTCTTGGCCTCCGCCTACACTGAGCTGGGACAGCTTTCACCACAGCTCAGTGGTCCCCGAGAGAAAGCATGGCAGGTCCTACCCATTCAGTGTGGGGTCCCCTTTGCTTTGGGCAAGACCAGAGTAAAGAGAGTAAGTCAGCTATAGTTTTGGAGGAGTACAGTTTTTTTTTTTCTTGGCTGGGTTTTGTATTTAAATGAGCTTTGGGCCTTCCCCTGTAAGTACAGTTTGGGCAAGAGCTGATGTTTTGTTTTATGTTTCATGAAGAGAAATAAAACAAAACAATAAACAATGTAATGATAATATAAATATTTAAAGTCTATGTCACTTTTTTTTTTTAATCGCTGTGTCCTTGAAAACTTCTTTGTAAGAGATTTGGTTAGGGAGGGGTATTGGGTCATGTTTCACCTGTAGGGTGAGGTCAGGAAGGAAGCCCCCTGAGGGGAGGGGTGGGATTGGTGAGGGTTTATATACTGACACGCCCAGTGTTGCACATCTCTTCCCAACTCTGCACCTTGTAGTAGTTAGAAAGTGGCTGTGGTGGGAGAATTTACACCATGTGAACCAGCAGACAGTACAAATCGGGCTTCCTCGTCTCCTCCCAGAGCATCACGCGATTGTTAAACATTTACTAGCACAACACTTACTATACCCCAGGTACCTAGACGGTGCTTGGCACATAGTTGGTTCCCAACAAATACTTGTTGAAGGAATGAATGAATGAATGTTTATAGGAGTCCTGAAGTAAATTTCACTCTGGTGAAATAAATAATAATATCTTTAAGATATCTAAGTTTAGAATTTTATCTTCAATTTCGTTAAGAACATAATTTAATCTACTGTTTGGTAGACAATATACAAGTTGCTTTTCAGACTTGCTTCTTTTAGTCTGTATGTAATCTTATGCAAAGTGAGAGTTATTCTCATTTTACAGAAAGGAAGTGAAGGTTCAGAATAGTAAAGTGTCACTGTGCTATTAAGGGGCAGAGTCAAATGCAAGTCTGGTTGATTTTCCTTCCTTCCTTTCTTTTTTTTTTTTTTTGAGGAGTAATCACAAGCCCTTTATTTAGCTTGATGCTGTATATTACTTGGTGCCACTTTGGTCTTATAACAAAAGCAAATGTCTCCTTTCCACAAAAGAAAAAGTAATTTTTAAAAGTTCAGTTTGATAAAACTTCTTAAAACTAACCAAGCACAAAATCAGCTATTCATTAGCTAACTTACCTAGATTTTATTCAGATAATTTTTTAAAAACTGATTAAGAGAAAGAGCATAATTCCCATATAAATAGATGCAAAAACAAAGACTATATGATCCTCTCAATAGATGTAGAAAAAGCATTCGATAAACTTCAGCACCCTTTTATGATAAGAACTCTTAAGAAAATAGGCATAGATGGAACATACCTCAATATTATAAAAGCCATATATGACAAAAACACAGCTAACATCCTATTGAATGGGGAAAAATTAAAAGCATTCCCACTTAGAACTGGAGCCAAACACTCACTCAGAGGTGCCCACTGTCACCACTTCTGTTCAACATAGTGCCGGAAGTCCTAGCCAGAGCAATCAAGCAAGAGAAGGAAATCAAGGGTATCCAAATGGGGAAAGAAGAGGTCAAAATATCACTCTTTGCTGACAGTATGATTTTATATCTAGAAACCCCAAATATTCTGCCAAGAGACTTCTGGAATTGATAAATAAGTTCAGCAAAATCTCAGGTTACAAAAATAAATGTACACAAATCAGTAGCATTCGTATACACCAACAATAGTCAAGCTGAGGATCAAATCAAAGACTCAATACCTTTCACAATAGCAACAAAGAAAATAAAATACCTAGGAATATATTTGACCAAGGAGGTGAAAGACCTCTACAAAACTCTAGAAGTAGAGTTTCATAGTTCTTCAGGGAGAACTATGAAACTCTGAAGAAGGAAATTGCAGAGGATGTAAACAAGTGGATCAGTGGAATCAATATTGTTAAAATGTTCATACTCCTCAAAATGATTTATAGATTCAATGCAATCCCCATTAAAATACCAACATCATTTCTGCAGATCCAGAAAAAATAATTTTATACTTCATATGAAACCAGAAAAGACCCCCGAATAGCCAAAGCAACCTTAAGCAAAAAGAACAAGTCAGGAGGCATCTCCTTACCAGACTTCAAGCCATACTACAAGGCTATAGTAACCAAAACAGTGTGGTACTGGCACAAGAAAAGAGACATAGACCAATAGCTCATAACAGAGAACCCAGATATAAACCATCCTCATATTGCCATCTGATCTTTGACAAAGCAGACAAAAATGTACACTGGAGAAAAGAATCCCTATTCAATAAACGGTGCTGGGAAAATTGGATAGCCACATGTAGGAGACTGAAACAGGATCTGTACCTCTCACCACTCACAAAAATTAATTCACAATGGGTAACAGACTTAAACCTAAGGCATGAAACTATAAGAATTCTAGAAGAAGAGTTTGGAAAAACTTTTATAGATATTGGCCTAGGCAAAGAATTTATGGAATCAAACAAATCTTGCTTCAAATTCTGTTCTATCACACACTGGTTATGTGGCCTTAAGCTTCATTTTTCTCATTTTTAAAAATGGGGACAAAATTATCTGTCTTTATGATAGATTGAAATCGTGCCTCTAAAGTCTTTAACATGGGGCAAATAGTAACTGCTGAGTTACATCACAGCTCTTAGTACAGATTTTCATTATAATCAGTGTTTAGCACATTTTACAGTGCTTATTTGCCACTCTGGCTAGGCTATCACCCTTTGAAGGGCCAGCTTTTATATCAGGTATTATATTAAAGAATGTTATAGATGTGCAAGCAATTTGTACAGAACAAATAATTGGTCAAAGCAGGGAAACTTTTTGGAAAATTAACTTTGAAATCAGAGAAATGACAATTGGAGGAGAACCTTAAAGACTGAGTAGAGTTTATTAATATATTGGATGTAATTGGATTGAATGGAATTATGATTGGGAAACATCATTAACAGCAGTGATTCAAGGTTATCTCAGGTTAGTTTGGAAGTCTGGTTGATTTTCAAGCTGTTGCTTGGCTGTGAGATAACCCTGCCTCCTCTTTCCAGAAAGAGATCCTGTGTCCTCCCGTGGGAGGCAAAGGGTGTCAGGGCCATTAACTGTAGGAGCCATCCTGAAGGCTCCGCAGCCCTCCTTTAGTTCTGAGGCTTCTGGGGGAGCAGAATCAATGAATTTTCAGCTCCACACACCCTTCCAGATCCCCTGTTGGAAGATATAAGAGTAAATACATATTATCAGATGCTGACAGCAGTTAATGCAGTTTGGACTCAGAGCAGTGAGATTCAGCCGGCTGGATTTACTTGGGACTGTCTCGAGCCATGGCTGATGAGTACACCGCCCGAGTGGAAAAGATGCAATGATCCGAAACAGCCAGTGTTTGGCCTGACCTTGGTCACGGGCACCCAGCATGAAGGCGGCTATCTCTGAAGGTAAGTACAGTGCTTTGCTTGCTACCGGCACTCCAGCACACAACCGAGACCACGTTTGCCTCTGTGGTTCGAGGTTTCGAGATGCCTGCTGCGTCCTGTCATTGGAAAAGGATCTGCGGGTAGGGCATGGGAGAAGCTGGTCTCAGCTCTTCGAACACATTCAGTGAAAAGGCTGAGATAGTGAAGGAATTTAAATGCAGCTCCCGTCAGCCCACCCACCTGTACCTGTTCCTGTGCTGCTGTCGGGGGTCCAAGGGCCCAGCTCACCTGTCCATTCCCTCTTCACTAACTCCCTCCTCTGGGCCCCTTTACCTGCCCCCTTGCTGGGACATGGACAGAGCAGTGACAGGGAGCCACGTGATGTGGCAGAACAATGGCCGGTTCTGCCGGGCCCACGTTCATTATGAACTAGAGAAGTAACAGGGCCATCGCCGGGAAGACCGAATGCTCGTGGGGGATGCCACAATGAGAAATGTGCCTTTTAGCTCAGTGAATGCAGCTGAGCTAAAATTAGCATCGGCGGCAATCAAGACCCATATTGTCATAGTCTGCTTTGAATAAAATTCACAAAAGTTCAGTCACGAAGCCCCGAAGTGCTGCTTCCCTGAAATCTCTGAGCCTTCATCACAAAGGACGTCTGCTATTTCCTTTCTCTAATAGGCGGTTCTTTCTAAAACCTGCTCTTTCAGGTTGCTGCTTTGAGATTCGTCCTGCAGTTTCTACTCCTTTCTCCAGGGCCTGGTGCTTCCAGGTGGGTTCGCCAGGTAAAGCAGGTGAGGCGCTTCCATCTTGCTGAGGAGGCGAAAGCGTCAGGCATAACTGCTGAGCGGTGATTTGTGATTTTCTGTAAGGTGCGGAAGACTTGGCTATTTCATTCCTAAATACAAAAATCTGGGACATATTAATACTTGCAACATCTGTACCAAAAAGTTAGTGCTTTTACTATATAGAGAGCTCTTAAAAATCAATAAAATATAAATATAGCTGCGAGTGCCAAAATAAAGTTTCTGTGTTTTAGACCCAAATTGCCAGCACCTGTGGGACGGGACGGGGGACAGGCTGGGCTGGTTGGTGCACCACCTTGTAGGGGTGAGTCCAGGCATTTGGCTTCATTCTAAGTGCAGAGGGCACACAGGGGAGGCTGGGAGGGGTCCTGGGATTGGATGGGGGAGAACGTGTCATTTCCGTTGCGTTCCGGAAGTCTCTTTCAGGGGGAGCAGGTTGAAGGGGCTGGAGTAACAGCCCGTGTCAGAGCAATCAGCAGAGTCCAGGAGCCAGAAATAGCCTAGAGGTTGCGGCCTCGAAGAAAGTGAAAGGAATCCATACATTTTTAGGAGGAAAAATGGACTTAGTGATGGCTTGGATATGGGGATGGCGGTGAAGGTGATTCCAAGGCTAACTCCCAGGTGTCTGTCTGGGTAAAAAGAATATTGCGGACGGTGGGACCACTGGTGCCAGGTAAGCCTAGGAGAGGATGGGGTGTTGCCGAAGGCTGGGGGAGGGATCATGGGTTCATCGGGGTTCACAGTGACTTTGAGGTTACTGTGTAGTCACCTGGTGACATGACAGAGGAAGGGCTGACCCGCAGGTATAAATTTGAACACTTATCTGGGCACAGAGCAGGTTTTGGGCACAGGTAGAGACTTAACCTTTGAGGAACCTCAGAATTAAATGTGCAGGTGGAATATAATGACCTTGCAAATAACCTCAGATAAGTTTTTCTTTTTAGAAAATGACAGTGTCTTACTTGCTATCTTTAAAGTTTTCTCTAAACGTTCCAATTGAGTGCTTGCTTTTAAAAATCGTTTTATTACAGTTTTTATTCCTAAAGTCTGAATGTACGCTTTGCACTTTATTTACAATTTTATTTCTTTCTCACCTATTGGAGTATCCAATACTTCATAGAAATTTTCCATACTTTGCTTAGTCCAAAACAAAATTTTTTGAGCAGAAAAGCAAGTAAAAGTCACCCAATTCTTTTTCAAGTAGATCCAGAGAAATGACATTGTTTTTCCTGTTTCTCATGAATTCTCTTGAGTAGCTTTGCTCTAAAACACTTTTAATAGGAACTGACCTAAGAATTTTTTACAACAACCAGTCTTGTAGTAAAGATAATTTTAAAAAAGTGAATATTCATTTTTTTTCCACTGTAAAGGGAGATAGTTTCACCATTATTTTTCTGAGGAACTTTTCAAAATAGTTACTTCATCTTAGAAAATCTGACAAAGTAAATAGAATTCATTGCTTAAAGGTTAGATTCGGCTTGTCCCTCATTTCTCCCTGTATTTAAATTTATAGATATTATTATCACATTCTTTATGAATACTTAATCCACTTTACTCTTCCTTAGCTGTTTGTATTCTGAGATAAAATTGCTGATGGCTTACTAGGATATCTGATGGATCACTTCAGACTAAGTTTATCTCTGAGTTACAAAGACCTGGAAAACAGTAAGCTAAATAGGATAGGAAAATTTTTATTTCCTATAAATTTTCCCAGAGCAGGCAAGTCCAGGACTGGGAGGGTCCTCCACAGCTGCGGGAAACCCAGGTTTCTACTTTAAGATGCCTTGGTAAAAAAAAAAAAAAAAATCTTCTCCTCATAGTCCAAGGTGGCTGCAAGAACGCCAGCCATCCCATCTGAGTTCTGATCAAAAGTGTGAAGAAAGGAGTGAAAAATCTCGTACCCTCTCCCTTTTAAGAAGTGTTTCTGGAAGTTCTACCCACTGGTACTTATATTTCACTGGCCAGAATTTACAGCTAGATTGCTGGAAACCTGGAAAGCATGATCCTTCGGTGGGTGAAATGCTGTCCAGGTTAAATTCTGTTGAGCTTGTGCAGTGCTGTGCAGAGCAGAGCTCTGTTGCTAAGGGAGAGAAGGAGAAGACGTGTGTGGTTGCGAGGACTGCCGGTTCTTTTGCACACCGTCCACACGCCATGGCTGCTGTGCGGGGCATTGAAACGGGGGCGCTGCAGACTTCCTTGCTCTGGCAGACGGAGGGCTGAACAGCACAGGAACAACAACGGTAGCAATAAATTAAGAAAACGCACGAGCAGTGTTTTGCAGAGCCGCTGTCTCAGTGCTTATGCTGCTGCTCTGAGGTGAACGGTATTCTAGTGACGTGCACACCCGTGGTTATAGTGTGAATTGTCTAAAATACTGTAACCGTGGGGGTGAGGCCCACATTCTGGGGTCCGGCTTAAAAGTCTGTGTGCCGTCTGCTCGGCCAGGCTGCCTTGGCCTCCCTCAGGGCCATGAGCTCCCCGGGGTCGTCCTGGATCCTTCGCGTGGCCTTCCTGTGCTGACGTCCTTACCTGCTGCTTCCTCCCTCCACCACCCCTCCCCAGCATCTCCCCCCTGCACTGCTGCAGCGGCCTCCAGTTCACACATTTTATGGCATTCTCATGCTCCTGTCCTAACGGTCCTCTGAATGCACATCCAGGCCCAGCGCTCACCTCCTGCAAACCTTGTGGGCTCTTCTTGCCCCGAGGATAAAGCCAACCCTGTGGCAAGCCCGGCCCTCCGCAGTCTGGACTCGCCTGCTCACAGCCTGGTCTCCTTCCGGCACCCTCTCTTATAAGCCGGGGTTTCCCGCAAGTGTGAGCTACTTTCATTTTCCGGATGGTTCCCTTCCTTCTCTGTCTCTGTCCGTCCTGTTTCCTCAGCCTCGCTGTTCCTGTCCCGCCTGGCTCCTGTCCGTCCCGCAGAGCTCGTGCCAGACATCTCCTCCACTGAGCAGCCCCGACCCTCCGAGGCCTGGCGACATGCCCCGACTGCGTGTTTAGCTGTGTTGCATTTTCTCTTTCTTGTCTCTTCTCGGCTGCACGGCTAGACCTCCAGGGCGAGGTACTGACCACACCTTTTCACTCTGCTGCTTTGACATCCGGCACCTGCTGGCTCTGAAGAGGCTGCCCCTCCCCGGGCAAGCCCCTGTCTGGAGACAGTGAAGGACTCACCTGCCAGCACCTTCTTACAAGAGCCCGCCAACACAGAGCCACCCCGCTCCGCCTCCTCCGTCAGGCTGTCACCCTCGGGGCCACCGCTTCCTTTCCCTGAGCACCCAGGGCTACGTACCAGCCATCTACGAACAGCCCTGTGCCCAGGGCCTGCTGAAATTATTCAAACTGGCCAGTCCTAAGCCTGCTTAGCCTGCCTTACCGGGTCCTTCCCACGGGAACCACAATAAGGCTTCCTGCCTCCCTCAGCCCCTGACCCACGCTGGCGCTTCCCCACATGGCCCCGCGTGGGCGGCAGCCCCTGCTCCTGGGAGCTGTGAGTGGCGAACTGCCCTGTCTGTGGCCCTGTCTCCTGAGTTCTTGGCCTCATCAGGCCTGAACAGTAATAAACTTACATTTTAAAACAGGCCGGGGCTCTGTCGTATTCACCATCGCATGCGCCCCGCGCACATGGCAGGTGTCAGGGTGCGCCTGTTCGGTGATCGGATGGAGGGAAGAAGAGGCGGGAGCGACTGATCAGTCTGGGAGGACCAGGAAGGGTTCCCGGAGGGCGTCCTGTGAACGGTGCTCCAGGGAGAAGCAGGTCAGGTGCGACCGATCAGGAAGGATGTTCTCCTGGGAGCCAGGATGCGGCTGGCCCCCTTCCTTTCCTAGTTGTGCACATTTCCTCGATACCTTAGTTTCTTGTCATGTTCCCGGGAAGTTCCCCTGGCCACTCGAACTGGGGAAAAGTGCCCAGTGATGTGGATTTTTGTAGCACTGTGCAACTCTCCTTTTAGACTGAGAACAATTTGTGATTCAGCATTTGCGTGCGCAATTTGATGGCTGTCTGCGTCCCTTCCCTAGGTCGTCAGCTCTAGGGGGGCAGGGGCTGTGTCTCTCCTTGTTCGTTGTTGTATCTGTATCCTTGCAAAAGCTTCCTTTAGCAAAGGTCCAACGAGTATGTGTGGGATAGATGAACTCATGAATTTAGGGCACAGAGAGTGTTCTGGAGTGGGTGGAACATTTGGTCCCCGCTGGGACATGAGAGGAGACACCCTGGAACGGGGGACAGGGGCTGGGTGGGAACATTCTGCTCAGAGTTTTGGTCCTGCAGCCACTGCTTGGAAACGTCCTTCTTACAGAGAGAAGGTAAGACATTTGGTGAGAGTGAAAATGAAGGAATGAGAACACGAGGGACGGCCTTGGAAGGAGGGAAGGGCGTTCCAGAGTGTATCTTGACGACTCCCTGGAACGAAGTCCAGGTCGAACCCCTTAAAAATATGTCTCTGTCTTTTCTGGCCTCAGCCCCACAGTGTGCAAGCTCTCCTGGTTCCGGCGATGGGCGAGCCGAGTTTGAGTTCAGTTATCTGCCCCTTTTCAGCAATTTCTCACGAGCCTTCTTTCTTTTTAGCTAGAAAACACACAGGCGAGAAAAATGCGGACATTCCAGAAAGATACATACAAGCAAAAGCAGAGCCATTCTTTATGGAGCTGGTGAACCGTGAGAGTCTTTCAGCAGAATCGATCGTGTGCCTGCGTATCGCTGTACAAAGCTCTTCTGTGATCAGGCTTTAAACATGGACAGCGTGAAAAAGAGAAGATACGACCCTGATTTTTCTATTTGTGATTTACAAAACATAATGACAAGGAAAACTTGAAGGGCAAAATCTGGAACTCTTGAATCTCTAATTACACATACACGCACAAGGCACACATTAATCCGCCCCCTTTGTACGAAGAAAGGCCAGCATGTCACAGCTTCTCTTGGCTCACCGTTCTGTGTTATCTCTTAACGGGAATGGATTTAATAACCGGGGGACTGAGAGCCATTGAGATTTGATGACCCTTTAGTGGCCTCAAGTTATAGGACAAAAACTACTGAGGAAATATCTTCTAAGGACTTCGCTGTGGTGATTTCCGTAAATGACTCCCCTTTAAATTGCTGGGATTGTGTAGCCTCCTACAATTACTGGTGTTCTAATTTCCTGGGACTAATTTTAGAGGGTGGAAGATTTTAATCATGGAAAGGAATTGTTTCCATTGTTCGGGCTAACTTCAGAAGCAGAGTTGAAAGCCAGTGCCCCCAGAACATTCCACAGGGGCTGGGCGGGCAGGCCCGGGGCCGGTCTCCTGCCTGAAAGAGCAAAGCCTCCAAGGAGCCCGGCTTCTCCGATTCTCCCAGCAAGCTTTCGCCTCTCGTTTAGTTTTCTCTGTGTCGCAGAGAAGCTTCAGAGTCTAAGGATTCAGCAAATGTCTTGAAATGAATTTATATGCACCCTTCTTCTTCAGGGAAGAAGAGATGGACGAGGCCCTCCTGGTATCTTAACGTGTCCTCGGGACCCCTGTCTGTCAAGGGACAAGCCCAGGGGCAGGGGACGGGGCACAGGAGAGGGCTGAAGTGAACGGCTCCCCCCTCTCCTGGGCTGTCCCCTCTGCGCAGAGCCCTGTGTACCTCTCTTTCTCGCCACTCGCCACTCGCAGGCCTCTGGCCAGAGATGGGAGGAGGTGCCGGCAGAGCTGTGAGCACGGCGGCCCTTCCCGTCGTAGAGTGTAAAGAGCTCTTCCCTGACACACCTGCGAGCCACCTCAAAGTCCAGCCCGCCCAGCTGTCAAGCAGTGTGACCCCTTCGGAGTAAACTCACTTCTTTCTTTCCTGTCGGTGCGGATCTCCCCCCGCCCCCCTCCAACCCGCACTAACTGCGGTTTAAGATTTTGAATTCATGGAAAGATAGCTATTGTGTTTATTGTCACCTCCTGCAGGTGGTGGGTGCAGCCAGACTGCCAGTGTCACGCTCAGTTTTCCTACACAAGTCCTTGCAGGGGGGAAGCCTCTGGGCCTCGTCCTTACTTGGAAATTCCTCGCGCTGCCCTCCCACCCGTGGGACCCGGTCCCCGCGTGGAGAGTCCCAAGGAATACCTGCCTCGGACGAAATGCTCAGCACAATAAATTTCAACACATACAAATTAAAAAGAAAACCGCTGGTGGGGCGTCAGAAAACAGCATTAATAAAAGTCTTGGTAAGTGGAAAACAAAGGAAAAATATATACTGTAGTTATATCTCACTAATAGTTTTTATTTCTAATAATTCTAATAGTGGTTTTCTTTTATTGTGTCTCTGATTTTTCTATGAGAAGAACTGGCGAACTGAAAAGAAGGCATGTTCAAATGCGTGGTCCATGCTGACTCGGGGCTCATCCTGTGCAGACAGCTCTGGTCACAGGACCTCGGCTTTGGGAGGAATGTTAGAGGTGGTCCGGGTCAGGCTCCCAGCTAGTCCGAGCAGGGGTTTCCCGCACGCCGTCCCAGAGCCTGAGCGCTCCCCGTCAAAGGGACATCACAGAGGCCCTCGTCGGGCAGCTTTACTGTTAGAAAGAAAAAGAATAAAAAAGCAGGCGATTGGATGGAGAAGAGCAGGGGGAGGCAGAGATACAACATCGATAACTAGTTGAGCCCACCGTCCCGGATCCCCAGACACTTGGCCGGTTTCCCTGTCAGGCAGCCTTCCTGGGCTCGATGCCTTCTCCTCTCGGAAAGCCGAATCGCGTCCCGCTCTGCCACTGCGTCTTACTATTCTTGACGTCTGAAGTTCCTTCGATTCTTCATTAAAGGGGGCTGTTTGGGCCCCTCGCTATTTGAGTTACCTCCTTCTAGGCTGACCGCAGTCAAATTGTTCTTGAGAAGTGCCTTTCCTAGAGTCCGGGTGGTGCCCTGCGGCGGGCGCGAGTGGCGCCCGGCGTGGCAGGACCGTCCTTCTCCCCGTCGGGTGTCGTACGCGTAGGCGGGCGGCTGGGGACAGCGTCAGCGTTCTTAGTGGATGCCTCACTCTGCTAACTCAGATTAAGTTTGTGGTCATCTCGAACCCCTGCCTGGATATCCGAAAGCCGTGGGGCCAGAGAGTTGAACTGGGGGACTGGGGAGACCCTGGCGTTGCGTCTGTGCTGGGGGTGCCGGTGGAATGCGGGTGCCCTCCGTGGAGGACCCCAGGCCCTGGCAGAGGAGCCTCCCCGACGGCAGGGCCTGCGGGCTGAGGGAGTGGGGCCACGGCCGCACCTGCGATGAGGTCCCTTTGAGACCCAGAGCCGCCCAGGTGGCTGCAGAGTCTGGGGAAGGACAGGGTTGTGCTGGAACTACAGGAGCTTCGCCATGAGGGGCCCGAGCGTCCCTGCGGCGGCACAGAGAGCAGAGCCCGCGGCCATGGGGGTGCGAGGCAGGAGCGTGCGGGACTCCAGGCCACAGGGGGGCGGACAGAGGCGGTGCGGCTGGAGTGTGGGGCCTGGCAGCTGTCTCGAGACGCAGGGCGGATGGGGAGAGGATTCTGGAGTGGCGCAGAGGCACCGAGCAGACGGCTGTCTCGACTTTAGAGTAGTGACTGAGTTGTCCCCATCGGGCGCATCTGGGTGGGTGGGAGAAGCCCGGCGTGGCCCGAGGGTCAAGGGACGCAAGGCCTGGGCAGAGGGCAGCCCTGCCTGTGTGGCTATTTGTCTTGGGGACAGTGGTCTAAAAGGAGCAGTGTGTGGGTGCCGGAACAAAGCCACGCTGGGGCCCTGGGCACGGCACACTCGTGGGAAGCAGGTGAGAGACGCTCTGGGACTTCCGGGAAGGAAGAGAGGACCCCAGGACGGGGAGAGGCCACGAGAGCCACTAAGGGTGGGAAACCTCCAGCCTCGCGGCCACGTGTGACCCTCCGCATCCCCGAGTGCAGCCCCTCGACCAAATCCAAACTTCACGGAACAAATCCCTTTGTTGAAAGGATCTGTTCGGTAAAAACTGGATTCAGTCAAAAGGCCTCACTCACGGGTCCAGAAGGCCACATGTGGCCCCAAGGCCGCAGGTTCCGCACCCCTGCCAGGCCGTCGGGCCATGGACACTTTCTTATACCAAAACGTTTCAACCTAACCATGTGGACACTGGTTTTAAGAGAGGCCGTATGGGGGGAATGAACACAGAGTGAAACAGACGTTTAGTCCCGTGACCGCCTGAGGGGGCGTCCAAGGCCGCCGCGTGCGCAGGGGCCACGCTGCAGCCCTCGGTGGTGCGGCCCACTTGCTGCTGCAGAGCCCGGCACAGGCCCGACGCCCCGGCAGGCCTGGGGGTTGGAACTGTCCGGTGGCCAGGTGAGACCACACGGGGATGTTTAAACCTTGGTTTAAACCTCAAGGGTTTGAGAATCAGACCAGTTTTACAAATTTAATTTTAAACTTGCTCAGGTTGTTTCCAAACCTCCCAATTTAACTTTCATAAGGTTATTAAGTAGGAGGGTTCTCAGGTGATTTTCTGTGGCTCATGCTCTGACATCCAGTCTGTAGGATTGGGCAAGAGAGACGATCGCTAAAAAGGTATCCACTCAATATTACTGTGATCCTTTAGGGGTCTCTCTGGAAGCCCATTTGAATCATTAACATAGTTCTTTCTTAATGAGGAAGTACAGACATACTGAACAAAATGATTTTACAAATGCATCGAGTTGGAGGTCTGTTTTAAGATGATATGGGAAACATTTCTATTTGAAATACTTTGAGAGAAGGGATTTCTAATTTATAAGCTGTTGATTCGCTTTTTCTTTTTCCTTCTCATTTTGTGCTTAGCTGTTATTTTTGTATTTATTGGATTGCAACCCTCTTAATGAGATTTAAATGGAAGGTCCTGCAGCTCCCAATCTAGACTTCATATTGAACCCACATGGCCTGCTAAAGCAGGTACCACCCCAGCAGGGATCCCTAGTTGTCACAGCTGCGGTAGCCTCCTAATTGCTTGTGACATGGTGCTGCCTTTTGATCTTGACCATGTTCTCCTAATTATTTAATCTTTGACAACATGAAAACATGTTTAACCACATACCACGAATAAGGATCCAGTATGACTTTCCTCCTGAGGCCTGGTTTAGGCTGCATATTCTGTCCGTGAACAACAGCTAAGGCAAAAAAAAAAAAAAAAATGTTTATTTCCTGTCTGTGTTGAAGGGGAACTTGGGGATGGGGGTGGTGTGGGGGGAGCATCCTTCTAGCCTCTGCCCCTCTAGACTGCTGCCGAAACGTTTCCTGTTAGTTCGGAATTAGCCCTGGAGAGGTTGGCTTCTCAAACGCCCCGTTGTGAGGTTGATATATCGTCTGACGGTCTCACCTGGCCCAGGGAAGGCAGGCAGTGCGAGTTAACTGTTGGACAAAGAAACGAGGGATAGATCTTGGTGCTTTCACTTATGCTCTCCTTTTCTATTTAGGAGTATTTACGTTTTATTTTATTTATGCGCCTGTTTCCTTCAGTGGACTCTGAGCTGCTTGTGGGTAGGGCCCTTACTATTCCATGTACCCCTGTGCTTAAGAAATATTTGCCGCTCACGCCTGTAATCCTAGCACTCTGGGAGGCCGAGGCGGGCGGATCGTTCTGAGCTCAGGAGTTCGAGACCAGCCTGAGCAAGAGCGAGACCCCCGTCTCTACTAAAAAATGGAAAGAAATTAATTGGACAGCTAAAAATATATGTAGAAAAAATTAGCCGGGCATGGTGGCGCATGCCTGTGGTCCCAGCTACTCGGGAGGCTGAGACAGTAGGATTGCTTGAGCCCAGGAGTTTGAGGTTGCTGTGAGCTAGGCTGACGCCACGGCACTCGCCCCAGGCAAGAGGTGAGACTCTGTCTCAAAAAAAAAAAAAAAAGAAATATTTGCCGAGACAATGAATGAATGAGTGAGCAAATTAATAATGTCATGAATGAACGAATGAATATATATTAAATTACACTTGTCTTTTGGGACTTCACTGATGCCATGTACACACTGAGGCCTTCCAGTGAAAAACTCAGAAGACAATCTGCATCATTTCTTACTGGGCCATCTTGCTCTACCCTCTCTCTGCGTCTTTTCTTAATTGTACCAACAGTGTATTCACACAAAGGTTTCCATCCTGGGTCTCAACAACACGGCCCTATGTCCTGTGCCTGGCAAAGGCACTCCAAACTTTTTGGCTTGGGGTTACATAGCTTTCTCTGAGGCATTAGTATCCAAAGTTGAAACTTTCTTTAATAATTTATCACATTTATTTACATATATTAGAAGTATTTATCTCAGCTCCTAAACTATTGCTGTTTCCTGAAAGAATTTTTTTCCAGGGTGACAGGTCGAGGGTGTGTTTTGTTTAATATTTGAGCACCTGGCTGGGAAGAGGGTGGCCAGGTGTTGCTGAGGGTCCACACACAAGGAATCTGAGCATGTGTGTAGCCTCCTTCCACGATCCAGGTCGTGCTGGAACTCTCGCTTGGAAACTGAACACATCAGGGGTTGCAAACTTATTCTGTAAGGAGCAAGGCAATACGTATTTTTGACTTTGTGGCCTTGTGGGTCTCTGTCCCAACAGCTCGCTCTGTTGTTGCGGCGCAAAAGCAGACCTGGATGAAGCACGCACAAATGGGCATGGCTGTGTTCCAATAAATCTGAAATTTGAATTTCTTGTAATCTTCCATGTTCTGAAATATTAATATTATTCTTCTTTTGATTTTTCCCCCAGTATTTAAAAATGTAAAAACCATTCTTAGCTTGCGGGCTGCCGTTTGCTGGCCCCGGCGGGGCAGACGGCGCGTGCTTGCTGCGCCATGAGGAGCCCACGGAGCCCGTGCTGAGATGGGTCTGGACAGACAGCAAGAGGAAGCCCTTTTGCGTGGAAGGACAGCGTCCGCGTTCACACGAGCGTCCTTTCAGTCGGCTTCGAACAAGCTTTCGACGGTTCTCAAGGCTGCTCTTGGCCTCTGCGTTCTGCGTCTGGCTGTGCTGCCCTGAGTCCGAGGGGCCTTTTCCAGCTGGGAGCTAAACCTCTGAAGTCCCAGTGTCCTCTCTGCAGAAGGCATATTTCTGCCAGCACACTTGTTTTCTGTGTAAGATTTCGTTGTGACCGTCGTGCCTGTCGGTTTGGTTACAAAAAGGAGATGCTGTGGGACGGGGAAGAAGTATCCTATGGCATCTGTACCGCCGAGAGGCCCCACGGGAGCTGCTGGGGAGAGGGGACCAGGCGATTCCCTCGCCGCCCTGGTCTTCGATGTTGCGGCGCCCACCTGCACACACACGGTCTTTCCCAGCCTCCGTGCGGGGTCTCTGATGGCCTAGTCATACTAATAAGGAAAAAGGGAAGGGTAAGAGAGGTCTTTTTTTCTTCCTGTAACATTTTTTATTTTTTTTACCGTAAAAGTAAATCAAGCAATTCACGTATCTAAGGTCTTTCCCATTAGTCTAGCTAAAAGTTTGGATGTCTTTCCTATAAAGAATGGTAAGAGACCAATCCTTGGGACTTCAGACTCTCATTTTTTTCCTTTCTTTTTTAAAAAAACTTACTTTTGAAATGAAATAAGATATAGGGAAAATACAACTTTGAATCATCCAACTTCATCCCATGACGTTTTAATTTCAGGAGAATTTTTCTGGAACTCATTCCAGAATTGCACAAAGGAATGGAGTAACCCCGAGGAAAGATTGATCTGCGTTTTTCCCCTCCATTTTTTGATAAGTCCTCTGTTCCAACTCCCATCTGTCACACGGAGCCACATTATCTGATACTCACACTTGAAAAGTAAGAATGACACATTCACATTTAGAAGGAAAGTGATTTTCTTAGAAATTCAAGGAGCAAAATCAGCTGTCAATAAGCGTCTAGAAGGAAAGTAGAGGACTGCCAGGAATGTGAGTGTGACGGAGCATTTCTAGGAATCTTTGAGACGCTATTTGCAACACCTGTTTCAAACTAAATAAAACGTTTCATGGAGCCTTGGAGCAACTTCATTCTGCTCGCATCTCGTGTGTTACCCCAGGAGTACAAGATGCACACACACTCGTATCATTACGGACACATGTGTCAAATCGATCGCACTCTAAAATCTGTATGATCAAAAAGTTCTCAAGTAATTTTAGTCCCTGACATAATCCACTTCTCAGTTTCAGGACCTTTTTAAACTGTTTCCACGAATACCGATTTAAAATCACCCATGTGTGCAGAATGAAGAATGGAATGAGAAACATCACATGGCATCAGAATGCAGAAGGGTCTCTCATTTCAAAACAAAGCCAGTATTTGGGTTTGCCCGGACCGCGCAACTGTACTTTCGCACAAGTGTCTTCGTTGCAGCACATGGTTCTTTTATTCAAAGGTTGGGATGGGGGGTCAGGCTCCGTGCTGATTTTATGGTTCAACTTTCAAAAATTTGTAAGTTCTAAAGAAGAGATGATTCTAACTCCTTTGAACAATTTCCATACGTGGTTATTTATTCCCCTCACTTTAGAAAAAATGGATCGAAGGTCTATCATAGTAATCATGTGTGCTAGGTGAGCATCACACAGACCTGGGTAAGTGGGTAAGTCCGGTCCCACTCCATCCGAGCACCTACAATCCGAACAAGACGCATCAGAAGGCAGGGAGACACAGGACGGCTCACCCTGCTGGGACAGAGCTGTGTCTGTCTCCATCTCGGTAAACTCCTTCATTCATACATTTCCCTTAAACGTCCTTCTCAATACAGAGTATGCTGGAAATAAAGCGCACGCAACGTTTCAGAGAAGTGAGTATTGAGGAGAGTGATAAAACAACTATGAGGACTGACAAAACTGCTATTTTCTGGGACTCACTACAAGAAGGAGTTATGGAGTTTTGAGGGTGTCTCAAGCAAGGCCTGAAGGTGAATTCCTGTAAGACGTGGGCAGGCAGACAGGAGTGCACAAGGGCAGGGACAAGGAGGACTCCTAACCGTCCATGCTTTCAGGGCCCGGACAGATAAACCGACCCTGGGAAGAGGCCAGACCTAATGCAAAGGTGGCAGGGAGGCTTGGCAATCTAGAGAGCATTTGTCACAGCTCCAGGGTTTTTAAAACATGAATATTTAGGCTGGACAAAAATGCACCTGTGGGGCATGATTTGCAGCCCATGAACCAAGTGCTCACTGGAGTGTGTCCTGCAGTGGAACAGCACAAATACGCACAGACAGAATGTTTGAACTCTGTGTGGCGAACAAAGGACTGTAAATAGAGTTGAGTTCTGGAGTCACTGTTGAATCGCAAGATATCTCAAGATCACAATCAGAGAGGGAGGGCATCCAACCAGCAAGGGGAGGAGGAAAAAAAGTAACAGTTCAAATGATAGGCAATCACTCATTTATCCCTTCATTTATCATTCCTTTTTTAAAAAACAGAAGGTGGTTTTGAGTAATATATTGCCTGATTTTATTATTTGTATTCCTGAAAGTCAGATACTCATCTCTCTGGAATGATACCAAAATAAAATAAAATGGCAAAAATGATCTCGGTCGGGGTCATAATTTGTGCATTGTCCTGTCGGGGTCACTCCTTGCTTTCCTGAATGTATTTAAGAAGAACATTTTTTTTCTTGCTGCAGAGACTTTGCATCCATTAGACCCTGGGACCCTGGCGACACAGTGTTGATACGGCTGCACCAGAAGAGAGTAAAACCTTCGTCTGCACTTTATAAGGAGAAGGACAAATTCAGTGAGTGACTGAAGCTCCGAAGGTGTTTCAGATGTCAGAGGGGTGACTCCTATGAATGCTACAGAAGGTAACGTAGCATCATGCTGGTGTTTACATTCTAAAGAGTGTGGAAGACGGGGGGAAATATATTTCTTTTTACATTAAAGAAAGAAAAGCTTATGTGCAGGTCCTCTTGCCATCAAACCTGAGTCCTGGAAATGTCTGATAACTGTTCCCTAGATGATGAAGGTGGGTGGGGGTCCGAGGAGAGCTGGGAAAGGAGACGCAGAATGGAATCTCGGAGGACCACAGACCCCGCCATGGGGATGTCCTGTCCCCTGGGCATATGGGAGCCGAAACGCCGTCAAAGCCCGGAACCAGCGGGCTTTGTGCTGACATCATCTAGCGCCTCTCTCTCTCTCTGCGTCTTCCTTGTCTCTCCTCTTTCTTCTCCTTTGTTCCCCAGTCTCCCTTCCACTTCCTGCTGCTTCCTAGGAGACTTAGGAGGCTGGACGCGGAGCCCCGCAAGTGAGGGTTTCCCACCCTGCTCTACTCATTTTCCCCAACCCAGGTCTGAAGACCACCTTGAGGGGTGACAGGGTAATTCAATTTCCAGTCCCATTCCATTCTCGGTCTCTCAGTAGAGACGACCAACAAGGCACCAATTAGGGGAAACAGGAGGCCCAAGGAAAACAGAAGTTTGCTACTGTATTGCCTGTGTGTGTTTTGACATTTAGTTTGAACTTCAACCTGGCCTGTGCTCCTTCGGGAGCTTTTAAAAAGAAATAAATGTCGTCTCATTACCATCAGATACAATGATGGGGGAAATGGGCTGGAAAAACCCTGAATCTTTTCTGAGCCCTATTTTGTGCTTACAAAGAGAAGGGCAAATTCTTTACTGCTGTGCCATTCAGCTATTATGTTTAACAATCTAATTAGAAAGGCCGGGTAGCCTATTCCCATTGTAAAGCTAAGACAGTACACACAAGCAAATCCAATTAGACAGCTGTCCTTTACAGATCTGAGCCGCCCTCCGGCCAGGTTCTAATGAAGGACTCGCCACCCCAGCCCCTCCCGGCAGCCCCCAGGAGATGGGTTTTGTCCATAAACTGGGCCAGATGACAGTGGCGGCCCACCCTGGGACAGGCATCTGCAGTTACCTGCTCTCCGGCCGCGGCAGGAAGCCTCCCGTCCAGCCAGGCTCGCCGCATCCTCAGCCCACCTGACCGTCAGCTCCCGTCCGGCCGAGCCCTGCTCTCTTTCTGGACCGTAGAGCCTGCCCTGCTCAGGCAGGTCAGTCTGCTAACAGGTGGCAATAAATCAGAGCCGTTGCTTTCACTTTTATGAATGTTACTTTCTGCACACCAGGGACTTATTTAACTTGAAACAGACCAAAAGCTGTACCTCGAGCGGCATGCTTGCCGTGCCTTCGTTTTTCACCGCGTATGGCTTAAATTAAGGCGCCCTGTGTTGAGCAGATTGCTCACTGCAACTTAGTCATCTGTTTAGTGTTTGCCATGTCCCACAGGCAGTTGTGGTTATTCACAAGTCTATTAATTAAAAGGAGAACTGGGAGGGTACTACCAAGTGGGCCGATGGGTCGTGCAGCCACTTCAAATAAAAGATACATTAAAAGGTGCACACTCAGCGCCTCTCACGGTCCCTCTCTGGGTTCGTCTGGTATCAGCAGTTATTGTTGGAACCCAGCTTGTGGAAAAACATCCTTGTCACCACTGCCTCCTAAAGGAGAAGTTTTATGTCAAAAATTAGAGCAATGTTGCCCAAGCTGACAAAATTGAGATTGTGTCAAAGTTTCCATTTTTACAACTCTGATTTCAACAGGTAATGACTCATTGAAAAACACCCACCTTGTGTTGAAACTGGGCCTTATCAGAGCAGAAAATACAAAGGATCTTTAAATTCCTGCAGGAGGAACAGAATGCGCTGTGTGTATTAGCCAGGTTTCTATCAGGGACTACCTTCACTTTCCTCAGTAGCTCAGGGACAAAGTGTTACTCACGTCATCCTCTTTATTCCTGAAGCCATGTGGCAAGAGCCAGTGAAAAAATATGTTTCTCAGGTGAGGAACTGTGTGATTAGTTTTGCAAACTTACCCAAAATAATTTTGCCACCCACAGTCATGGCAGAAGTGAGAATTATCGAATAATTAGTTTGCTTACGAGTGACGAATCTTCTAAAGCCTTTTCTTCCAGGAGGAACTAGAGTTTGAAACCATCCTGGAAAGCGAGGGCTGTAAAATTTAGATTTGGTGAACATTTTGTGAAAATGACAATTTGCTTTTGCACAGATGTTCCACGTTATTCTGTGTTGGGTTGTTCCTGGAAACACTAGGCAAAGTGTTTGCATATTAGCTGATGGTGCCTCAGACGAATCTCCTGGTAGGTCAGGCTGTGACTGTGCTGGCTGAAACCAAGCACGGTTTCCGTGGTTTGCAGGGTCTGGGTCTCCGGGCTGAGCCGTAAACAGTATTCTTACAGAAAAGCAGGCCCGAGAGGGAAAGCCAGGGAGAAATGGAGAACCACCATGCTCAGCAAATGGGTGTTGAAACCTCAACAGCAGATCAGTGGGCAAATGTGTACTTGGCTCAGTAAAAATGTGTTGAGCATCTACACTGTGGGATCACAGAATGTGTTCATACTTACCTGTGGCTCCCAAGAGCATGTAACCTAATTGGGGAGCTAGACACTTAACCATGAAAGTAGGAGCAGTGATTTAGGATAGCTGGCTTTGTATGCATTGGAAATGTGGAGTATGTCGTATACTGCTTGCCGTGGAAATGAGCAATGTCTTTCTCAAGATTTTAAAATAAATTTTTTAAATAAATCAAGCTATGAGCAGTATATTGATCAAATTTGTAGATGAATTTGAAGGTAGTTTTATGCTGGATGAATGATTAGGATCCGAGAGCAGTATGAAATGCTGGAATGATGTTCTCACAGAGCAAAATTTAATGGGAACAAAAATAAAGAACTAAACTTAGATCTTAAAATACAAATGCTTAGTTACCAAATGGGGCAAATATTTTACAACAGTTTATTTTTTAAAAAGACTGTTGGATAGCAGTCAAGAGAAAAAGGAGAAGAGAACTAAGCCTTATTGAGCTACGATCACGCCCAGCAACTGTGGGGTGCTCAACTTGGGGTTTCTAATTATTCCTCACGGAGACACTAGTGCCACTATTGAGCACCGCGCAGGGTATGGGCATTTTGTATGCGTCTTCTTGTTCACTGTCCATGACCACCTCGCAGGGTGGATGCCTACTGTATTCTGCAGATGAGGTGACTGAGTCTCAGAGAGGTTAAGTCACGTGGCCAGTGTCCCACAGGTAGCAAGTGACAGGAAGTAAGATTTGCTCTAAAGTCTCCTTTTTTTTTTTTTTGAGACAGAGTCTCACTCTCTTGCCTGGCTAGAGTACCATGGCATCAGCCTAGCTCACAGCAACCTCAAACTCCTGGGCTCAAGCAATCCTGCCTCAGCCTCCCAGGTAGTTGGGACTACAGGCACATGCCACCACGCCCAGCTAATTTTTTCTATTTTTTTTTTTTTTTTTAGTTGTTCAGCTAATTTCTTTCTATTTTTAGTAGAGACGGGGGTCTCGCTCTTGCTCAGAGCTGGTTTCGAACTCCTGAGCTCAAGCAATCCTCCCACCTCGGCCTCCCAGAGTGCCAGGATTACAGGCGTGAGCCGCTGCGCCCAGCCGTAAAGTCTCCTTGTTTTTTAAACCTCTTGTTTTTTAAACCTTGTCCTTCTGTCGTTCTGGGATGAGATGTGGCTTCATTATGAGGCACGTGATACCCAGAGCAAGGCAGGCAGCAGCTCCATCCCGTTGGGAGACGGCCACATCACGGTGGGAGGTGCGCAGGTTACGGCGCCTGATGGCCTGGGTTCCATTACCCCCCTGCTGCTTACGAGCTCTGCGGCCCTGGCCAAAGTATTAGAAACAAACAAACAAACAAAAACACTCCACGCCTCTTGCATCTCTAAAGTGAGAATAAGAATGTATAAAAGTAGTGCCCTTCTACCTCATAGGTCGTTGAGATGGTTCAATAAGTGATTTTATGTAAAGCTTTTAGAGCAGTGCTGGGCACCTCCTAAACACAGACATTGTCACTGCTCGGCTCAGATCAGATCCCACTAGAATCCTGGGCCACGCATTGTGAGAGGCACCTTGGCAAATCATTTGTCCCAGGAAATAACGACCGAGCTGGAAACAGCTTCCCTGCAGAACTGTGGAAGGATCTGAAGGCGTTTAGTCTATGTCATGAGAGCTGTTTAGAAATATTTCAACTGACTTCGCTCTAAGTGGACCGTAAAAAAGAGTAAGAGAAGAAAATGAAGAGTTCTGTGTTTGATAATCTCTCCCTAAATCATGACACCGGACGTCTCTAGGAGCCCCGAAGCGCTGCCTGGCACTGGGAGGTGCTTCTGGGGCCCTCTCTGCAGGGTCTTCTGCGTGACGACACCAAGCGTGGACATCACAGGGATCCCCGTGGCAGTGCCCTCCCCACAAGGATGCAAAGACGATACTCAGATTCCTCAGGGTGCTGACCCGGCTCCTGAGATGTGGACCCGCAAAGTCACTTGCCTGGCACCGTATTCATTAGTTTGGTCAAAAAATATTTATCGCGTATCTACAATGCTCTGAGCATTGCTCTAGGCACCTGAGCAAAGTAGACACAGCTTTTTGCCCCGGTGAGGCTGACATTCTAGCCCCGGGTGATGGAACCAGTATTCATTAGTACTGCTTGACCTCGACCTCATACGCGGGAATGAACTGAATGAAACCACGAACCTTTCAAGTATCTGACATCCCTCTTTTAGTCACTACCTACTCAGTTGATCAACATCCAGCTAACCTACTGGCTGCCAGGTACTTTTATCTACTGTCTATTATTTAACTCTCAGGATAAATCTTTAGATAAGAATTAGTCCATTTCTCAGATAAAGAAACCGGCTGGGAAATACTAGGCTACTAACGCTCCACCTGGGAATTCAGGGCCAGCCCGGTTTCTGTTACAGCACGGCTGCCCTCCAGGGGGAAATCGAGGGGAGGGAATCTGGAACATCCTCTCTGCACGTCCTCTGTGAAAACCAATACCTGCCATCCCCTGGCACAGGAGCGGGTCAGGCTCAGGCTGCTGTGGCGCCCTCTGGTGTACAAGCGCCTGCTGGCCGTGAGCGGTTCAGTGGTTCCCCGCCCCGCTGCACATCATCACCCGCGAGGCCGATGATGACGGCCCGAGGCCGTCTCCCCGGGAAGGGCCCTGGTGTCGGTGTTAAAGCTCGTCACGCTGAGAACACAGTCACGAGGGACGCGGTAGAGAGGACTCGCGTGGCGTGTGCGCTTGTGGTGGGACAGGGGTGGATGTGTGGTTCTGCGTGGCTGCACAATTCACCCCAGTCCCTCGTGTGTGTGTGTGTGTGTGTGTGTGTGTGTGTGTGTGTGTGTATGTGCGCGTGCGCGCCCAAGGGTGTGTGAGTCTGCAGATCCAACGGCCAGGACTTCCTTGTGGGTCACTGATGGCAGATGGCGTGCTGGAAGTTTCTCCAGCGAGCACCGCTATGAGGTCGTCTGATTCTCAGCGCTGTGTTTTCGCTGTCATGGGTCCATCCCAGGCCGCTCCCTAGGCAAGGCACCGGAGTTGGGGGACGCTCTTTTCTCTGCAGACAGAAGGGACAGGAGGTCTCTGCTGGAGTGACGCTACTCCAGGGCTTTAGGAAATCATCCTCTCGCAGGGCTTCTCTGGTGGGTGTGCACCCTGAGAAACATCCCGCAAGGACGGAGCCCACTGGGCTCGGTGCTGAGTGTTTGGGCACAGACCCACCGCTGCTCCGAGCCACGCAGCTGTGGGGACACTGGGTGGCATTCGGGCCACTGTACAGCACACTGGAGCATGGGAGGAGGTGGCGCAGGATCCTCCTGTGTCCACGAGCCTCACGTTAGGCAGAAAACAGAAACTCAGGGCGATACAAGTCCTGCCCGGACAGGTATCAAGTCCTTTCCTTGAAACATGTAAGTTCGGGTTTTCTATGGTTTTCCCTTTACAACTCAGTGAGTATAATTGCTTGGGATGACTTTTTTTTTTTTTTTTTTTTAGTCTAGAGGGAGCTCCAGGAAACATTCTTTAAGACCTGAAGGTTTATCTTTGCTTTTAGAGTCTTAATCTCATTCTTCCCTCCCAGTCCCAGCCTCCTGGTGCCACAAGAAACAATCCCCTTTATTTCTCAGCAGTCCTCTCGCCCTCTAAAACGTGTAGGCGGAGAGCCAGTAGCCTCTTCTCCCTTGGTTCTCTCCTTTGTCTGCTTCCAAACTAATCATTCTCCAAGTTAGACACATTTATTTTACTTTCTTGAATAGCCAGTTCCTTTTAATTAATCTCGAGACTCATCTCCTCTCCAACCGCCTTATGTTGATAATAGTGCAGCATTTTAAAATAAACTAATTTGCACATGTAGACATAGCGGTACACGCCACCAGTCATAATGAGGATATATATACACTTGCGCATTTATATGCAGCACCTTCTGGAAAATGCTTCTTCCAGTCTCCATCCCAGGCGTGTCCACTCACATCACGGGACGGCTGAGTGGCAAACATCTTGGAGTCACGTGTTCTCCACCCGTGCCAGGAGACAACTGCACGGACAGTGTTCAAGTGCTGGCTCTTGGTAGACAAATTGTTTGCATGAAGATGATCGCAAAAATCACTTTATTTTATATAGAAAAGAAAAATATCTTTAGTCTGCAGAGGCTTAATGAAACAAAAATGAATTTCTAGTTCTCATAGTCCAAATAGGAGCTTTCCATTTTAGATGTTATAGAAATGATTTCAGGATATACAAATAGGTGCAACCAACCAACAGGGATTATTTGATAACTGTATAATTTCCATGGTGTAGCTCGAAAATGAATTGCAAATATGTCTATTAGAATTGGGAAAAATTTGTGGTCCGCGTGGCCGACGCCATTGCCTGTGGGGCACACAGAGAAAGCCACATGGTCCAAAGGCTGCGGTGAAGCCCCGCTCCTGTGGGCAGGTGGCACGGAGAGCACGAGCCGCAGTCAACGCCGCCCTGCGAAGTCTTGGATGTGTCTCTCGCGAGGACTGGATTTTCTGAAGAACCTCTCCCATTCGCGTGAACTGAAATCGCGTTGAAGCACTGAAGGGAGAAGAAGCGACTAACGTAATGTCCTAGTAAAGAAGCCAGGAGGGCTGGCCCTTATCTCAGGTATGCACACGCGCGTTATCTCCTGTCATTGGCAACCGGGTGTTGCGGCCGTGGGATTAGGGACTAAAAAGAATTTACTCTTAATAATGGGAGAGAGCGCCAGGGATTTTTCTTGCCTCATGAAATAAGTTAATTCCCTGAACTAAGAAATAATGAACAGGAAAAAAAAATTGGCAGGCAGACTGGGGGACCCGGACAGGTGCCTACTATAAAGAATTCTGGAGAGCGAAGAGGCATCTGCTCACGAAGGACGTTCATTGCCATTTGCTGCACCGACCTTTTTATTAATAGAGTGAAGTAGGGATGTGATTAGGCTGGGGTGGGGAATGCATGCGCCTAAAATAGAGATTGAGGAGATGTGCTTTAAATATTCTTTCTGCTTAGGATCCGAGAGCAGCATTGGGGATGATGTTAACCCCTGAAGAGCCACTTTCCAAACAGACAGCCACAGACAGCAGGGGCATTTTCCCCACAGTCGAATCAGGCTCCCCTTTGAACACCAGTCTCACCGAACGATTCCTTGACTTTGCCGGGGAAACAGCCCGTCATCCCTGCCCACTCTGCCCTGAAGGATTCTGGCCTGGAGGGAATTCCGTGTGGCAGCAGGTGGCTCTGGGAAGCCTGCCTCCCTGTTGTGGTGCCAGCCCTCGCGTCAGAGGTGGCGCTTTCGTGGAGTAGCTGCTCGGTTACTGTTGAATGAATGAGTGGATGACTAATCAACGATTTTCAGGCACGTCAGACTTCTACTGACCTGGACCTGTACCCAGGAACCTGAAAATGTATCTCACCGGACACTTCGGGAGGCTCGTTTCAACTGTCCCTCGTTCCTCCCTTTCTCTTTAACTTCTTACCTGTAGGTGAGGTGGGTGGAAGATACAGGGAGGCAGCAAGCTTCATGGCTCAGCCTGAGAAAAGCCTTTGTAAACTTCGTAAGAGCCACCTTTCTTCCCGCTCCCACTCGGCTCCAGTCCTGGAGCGCGCTGGACGCCAGGGGGGCGTGCGTGCTACGAAGACTCGTGCTGGCGATGGGGAGGGCAGAGGAGATCATGTAGCAACCTGCTAACTCCCTGTTGGTTCTAAGCTCCAGGCAGGACAGGTGGAGCAGGAGCTCCGGGGTTTGCCATGTGGCTCCCAAATTATGAGCCCTACCGTCTACTCTAGAGCAGCGTGTCCCAAATTCCAACGTGCACATGCACCACCCGAGGGTCTTGTTAACCTGTGGACCCTGTTCCAGCAGGCCTGGGGAGGGGGCCCTGATTCTGCATTTCTAACAATCCTCCAGGTGGTGCCGATGCTGCTGGACTTCATGTCCCATGGGAACTGAATCAAATGGAAGCGAAAGGAGGACAAAGTCACCACTGAGTTCTGATGTCCGAGCATAACCCCAGCACGTTGCAAGGTTTTGTCAAGCAGCTTGGTGGTACAAGCCGAGGGTTTTGGAAGTGCCTGCAGTGTGGCCCTTTCAGCGGCTGGCCCCTCAGTGAAGCTTACGCAACCATAGATGATATACCTTGTAATTGTCTCCTGGACTTGCCACCATTACTCTTTTGCGAGTGTGCGTGCGCACACACACACACGCATACACACACGCATGCACACATGCATGCACCCCAGGACAAGAGTCAGGAAGCTCCATGACTGTGGATTGAGCACAGTGATTATGTACACGATATCCACCTTTGCAAGTAGGACCCAAAGTCCCAGGGCAGGCCTGGCTCCTTGAAGACCAGGGTCTACTTCCAAAAAGCCTAGCAACTTACAAGGCTGTTGAACACTTGCCAATACAACACATGAATATTCAATCCATTAAAAAAAATACATGTGGTATCTTTACTTAATTAAATGATTGACTGAGTAAATTATTCTTGGTAGGGACTTTCCTTGAAAAAAAAAAGCCAACCAAGCAAATAAACAGTGAAACAAACAAACATATGTAAACACAGAAGTTCCATTCCCTGCCAAATTATTAGCAGCAGCATCTTTAGGTAGGCGCGTACCGCAGGCATCGAGGGACGGGCTTACCGGGGACTTACGTGGAAGGGATGCTGTCCCCAGACATGGAAGATTGCGTTTCTGTCATGACTCACAGTGGTGGGTAACAGGAATGTTCACAGGAAGCCTGAGACGGGATTTCTAGATACAGCGGCCCTCTGGACAAAGCCTGCTCCTGCTCGCCTGGAGTCCTCAGTCTCCTTGGGACCACCTGCCCAGGTGTGGCTTTCTCTCCCAGGCCTCCCATGACTCACGGGTCTCCCCCCAGCTCCTCCCCCAGCACTGAAGTAATGTCAGCAACATTCTAAAGTGGATTTCAAGGCATCGCCTAAGCCCTCAGGTGCACAAAAGCCAGTAAATAACATATATTGAGCACTCACCGTCTCGGGATATGGTAACAGGTAGACTTGACCTTCTGATGTTAACGAAGTAAACTTCAGGGCCTCTGGGGGAGAACAGGGGGCTTCCCCTGACAACAAAGGGACTAGCATTCTAACCACCTGCCAACCCAGAGCGATCCCAGGTAAGCAGCAGGGGCTTCTTTAAACCCACAATATTGCCTGTCTAAAGTGCAGGCTCCCACACAGGCCTCCTTTGCTTTAAAATGTCATTACAAGGAACCATCACTTGAAAATCTCCATGATTTTGACAAAATTGGAACAGTGATACAAAAAGAAAAGGTCAGAAAAACTGTGTATGACAGAGCTTAGCTGGCTGGTGTAGATTTCTTCAAAGACCTGCTTTGCTCACCACGAAAGCCAAAATGATGTGTCAAAGTTGTTTAAGAGAGGCATCAGTTTTAATGAATGCGACCTCAGCTTTCCAAGGTGTTTAGGTCTGGGAACACTTAACGTACATCTGTTATTATTTTGGTTGTGCTGAATTTCTTATTTTATATGGTTTCATTTCAAGAGGGGCTGTTTGAGGGAATGTGAAGGTAAGCTCTTGTCATCATATTCTGGTTGAATTTTTTTAGGATTATTTATTTCTCTGGTTCTTACTGACTTACATTTCTTGCTTCTATAAACTTGCCCTTTAGTAGTAATTTTGAATGAAATTTAGCTTTAGAATTTACATCACTGCCCTTTGTGATAAAACCTAGGGCTAAATTGTCTCTCAATGGCTTAATTGGTATTAGATTTATCATCTCATCAAGACCCCAATTTTTAAAAAAAATATATATTATATACATGTGGTTTTATACTAGTCCCTTTATGGAGACAATTCATAGGGCCCTGGCCCTGCCACCTGGGAGCTCATAGTTTGAATGTGATGGGGAAGAAACAGGAGCAAAGACTTAGTAAATGTATGTGTATGGGCCAAACAAAAACTGGAAAATAATCCAAGCCTTGAAGTGCAGGCAGAAACAGCCCTTATCTCCCTACCCCTCCTCTCTGCTATTTTCTATCATCTGTTTCTACTGCTCATCTACCTGCCCTCTGTCTCCATCTGCCCACCCATCCATCCATCCACCCATCCATCCATCCATCCACCCATCCATCCATCCATCCACCCA
>NW_012152252.1:890450-895001 GCF_000956105.1 Propithecus coquereli | reverse complement strand
CCATCCATCCATCCACCCATCCATCCATCCATCTGTCCATCCATCCATCCACCCATCCACCCATCCATCCATCCATCCATCCATCCATCCATCTATCTGTATAAAGAGGTCCATAGAATAGAAAAGACTTGGGTTTTGTAATATGTAATATGCCTTCTCATAGCCTCAGGTGGTGTTGATCTGGCTTTGCCAGAGCTCGATTGAGGTAATGTGAATATCTACCTGTAACAATAACTAAACAGGTTCTTTTAACTAGGTACTGTGTGATGAGCCCAGATGAACTAACTAAAGGAATAGCCAAGAAAACAGCCTAGCATAACTGCACCGGTAACTTGAGTATAGTTAGGGAGTGTTGATATTAATATTGATTTGTTTAGCCTCACCTAACAAACTGTGAAAATCCTTAGTTAGGCAGGTTTGGCTAGGAATTAGACTTCCTCTTGATTTGATCAAGGCTACCCTTCTTGGGTGGTCTAATTTCTGCTCAAATTGTTTTTCTCTCACTGGGACATGACTTTCCTCTTTCAAAGCCCTCATCCCTGTTTGTGGACGACCTTTCATTTCTCTAATAAGTTTACTTGAATTCCAAGTCTTTATTGATAGTGCACCTTTGGAAATGGCTCTTCCCTGGAAAACATGCTGGTCAATACTGATGCTAATTAAGTACCACCTGGCGGCAGGGGCTTAGCTCCCCCACCCCCATGTCAGAGCTCTGGGTCTGGTGTGGGCAGCCTTGGCCCTGATAGATTTTGCTTTCCATGTCTTTGCCATTCTGAGAAGCAGGCGAAGGATTATATCTTCCCCTTTTCCCATCTGCTTTTTGATCAGAAGGGTCACTTCCCAAGTGGGGTGTGAGCTGGATACAAACACTGATGCTGGGGCACCTCCCGTGTGTCAAATGGCCTTGCGTGTAAGGAGGGGCTTGGATGGCCGTTGTTTCTGACTCCACGCTCTGTGCTGTGTGGTTCAGACCTTATTCAGCATTCACAGCTGCTTCCTCTGCTTGAGAGCCATCTTGCAGAGTTCTCTGAGTTCTGCTAAATGTCCCGCCTCCTGGGTCCCGCCTCTCCTTGCCTGAGGTCCTCCGCCTGGCTTCAGGTGCGTCCTCTGGCTGGTTGGTGTCTAGGCTCAGGCCAGGCTGTGTGCTTTGCCACCTTTGGACAGTTCCTGGTCCACACGATGTAGCTCCCAGCTAAAAATCCTCTTCTGTTGTTTTTCTCATGCCTATAGGTTGCTCTCTGTGGACCCAAATCCTCCAGGATTTAGAAGAGAAGTGGATTAATCTCCCATGTAGCCTTTAATGGAAGGGTATATGTTTACTGCACATATCTGTAATGGGAACTGGACCCTAATTTCTCCAGATGTTTTACACATGATAGTTTCATTTCGGTTTGAGATATTTCTCAAAATACTCTCTTATTGAACTATGAGGGAAAGCCTGAAATATGTAATCATGTCTGAATGTATTAAATGGCCTCATTTCCTTCCATTTGAAAATTGATAGCTGAACAGGCAATGTGGATTAAACAAAAAACAACTCTGGACTCAAAGCTCCACTAACCGTGTGACTCACGGCAAATTTCTCATACTCGGCAGACCTCTGTTTCCCGTGTAATAAATAGAGATGACACCACTTTCTACTTTTTAATGAGATGCCGTTGGGCTAAAAAACCACTTTCATACAATTTAACAACATAAACCCATCCTTAATTTTATTATTTCTTAAGGCATGCAATTAAACTTTTCTATGGTATTGGTGGTAACTTGCATGCTAAATTTTTGAAAGTAGTCTATTTTACTGAGTGTGCATAATTTAGGCTAATATTTATTTAAAAACATGTACTTGCCATTTTTATTTTGAATGAGTTTAAACTATTTTATTCAGAACTAAATGGTCAATTATAAAATACTATCCTGGTCTCTAAATTTTATCCTTCTAAAATTATCTGAAAAAGCGTGACCTTATTCAGGTTCAAACATACAGAAAGAGCAACAAACCAACATATTGTCAAACCAGTATGGCTCCTTGATACAAGCTGTCACTTCCTGTCACACAGTTTTAGTGCCTGCACATGTTATTTAAATATTAATATTGAAAAATTTAGTCTTTAAAGTAACTGATTACAGAAAAATAAAATAACTGAAAGATAGGACCCAAAATATTTGGCCCTGCTAAAAGATTTCCTGATTCAAAATATATGTTTCTCTTTATTTCCTATATAATTAAGCTTTAAAAATGTGACTTTCCATGGCAGGACAATTCAAAAACATCTTTACAAACTCAAATTCCCTCTGAACACCAAGCCCTGGCACGTATATAATGCTTTCCGTTTACAGCGTCCTTTCACGTGATCTTTACGACAGCCCTGAGAAGAAGGTAGATTTGGTGGTTTATAACCATCTTATAGATGAAGAAACTGAGGTTTATGTAAACCTACTCAGGGTCACACAGCTAAGTGGAGGGAAGCCGGGACTGGAACCCAAATACCTGCCTTCAGTTCTAACATTCCTTTTACCATAGCCCCAAAGAGAAACTGCTCATGAAATTTCTCTGTGGCCCATTACATAGATTTCCAGGCATATGTTAAGTTATTCTAGACTGCGCAGAGACCAGCCTACTCTAGTTCGTCTGCATGCGGCCTGTATCCGGTTCTGGAATGCTGCCGTCCACCGCTTTATTAAGGCTTGCGTTTTGGCCACTCTTTATAGAAGCTTAAGACACTCAATTACGTCTTTTAGTGTTACAGGAAAAGGTTTGTTCCGGAGGATCTGTTCCTTTTAACAACTGCAGATTAGAGTGTGGTAATTCATGCTTTGGTGCTGAGAAAGTTTATTTTCTGTTCTGGTTTACTCCCTTTCGCAGCTAGCACCTGAGCGTGCGGAGAGCCGCGGGGGTGCTTTTGAAGGTCTGGTTTGGCACTGACCCTCTACAGACGTCGCGCCCACTGCAGCGAGTACGTTACTCACAGCGGATCTAACCCGGTTACTTTCTGGTCATGAAGAGCTAAAGGCTTTAAATATTTGATTACTTTTATTAGGTGATTTAAAGTTCCTTACCAGGCCTCATTATGGTTCCGACGAATACATCCTTTTATTCAATTTTCATTCACACAGGCTTTTGGACAAGGCCATTCGTCAGTGATGTGATTTCCGCGAGGATATTTCTAAGTCTGCAACTCTTAGGTTTTCTTACAGCTGTGTCACAGTCCAAAATAACAGTCTCCTTTCTTTTCTTTTCTGTGTGTACGGCCGTTGTGGAAAGAGGATGTGCCGACACTGGCATGTAATTATTCCTCTTCCGGGTCTCCTACGACCTTTGGGCTGTTTTATTTCTGAATGGACCAGCATTTGCTTTTGTTGAATTATGCAATTTATTTGTCATTACACTTTCAAATATGTTTCTTGTTTTCAGCTTATTGTCTCCATTTAGGGCATATTTTTTATTGTTCTCCCTCCCAAATTCCTACCTCTATTTTTTTTTCTTGCTTCTCTTTCATTTGAACCTTTCCATGTGAAATAGATGATCTTTTTACACATGCAAACACGAGTGCAGCCATATCCTTTCAACCTCTCAATCAGAAGCCAACAAACCTACTCACAGTGGAGAATTGCTTTGAAACAGTTGGATTTGGGCTAGGAGGGGAGGGGTCTTTCCAATTACTGTTTCTCATCAACCTGACCACCCTAAGCCATTAAGCCACTGTAATAGTTTTGCTAATTTGATTTCCTGCACATAAACAACCTTTGCTGTTCTTTGAAGTTCCCAAGAAAGGTATGAGGAGTTTCAAATTGCAATAATTCAACTCCAAGCATAAGGCTAATTCGTCTTTTTTTTTTAATAAATCAGTAAAACAGAAGTTAATTAAAGTGTAAACAATGGGCAGCATTGTGGCTGAGAGTCTCAGAAAAGGGAGCTTTGAAATTCTTTGTGTAATGGATATTACCTGATTGCACTCAGAGCAGGGCGGGGTTTAGGCAAGGATCGCATTACCTAGCTCTTTCTCCTCTTCCCCTTAACTTAAAAGAAAAAAGACCCAGAACCAACAACAACAGATGCTTTTATTTCTTACTCACTGAGTTGGGTGATAGCTTCCTAAACCCAAGCTTCTCCAAGGGCTGTTGGTTTCCTTTACCAGGGAGGCCCTGACATGGTAGGCCCTTGTTAGGGCAGACTCCATGGGGGGCTTAGAGGGGCGGGCAGGAGAGCAGTTTGCACAGCAGCTCTGTAGACAGGATGTTACTGCAGTGTGATCGACACCAGGCCAGGTCACGCAAAGGACACAGGCCCCTCATCCCTGATGTCATCGGGCTCTAGGTCCCCACATGGGTAGACGGGATCCTGACAGCAACACCAGATGAACGCCCCCACTCACCCCCAAACTGCAGGCTTGGCCGAGAGAGGTGCCGGGAAGGGAGGATGGGCCGAAATAGCCCAAACGCAGTGTTTTCAGTGGGATCCTGTTGTTTGGCTCTTGAGAGAATACAAAGAAGAGACGGAGGTGAGGCAGAATTCTGGCACCCCTGGGGAGGGGGTTTGGCTAAGCTTCCCCA
>NW_012152252.1:871673-889425 GCF_000956105.1 Propithecus coquereli | reverse complement strand
GCTGCCATAAACATTCGGGTGCGGATGTCTTTATCGTAGAATGTTTTGTGCTCTTTTGGGTAGATGCCTAATAGTGCTATTGCTGGATCGAATGGTCCCAAAATTCTCAATTTCGCTTTTTGCTGCCAGAATTGCTATCATTAATGATCTAATTTTACAGATAACAAGATTCTCTTTTAATAGGCAGACACTCCTCTGAAATGGCATAAGCCATTGATATCTTAGAATCAATTAGTCAAATGAAAAGTTTTCTTTATAGCATCAAGCTAAAAATGTCAGCTTAATGGAGAACACAGGAGAGGGCAGTTTTGCAAGTGCAGAGGTGTGAGCCTGCAGTAAGGGCTCTGGGCACAAGAATGGACTAAAAGCTGTAATAAATTTTATAAGAGTAAAATAGCAGGATCTGGAAGAAATGTATCACTTATTTATTGGCTTTATCAAGGGCTGACCCTGAATATTAAGTGGCAGAGCCCAGAAGAACTCCCAGGGTGACGGCTAGCATGCGAAGCGAAGTCCAGCACCCAGGTGGGGAAGGTGCTTCCCTGGGACAGTCAGATACTGTGAACGTGGCCGGGCACAGTGGGGCTGGTTGGATTCTCTGCAGAGCTGCCAGAGCAGCCAGGCCCCCCCAGCAGTGTGTGCCCGCAGCCTGCACACGGGGCCCTGCCCAGACGGCACCTCACAGAGCCAGCAGGCCCAGGCCTGGGGGGCCCCTGGCAGCTCTCCAGACAGAAGTCACCCCTGTGTCCAAGTGCTGGACTCCTGGATTCTCCAGGAGTTGGATTCACGGGCATTTACATTTAAAGTGACTTTTAAAATATGCTAAGCTTCAAAAACTTATGTATGTATCTGAAAGTATATCCATTAGCAAGTGTGTTTTTGAAAGATTTATCCTTAGCTACAAAATTTGCTGCAGCTGGAAGAAGACAGAACCATGTTTACCAAAGGCCTATGATGTCCCAAATATGCTACAAGTGATATTTTACTTAGTTTAATCATCCCAACAGCTCTGTCAGGTAGGTGCCGTGGGTGTCATCACACGGATGAGGAAAGTGAATGCAGAGGCAGTAAGTGTTCCAGCCGAGACTAGAACGCAGGTTTTCAGATTCCCAGGCTGCTGTTCTTCCTGCCATGCTGTGCTACCTGGCTGAGAATTAGTGCCCAAGACGCTATGTGTTTACTTCTAAGCTAGTGTTGGCCACCCTTCAGAAAGGCATGGCCCTTTCTGGACGACGCGTGTGAGAGAAGTAAGTGCATTCTTTCACTCCTTTTGCCTCGGTCTATAAACTGAGAACTCAGATTAATTTAGCACCGTATGGAATCATGGAAACATGACTGCGAAGTGCATCTCTGTTTGGTTATCGCCTGGTTGCACACACGGTGCATCCACGATTCAGGAACGTAAGCGGGGCTGGCGGTGTCTCGCTCCCCTCAGTTGCAAACTAGAGCTGTGGGCCCTGTCCGTCGGGAGGCATTTGTCAGTCATCTGTACGCCTGTGGAGGTAGGCCATCTTCGGTTTTTGTGTTTGGCTCTTCTCTAGAAAATTAGATCCTTTCACAAAGTAGAAAAGTTTGTCTTCAACAAGTAGATGCTGTCTCTGGCTTGGAAATGAAGTAGTTGACCTGGGCTTTGCAGCAGCTGTTCGTGGACAGCGAGTGCCCCTCTGCTGGGCCCAGCGCACCGACGTGCTCCTGACCCCGCCCCGCCGGGTCCCTGTCTGCACAGGGCTTGCGTTCCAGGGGCAAGGCAGGCAATAAACAAGTAACTGCACAAGCAGTCAATGTCAACACACCACGGTCTAGGAAAGGGGACTGTACTGTGTGTGTGTGTGTGTGCGTGTGTGTGTGCGTGCGTGTGTGTGTGTGCATGTGTGTGTGTGTGTGTGGTGGCATCGGTCACACGTTGCCGTGAGAGCACCTTCTGGAGTCCGCCTGCCACCTTCACACCTGAGCGCAGCCACTTCCCTGCTGTGTGATCTTGGGTAAGCCCCTTCATGTCTTTGTGCCTGAGTTTCCTCATCTGCAAAAGGAGGACAATGATCGTAACTGATTCAGAGACTTTTCAGAATGACGCGAGTTAACATACGAAGTTCGTGGTGTAACACAGTGGGTGCTACGGACAGGTCAGCTAGGGACACCAGAGGTGAGAAGAAGATTGCTCATGGCAGGCGAGGGACAGGTCGCAGGCCCTCGGGAGACTATGCACCACCGACCTGGGCGGGAGAAGAGCCCTATTTGAAAAGATTTTCCATATTTATATAAAACTTACCCATTTAAGTGCTAAAATGTTTATCATTTTGAAAAATTGTTACAACTTTTAAAAACAAAATTTCTTATCTAATTAAATGTCATATGGATCATTTTAAGCTATTTCTTAACTACTCATTGTTAAAATCATCTACTGCACTATGATACCAGTCAGATTCAGAGGACTGCTGTTCCCCAAACTAAAATGCTCCCAGAGTTTGGCTGTACGGGGCAACTACCTTACTTTCATCTTTTTCTCTCAGTGCTCACGTGGTCAGACTCTCAGCTGCCCGCTCTTTGTGTGTCTCTTAGTATGCCTGACTGCAGCAGCCTAGAGCCCTTCTGACATTCTGCTTGAATCTGAGACATGAGCGGGCCCTTACCTGCTTTTGTACTTGGAGGTAAGACGAAGCCCGGAGAACCTGAAGAGAGTTGGGGAGGTTGAGGCACATCCACGAAGTGATGGTTGGTTCTGCTCTGTTTCTCCTACTGAGAAACAATGTCCACTTATATCGGGTTCTCTTTTAGGTTCTGATGTATCTAGAACAATGGCTTTCACGTACTTGGAACATCATTGTGTGAATGCAGTGCTTTGTGGAGCTGACCAGATTGTGGGATTGGTTACTGTCCCCCCCTCAATACGCAGAGCCTTGAATCAGGGCAGTTGCCCCTCTCCACCCTCCCTTGAGAATCCTAGACTTTTAGAGCCAAATGTCATTGAGAGGTATCTGATCCCATCCCTCATTCCCACAGGGGTAATCCAAGGTAAGGAGTGGGGCAGGTGACTTACTCAAGCTCACACAGCATCAAAGTGCCACTATGACCACGACCTTCAATTTCTGGCTTTTCTGCCTTGATCGACAATCTCCCATGGGGGTGGGATCTAAAAACCGTTTGCCTGCTCCCCAGCAGAACGAGCCCTGGCATTTGCCAGAGTGGGTCCCCTGAGCTCCCTGCCAGGGCTGTCCCCACGCCTCTGAGCCACCTCTGCCATCCCAGCTTCCCAGCCTCTGAAACAGAAGATAAAACAAAAGAAGGAAAAACAGTCTGTAGGTTTGGAGTTTAAATAAACAGGGAGGTTAACCAAAAGGCTGGTTTCAATAGATCAGAGGCAAAAGGGATTCCTACAGCTGGAGGCAGTTAAATAAAACTGAAAAAGGATTCTCACGCTCAAACCACTCGACAGGTTCTAGAGAGCGTAGGAGACTTTCGTTGAACTGGACAAACCCTCACATTAGCCAGGCCTAAATGGGGCAGCTTTTGTCAGCGTACCTTTCGGGATGAGAGCTTTTCTTTTAAGTCCTGGTTGTACCTCTAGTCACTACAATGTGTGATAGTTCTTGGGGAAGATATTAACTCTCTCGAAGGGATCAAACGACACCCAATCCCAGCAGTGTAAAGTTGGATGTCACCTTAGGTCAGCGGAATGCTGGTAAATATTAATATTAAACAACTGGATCTCCAATAAAATGAAAGAAACAAAAAGGCCCTGGCGTGTAGCATTTGCAAATTTCCGTGGTGTCAACACTCCACCATGGCTGATTTTAAGTAACCAACATGAAGTCACTAGTCTCGCTGATGGTGAAGTTGGGAAGAGGTAGCATGCTAAAGGTCAGCTCTGTGCACAGGCACAAGTGAGCTCAGGACTTCACTGCTAACCATCTGAGAGTGATAGGAAATGCTCAATGCCATGTGGAGGAGGAAAAATTGTATATACACCTGTATACATAGTATAGCCTGAACTCTCTCTGTTTCTCTCTCTATCCATCCTTCTACCCCCATCCATCCTCCATCATCCATCCTTCGTCCATCCATCTGTCTGCTCACCTACCTACCCACCTACCTCATTGTCCTCAGCTGTAAAATTAAGTACGGAACCAGATCATTAATAAGGTGCTTTCCAGTTCATCCATTATGTGTGATTCTACACATAATACATTTCATTTAGTTGATTCGTGGCTTACCCAAGGAAGTTTATTTTTAATATTGTCTGTGCCCTTCGCTATGTACCTTTATAGTGCTTATCACCTCGTAAAAGCTTAGGTATTTATTTGACAGCAGGTGAGCTCCGTGATGGTCACCGCTGTGTCTTAATGGCTCCACGGGGCCTGGAGCACCGCAGGTGCCCAGCAGGTGTGTGTTGAATGACATAATCCAAAGTCTTCCTTAAACAGTTAGGGAAATTGAGGCCTTAAGAAATGAAGTGATTTCCAGAAGTCACAGCAAATTTGTGGCAGAACTGAATGCAGAACCCAAATCTTGTAATTCGGTTCTCTTCTCTCAATTATTCCTTGGCTCATCCCCCAAGGTCGGGCCTAAGAAGAGGTGCACGTGTGTTTCTGGATTGCAAATCGCAATTTGCGGAGGTTAAGTGGAGCAGAGAGAGCTGAGCAATTTGCTTACTCTGTTCACCTGACCTCATACGTTGCCTCATGGCTCTTTTCCCTCTGCTAATTCCGTTCTCCGCAGGAAGGGCGGGCAGCACCAGCTGGTTTTATGTGATCGGATTAATCTATGGTCTTTGTGCATCTCAACGGAGGCATTTTTATTGTTTTCTCTTGGAGGGACTCTTCCCTCTAGGTCCCGTGTCATCGGAAGACATGTCTTTTGTTCTAGCTCCCAGTTCCCGCTAGCAAATACTAGCAGCAGACACTACTCTGCGCTCTGGAGATACGAAGGTGAGTAACACGGGGTCACTTATCTTTAGCAGTGGACCTTCTCCTGGGGGGACTGACAATAAAACCCAACACTATCAATATCATGGGGTAAGTGTCATGACCAGGGAAAGTCCCAAAGCCGTGGGAGTCCAGCAGAGCCCTCCGCACAGACACTGAGGGAAGGCTCTTTAACAGAGACTGTTGTGGGTAATCGCTAATCTGTCTGATTAATAGTTTTCTCATCTCTAAAGTAAGTAGTGTTTGTGAAAATGAAGGTGTCACTCATTTGCAAAGTTTCTACAGAAGCGATGGAGGGAGGTTGCACGGGCAGGCCTCTGCTCCGTCTGCAGACAGACGGGAGAGCAGATAGCCCTGCGGGCCAGGTGCTGCCTGCTGACTTTAGGCGCTACCTGTGGCTGTGTCAAGAAATGGCTGCCCTAATTAACTCAGCAACGAGGACTTGTGTCCTTCGTGGAAAATGGCAGTGACTCACTAAAACATCTCAGCCTGATTAAAAAAAAAATACTGGATGGAAATCCAACTGACTGAATCATCACAACTATTCAGCCACAATTAGATGACTTTCAGCATGGGGTTGTTATAAAAAGTTCCTGATTTTACAAATTATTGAAGGTCCGCAGGTCCATGGCTTTAAATAAATGAGGTCTGGCTTAAAAGAAACCTCCTACAGGCCAGTGTAGATTTTAATGAGACGTTAGAGTCAAGCATTAAACATCTTGAGTAACTGTCATGGAGTAGCTTCCTCTATCCTTGCGTTTCGTCCTTTGAACAGCAATGAAAGTGCATACCAAAGAAGTCAATGAAACTCAGGGTGGTTTTGTGCTTTGGGAGTCATAAGTCATCCTGGGTAATGGTGTGGTAGGAAAATGGTTTTTGTCTCAGCCCGTTGATAATGGATGGAAGTCACACCCGTGTGATGGCTGGCTCTGCGTTTTACCTGTTGACGACTGAAAGGGAACACATCAACATTTACTTATCTTACTCAATGAATGCTATCATGTGGAAAAGGTAAATCAATAACAGCCAAGATCAAACATACCAATCTGCTTTTGAACACACAATGCCCTCATTTATATAAATCTTCGCTCCTGACGGGTCCCCGCTTGCACACACGCACAAGGCCTTCCATCGTAGGGAGCTGGTGTTGGAATTTCAGAAACTTTGAAGTGTGGGGAACTGACTTCTGAGCAAGCAAAGCTGCGATTCCGGTGGTTTCCTGATTAAGGTGTGAACTGAGCACCAGAGCGGCCCTGCCTTCTCGCCCCTCCCCAGCTCCCAGCATCACAGAACAGAAAGGTTAGAAGTGGCCTAAGGGTGACCCCGGCAGGAACGGATCTTGATCTGCTTAATTAGGCGGCTCTGTCTTATTCTTCCACCTCCAGCCTGCACGGTGTCCCCCAGGGGTTGTTGCTGCTGAAGTCCTGAATAATAGCCCAGAGAGGGCTTGAGAGGGCGGGTGGGCTTCTGACTCTGCCAGGGCCCCTGTGCACTCGGCGCAGCTCCGTCCGCCCTTCCTCCTGGCCTCACACATCTTCTGTTCCCCCGCGGTCCTCACTGGGGGAGCAGGTATTCAGTGGGGGGGCAGAGGCCCAGCCAGGCCCAGCCACGAGAAGCCGCTCAGCTTGGGCCCATCTCGCTGCATGAATTCTTGCTTCCGGCTCCTTGTTTCTGTTCCAGCCAGCCCTCAACCCCCAATCCTGCCCACACCCCCGAATTCCAAGCCGTTCCAAGAAAGCAGCGACTTTGTGGGTCAAGGCGGTCTTGAGCAGCAGACTACTCGGAGACCACACAAGCAGAGGTTCCCTGCGTTGAATCAAGCGTGAGGGAGGCCACTGTTGGGACTGTGGTGCCACCGCGGGCGCCAGCAGACCTGACCAAAGCGGGAAGGTGGCACTCGTGCTAGGTGACGCGTCATCGAGCTGAACTTGCAAATGGGCCAGTTTTCCACAAATGCGGGAGATGCCAGTCAACATGAGTCGGGGTGATCAGGAAGGCCCCCCTGCTCTGACCCCATCAGGACAGTGACTTTGAAATGACCAGCCGTTTTCTGTTCTCTGTTCCCACTTTTCTCAGCCCTTTTCTGCCAATGCAGCTGACCCCTCTGCTCGGTTATGGGGATACCCGTTCTGTTTTATGGACTGAGGCCTTACCGGATTCCAGAATCGCAAATCAGAGCCAATTAGGTCTTTCGGCTAAATTGTCATTTTGTCTTTGGACGCTTGCTTTGGTGTTGCTCCTCACCCCACAGCCTGCAAAGCATCTGGTCGCCCTTTATTGCTGTTTCTGAAAGGACTTCCAGCTGCACTGGGGTCGCCTTGCTGCAAGATCCTCAGTTTAGGCATTTGAATAAATTCTACATGATCAGTGTTGGCAAATTATGTGGCCTTCATCTCTCAGGGTTTTCACGAACAAACAATGCTTGAATTGTGATACCTGAGGCTGTGGCTGAGCTAATTTATCTCTGAATACAAGGAACTTGAATCATTTCAGAAAGTGAAGTGGCAATTTTATGGGTTTTCTGCGTTTCTGAGGCAAGAGCTCAAGAGCATGTGCGTGCGTGTGCTCGCGTGCACACACGTGACATTGCTTCTGGTTTGACACACCTAAGATTCCAGTTTCCTTCCACATCTGTGGCCCTCAACTACCCGCACCTGTAATTGTGGAGTAGGCTCTAAAGTGCTTTAAAACAAACCAGCAAGATCTAGTGCCTGGGGTCTGAGGACGTGTGCACGGCTACCCGTGGAGCTTCGTTCAGGGTGGTTCACGGTCAAAGCCACACCCACGCACCCACCGCACTGCCGGTCACCTGAGCGCTGGGGAGCAGAGCACAGGTGCGCAGCCGCCAGCCCATCCTGGAAGCCTTCGCGGTGATGCGTCTGCTCAAGGGTTTCAGGCCTAAGAGCAGAGTCAGCAGGTCTAGTATTTGCACATTAAAATGTGGATCCTGGGGCCAAATCCCATAGATTCCAATTCAGTGAGTGTGGAGTGAGGGCCCAGAATCTCTTATAACCCAGCTTTAAGTTTTGAGGCCACATGGCTTTGGGAAACTAAAAGAGAAAATAGCTTATAAAAGTTTAGACACACTGAAAATAAGAATTCATGTGTGAGTTTTATCATGCAGTATTTAGAATTCTACCATTTGAAAAATAGGTGTAGACTCAGGGAACAGTGAACACACGTATATATGTATGTCTGCATGTACATGTATGTGTATATGTATGTCACCCTCTTTACAAATAGCTGTTGACTCAAATAATAATGACACTGTTAAAAAGCCAGCCGCAGGCCTCCGAAGGATCTCTCCGGCCCTGTAAATGTGTGACGCAGATCTGTAAGCACAGGCCGCTGGCACTTTCCATATCACTGCCTGGTAGTCGCATTTGGCAAGACCTGTTGCATGTGGGGGACGACAGTTGATGTGGGGACGGCATGTGAGTTGGGCATTTGCACTTTATCGCTGGCCGTGTTTAGTACTCTCTGTCCACTGCGGGACCCGCCTGCCTTCCGTCCACAGTGTCCCTCAGACTGCCATGCTTTCAAAGACTTTGTCGCCTTTACACATGGAGGACCTTTTTCTGGACTCAAGCCCTGCCTTGTCCATGGGACAGCGCTTACCTGCGCAGAAGCTCCCCTCGCCTTCCTCCCCCTCCTCTCTGCCAGGGCAATGAGGTATCAGTCCCCTCCTCAGCCACCATGCTGAGCACAGGCAGTGCTGGCTCCTGCTTCTGCTGTCCCCATCTATCAATTCTCTGAGCATAGCGTCCTGAAGGGTAGATTTCTGCACCCAGCAGCTGGCAGGGGGCCCGGTCACTGGTACGTGCTCAGTGAGGATTCGTGAAAGAATGCATTTATCACAGAGTCAGAATGCACCAGGGTCCAGAGCTCTTTCTCTACGTAAAATCCTCACCTCCCGGGGTCTGCGTCAGTTGGGGATGCTATAAGCCAAGTACTACAGACTGGGTGGCGTAAACAACAAGCAATTATTTCTCACAATTCTGGAGTCTGGAAGTCTGAGTCTGGGGTGCCAGCCTGCTCTGGTTCTGGGGAGGAGCCTCTTCCAGATTGCGGACCCCACCTTCCCTCGTCCTCCCATTGTGGGAGGACAGCACGAGAGCTCTCTGGGTCTCTTTCGTAAGGGCGCTAACCCCACTCGGGGGGCGGGCTCCGCCACCCTGACTTAACTAACTTCCCAACACCCACCTCCTGATACCACCACCCTGGGGTAGGACTCCAACACATGAATTTGGTGGGGGTGGGGGAAGATACAAACACTCTGTTCATATTTTATCTCAAATTCCATGCAGTCAAACTGAACTCCCAAGTGTTAGTTTACAGGAGGGCCAATTAAGCAGAAGGTGGAAATAACTCAGAGATATTCCTCAATATGACGAGTAGAAGATTTCACCGTTGAGAGTCACATTAAGTTAAATGACTGTCATCTGGAGTCCAGGTCCTGGATAACACATAACCCACTGGCAGGAGCTCATGCTGCTCAGGGTGGCTTTCTGTTCGCACCCAGGTAGATGGACACAGGGCTCCCCAAGTCCTTAGCTGCTCCTCAATTCCTAGGATTCATGATGCTGTGTTATACTTTTGTGGAAGAGGCACGATTGACTACTGAGCGGTGTGTGTGTGTGTGTACACATGTATTTTACATATACATGTATATATTTATAGCCATATAAATTTTTAAGGGAACAGCTACTTCTATTTTTAAAATTCTTTTTGGTTCAGATCAATCATGTTAGTATAAGGACCTATTATTTTTTAGCTAATATTCTACTTTTGGAATATATAGGTAGAGAGATCATCTTTGCTTTCTAGGCATTCTTGGTTTAGGGGGATAACTTGAATCTTAATCAACTTGTTCTTAGTTTTTAAGGCAACGGAGTGAATTAGAGAGATTTTTACACAAAGAGAAGATTCCTGAAATTCTCTTCTTATGGAATAATAATCTCTTATGTGATATGTTACTTTAGGATGCCAGTTTAACTAGAATTTATAATATAGAAGTTATGATAACAGTCTGTTATGCTACCTTCTAGGAGTATTAATGATGGAGAGGGCAACGTGTTAAGCTTTAAGACTACTTGTTCATTCATTCGTATTATATGTGAGGATTATAAATCAGCAAACCTCTTTAGATGAAACATTCTTCGTCTTTTTCTTGTACCTGATTAGCACTCACAGTTTAAGTAATAAGCTAGCAAGGCTCCCATGTACAACTGTACAGGTTGTGCACTGCACCAATCCAGGGAGCACCATCATATAAACATCAATGCCAGTAGTACCTCTGGTTGTTGACTGCACAGTCTGTACTACCAGCAACGATAGCACTGTTTTTGGCTTCTATCACTTGTATGAAATAGATAACATAGGTTTTAGACCATCTATCTTCTAACAAAAAGGTGCCCAGCCCATAACAGTACCCATAGTTGGCTCTTATCTCCCTGTACTGAGCTAACATCCAAGAATGGCTGATCAACTGATCACCTGCAACCTGCATGTGGGGCCCTACTTTCAGGGTCACCTGTGTGTTGGTCGCCTTCCATTTGCCTCTCTGGATCTACTCTCAGCCTCTGTCTTTCCTGGCCAGGAGTCCTCCACTCAGAGTGCATTGCCCATGCTGCTTTGCCACCTGGCTTCTGGTGGGGTTTAGTCAAAGAGAAGCACCAGCAGGTGAACGGGCAGTAGAAGGAGGAGTTTGGATACTCATTTCTACTGCTCCGTCCTGCGGGCTGTGGTCTTGGTAGTTAGGAGCATTCTCAAGCTGTCACTGCAGTTCCTACAGCTCCTGTGAGTCTCTGCTAACCGCTGCCTTCTTCCCTCCCCTGCCTTCCTATTGTCACTGTCCCTGTGCTATTCACCTTTCCTTAATGCCTCCTTTATAACTGCAAATGCAGCTTTTCTAAAACTCTTCTCAGTTGCCCATTTGAGAGTGGCTGTGTGTTTTGTTCTGGAATCACTGATGGTCCAATCTGCTGTTTTATTTTGCTTCCTCTCCCCCACTTACATCCTTGGTGTTCATCTCCCCAAATCAAATCCCATATCATCATTTCCCTGTAGGTGTCCTGACTGTTGTCTGCTGCCCTCAGGGCCAGCTCTCTCCTCCGTATCCCACAGTTACTTATATTTTTAAACATTTAAAACATTTAAAGTGGGGACTTGAAAACCTTCCCCGCTGCTAAGGTTTCAGCGTGCTTGTTACTGAGGTCTCCTGAGATTGTCATCAATCATTGTTTGAGCACCTCACCAAAGCCTCTCACTAGAGCATAAATGCCACGAATGGAGAGGTTGTGCATACCCATCTTCACATTCTCCATAGTGTTTAAAAGAATGCTTCATAGGTTAAGGTTGCTCAACATCTTTTCGTTGCATTAAATGGCATCTGGAAATGGTATTAGCAAGTATGGCGCATCCAATATTGCATTTTATAATGAGGGCATATCTCTTCTTTTGTGTACATCTTTTAACAATAGAAATTCAAGTGGAATTTTACTATGTATACTTACCTGCACCCATTTCCATTTCTATATCAGTATGAAATTTTCAGTCTCTTTATTAATTACTCTCTTTTTCTGAAATATGGGGTGATTTTTATATATGCTTTTTGAAAATCTATTTTTAGTAATAAAGAATTTCAGCATACAGAAAGGGCTGAGAATAATATAAGAAACTTTCACCCAGATTATAAGTATACACATTTGGCCACTTTTGTCCAAATCTTTTTCTTTCTAGTTAAGGAAAAGACAGTGGCTGTGCTCTTCATACCTTCCCCACCTCACTCTTCGCTTCCGTCCCACCTTTCTTCCATGCCCTCCAGAAACACTCAGTAAAGCAGTCTTCCATATCTGCAGTTTTGCTTTCAGCAGTTTCAGTTACTTATAGTTAATTGTGGCTGAAAATATTAAATGGAAATTCCAGAAATAAACAATTAGTAGATTTTAAATCACTCATCTTTGTGAGTAGTGTGATGCAGTGGTGTAACCTTGCACTGTCCCCTCTGTCCTGCCCACGTGAATCCTCCCTTTGTCCAGCAGATCCACCTGTCTATGACCCTGCCCTTGAGCCACTTAGGGGCCATCCTGGTGATCAGATAGACTGTCATGACATGGTGGTACCTAAGTGCAAGTCACCCCTATTTTACTTAATAATGGTCCCAAAGCGTTAAGAGTGGTGATGCTGGCGTATTGTTAAAATTGTTCTATTTTATTATTAGTGATTGTTGTTAATCTCTTGCTGAGCCTAATTTATAAATTGAACTTTATCTTAGGTATGTATGCAGAGGAAAAAACATAGTATATATAGGGATCAGTACTACCTGTGGTTTCAGACATCCACTGGGGCTTGGAATGTATTCCCCATGAATAAGGGGACCAGTGCATTCTGAAGTTAGTGATGTTCTTCTCAGTCATAACTTTATACTCATATTACCTATCAATGTGGAGTATTATAGTGTGACTTTTTTTGTGTTTAAAGTGATCACAATCTCTATTGCAAACTCGCTTTTAACATTTTAAAACATTTTATTTGTAAATAATTTATGTATTTATTTATTTATTTTTCAGAACATTACAGGGGTACCAATGCTTTGGTTACATAAATAGTCTTTGCACCATCTGAGTCAGAGCTACAAGCATGTCCATCATCCAGACAGTGTGCACTGCACCCATTAGGTGTGGATTTACCCATCCCCCTCTCCCCGTCCTACCTACCTGACACCAGATGAATGTTACTTCCTTATGCGCACATAAGCGTTGATCGATTAGTACCAATTTAATGATGAGTACATGTGGTGCTTGTTTTTCCATTCTTGTGATATTTCACTTAGAAGAATGGGCTCTAGCTCCATCCAGGATAATACAAGAGCAAAGCAAGAAGAACAAATTGGGAGGCATCAGTCTACCAGACTTCAAGCTATACAGCAAGGCTATAGTAACTAAAACAGCATGGTACTGGCAAAAGAACAGAGGCATAGACCAATGGAATAGTATTGAGAACCCAGATATAAAGCCATCCTCATATTGCCATCTGATCTTTGACAAAGCAGACAGAAACATACACTGGGGAAAAGAATCCCTATTCAATAAATGGTGCTGGGAAAATTGGATAGCCACATGTAGAAGACTGAAACAGGATCCATATCTCTCAGCTCTCACAAAAATCAACTCATGATGGATAACAGACTTAAGCCTAAGGCATGAAACCATAAAAATTCTAGAAGAAAATGTTTGAAAAAGTCTTATAGACATTGGCCTAGGCAAGGAATTTATGAAGAAGACCCCAAAAGCAATCATGGCAACAGCAAAAATAAATAAATGGGACCTGATCAAATTAAAAAGCTTCTGCACAGCCAAGGAAACTACCATTAGAGCCAATAGACAACCTACACAATGAGAGAAAATATTCACATGCTACATATCCGATAAAGGGCTGATAACTAGAATCTATATGGAACGCAGGAAAATCAGCAAGAAAAAATTAAACAACCCCATTAAAAAGTGGGCAAAGGATATGAACAGAAACTTTGCAAAATAAGACAGACTAATGGCCAAGAAATATATGAAAAAATGCTCAACATCTCTAATCATCAGGGAATGCAAATCAAAACCACAATGAGATATCACCTAACTCCAGTGAGAATGGCCTTTATCAAAAAGTCCCAAAACAATAAATGTTGGTGTGGATGCAGAGAGATAGGAACACTCATATCCTGCTGGTGGGACTGCAATTAGTGCAACCTCTGTGAAAAGTAATATGGAGATACCTCAAAGAGCCACAAGTAGAACGATTTGTAAATAATTTAAAACAAAGAAAAGGTACATGACTAGCATAATTCTCTTATACATTTTATCCAGATTCATTGATTTTCAATATTTTTCTAGATTAATTTACCATTCCCTTTTGTACGCGCTCATACCCCCACATATACCCCCATATATGCAATATTTTCCTGAACCTCCTGAGAGTAGGTTACATACATTATTTCTCTTGATCAGCATTTCTTTTTAAAAATAAGAACAAGTATATTATTATATTTAGAAAATTTAACATTGATATAATATTTTTATCTATCTTTAGTTTCTATACAAATTTTATCATTAGTCCCAATAATGTCTTTTATAACAACTTTTTCTAATGCACAGTGTGGCCTAGGATCAATCATGCGGTAAATTTGTCATGTTTCTTTCTCTCCTGTGTCTGGAATATTCCTCAGCTATTTGTTGTCTTATGTTGCCATTTTTTAAAGCATGTAAGTGAGTAGTTCTATCAGCTGTCTCTAAGTTGGAGTTCCCCCATATTTCCTCATGATTATATTCATCTTTTGGCTGCAACACCATCTACTGGGATTGCTAACAGGTCAAGACCTATATGTATCTATCTATCATTTTCATATACTTTGATTATTGTTTTATTCCTAAATGCTCTTTATTGGATTAATTGGATTTACATGATCCTTCCTTTCCTCTATAGTGGTACAGACAACCCCCTATTCTTTTTAGTAGTTACCTTCACAATTTTAGCATACATGCAACTCATCTTCATATCTTAATATTGTTGTCTCATATTTTTGTTCCTTTTAAAAAATGCCTTCAATTTAGTCATTTGCAGGGTGAAATACATAAATTACATTACAAATATTTTCTTCTATGGGAGGAACTTGTGTTTGCAACACCTTTGGCCTGTCCTCACCCCGCTCCCCATCCATCCGTCTTGGGTGAGGAGGTGAGACTTCCCTCGTGACCGGTTTGGGCGATGGACTGAGCATGGCGGCAGGTTCTCCCTTCGTCCCTGTCTTTGGGAGCCGCTGCCGCCACCACGATAAGTCGCTCCGGTGGGCACTCGTGTGGACAGCAGTGCTCCTGCCCTGCAGAGGCACAGTTCTGGGGCTCAGTATGAAGAGGCCCCTTGTTGCCACCATCTCACCTGCCTTCTCAAATACCAGCTTTTTGAATAATGAAGGTAATATTTGATCTGCAACCCGCCGATGCTTTTCTCTTATTTGTTAACTAGTTCAGCACACCAGTGTAAGAGGTGCTTGAAATTTACTGAGATTCCCAAACCCCACTTAATCGTCATCATTATTGTTATTATTATCATTATTTTTACTAATTATAGTAACTTATTTTGTTATGTAAACATGGTTGTCTGTATTATTATTATGCTTATTTTTCCTTTTTGAATCCTAATACTTCTGCAGTCAGTATTCCACCTCACTGAGATGCACCCATGAATCATTTTAAATGTTCTGAATCTATAGTCTCCTTTAAGATTATTCTATCATCTCAGTTTCTTGGGGTATTAGTTCTTCTATTTGTTTTTTTGTCTCTCACAATGTTTCACTTCTTTTTCTGGCATGTGACTTTGTGTTGTGAGCCCATCCGAGGTGGGGTCGTTCCCCCAGGCGTGTCCTGCATGTTCTACACACGCAAGCCTCGCTGCAAGAGCAGCTTTGCACTCATTTGTATCTGAGTACTAGAGGTTTCTTCATTTTTATATTATTCTCTCATATTTTTGTTTCTGTTACATAAAGGTGGTAGCATAAATATTGTTCCCCGTAATACAATGGCTCATGTCTGGAATTTGAACCTCTTCCTTTTTTCCAACCTAATCTCTGGTAAGACAGGAAGTTCCCCCTAATCTTCCCTGGGAGATAGGTGGAGTTTTTCTAGTCAGCTTTTCAAGGCCCAGCGAGTCCTGCAAGAACAGGACATGTCCACTGCCTTGATTTGTGCTAAAGAGCCAGAAGTTTTCTCTGCCAGTGTTTATTTATACCATCAGTGCAAGTGTCAATACAACAAAAGAGGCAGAGAGTGTCCTGGGATTATTATAGAAATAATTTTGACCTCTCATACGCAGATTGCAGAGTGCTGTCCAGGTGGGTTTGGCAGTGACATAAACTGCTTTGCTTCCCCTTTGGCCTGCATCCCAGCAGGGAGCTCTCTGGAACTCTCTAAAAAGTTGGTTGGGTGGTTTTCTGCTGGACAGGAAGAACTCTGGTGTCATTGGTGTCATTGTGACTTTCCACATGCAGTGTGAAAATAGAATCTATGATTACGTTGCATTCACCCACAAAGGAAGAAGGACTCCTGCACTTCCAAATCTCTGGAGTGTCATAAAGACTCCAAATTCATTTGAACTGGATGGATTTGACTGAATGTGACATTTCTTTAGTATGAACTTCTAAATTGTATCAGACTTTTAATATACCTAAGATCTGTTGAGAAAGGGTCCCATGGAATTAGATTTAGATGTTTGACTTGATGCATTGTTGGGTCATTTATTCATTCAGCAGGCTGGTACAATGCACCTTTTATATGCACCATACTATAAACGAGCAAGGTGGTTCCTGCCATCGGGTAGTTCACAGTTCAGTAGCTATACTAGCAAGTACAAAAACAAATAAAGTCAGGATTTACAGAAACTATAAAAGAAGCAAATGCAAGACAGAGTGGAGATTCAGGGACAAGCGTGTCCAGTTCTACCTGGAAGCAGGTGGGGTCCAGTCTAGTGTGAGAAGGATGAGGAACCACTGGAATGTTTCAGGTGAGGGTCAAATGATGAAGTCGCATTTTAGGAAGCGTAGGTGACCGTGGAATATCATGGCAGAGGAGGAACAGCATTTGAAACAGGGTCTGGGCTGGGAATTCCTCGCAATAGTCCAAGACTGAGACAGTGGGGATGGGAGGTGTGGGGAAGGAAGGAGAAAGCTGAGAGGTGTTTTGAAGATTGAGGGACATGGCTGTGTGGTCAGTTCATTATGAATGTAGCAAAATGGATCAGTAGGATAATTAGAATTATGAAATCATTCATGCACAGCTAATTTTGTGATACCATGTTTTTGACTCACTGACAGCCTGAGTTGGAGCTGGACCTATTTGAGCTTTGTGGCTAGAATGCATTGGTTTTTCTCTGCATAGCTGCTTACATTATTTGGGTAATTTCTTGTACCTGAGGCTGTTAAAGGCACATTTTATTCTTTGTGGCCTACGTCCCATGTGCCATGTACAGAATTCTTAATCTCTACCTCTGATCTCTACAATGCTCTCAATAGAATGTGCCAAGTAATGTAACCAGAGGATTTTATGGTCTAGGAATTTCATTCTTTTATATGTCATATTAGAACCTATAATCAAAAAACATCTTTTAAATCACTAACTCCTGAACTAAGAACTTACTAAGCAGTTAAAATCTAAGTTCCACTTACATAAAGCAAACATTCTTGTGACTGGCACTTGGATTTTATTTCTTACATTTGTTTCTAACATTTGAATTATAGCCTTAGGCTTGTTAAATAATGTACATACATAACTATATAATTCTTGATTTCCCCAAGCGCTGATGTTTTTATTCAACATTTTACCCCCTCAAAATGGAAAAATGGAATTTGTTAGAGAGGAAACATCCATTCATTCATTCCTCACGACTTCATTGTGTGTGACCTCTGGACACTGCCATGTACATCTTTGAGGAAATACGGAATAAAAAAAGAATCGTTCCTGCCCTTAAGGATCTTATGTCTAATGGGTGAGAAAGACCCTTCTCTACTTAACTTGAGTGTGACAAGTACTACAAAAGAGGGAGGAAAAAAAGGGAAAGTGGAAACACAGGTTAGGACCAGTGTTAAAATGATAAAGAAAAAGTACATCAAAGGAAATTATAAGTTGCATGCTTATGATGACAGTTTAAATTATATTAGATAAAGGCTATAGAAACTGTTTTAATTTGATCATAAGTATACACATTTGGCCACTTTTGTCCAAATCTTTTTCTTTCTAGTTAAGGAAAAGACAGTGGCTGTGCTCTTCATACCTTCCCCACCTCAC
>NW_012152252.1:811291-871623 GCF_000956105.1 Propithecus coquereli | reverse complement strand
AGTGTGACAAGTACTACAAAAGAGGGAGGAAAAAAAGGGAAAGTGGAAACACAGGTTAGGACCAGTGTTAAAATGATAAAGAAAAAGTACATCAAGGGAAATTATAAGTTGCATGCTTATGATGACAGTTTAAATTATATTAGATAAAGGCTATAGAAACTGTTTTAATTTGATCATAAGTATACACATTGGCTCATTTCAGAAAGCATTTGGGATATAATATACTAATAATATTAATACTACTAATAAGAAGAATAAAATTATTAATTGTGGGCGGCTCTTATGGGCCAGGTACTTTTATGTATGTATCGCATTTGATCCAAGGAATAAAACCACACGTAGATGCTGTGGCTCATGAAAAGGATATGGGATTGGACATTTTAGGTTTAATCCTGGGTCTATCCAGATTACCCATATGGCCACGTGCAGGTTACTTAATCTCTCTAAGTTATTGGTTTTTATTTTTCCCCCCATGGGGAGAATGTCAATGACTTACTCAGAGAGTGGTTATGAGACAAATGCATTAATTCACCTAGCACAGTGAATTAACATTAAAAAGTATGTTATTATTTTTTTAACAGATGGGAAATCCCTGGTTTAGAGAGTTTATGTAACTTTCCAAATATCACAGGCAAGGTTAGCCCAGAGCTGAGGTTCAACCCAGATCTCCATTCTCCAAAGCCTGTGTTCTTTTCACCCTGTATTGTATACATTTTTTGACAATAGTCTTTATATATTTATATATCATATATAAACATTTAAAACTTCTAACCTCAACCACCATGATATCTAGAAATAAGACTTGATTTCACTTCCTATTTTAGGTTACAACTTTATTTGTACACACTTCTGTCTAATAAGTTTAGCATTAATTAAACAGCATAAATTTTGTGGCATTAAAAGTTGGTATGTCTAAATCATCCCATTAATTGATTAGAATTTGAAAACTTTGGGCGCGGTGGTTCACACCTATAATCCTAGCACTCCGGGAGGCCAAGGTGAGAGGATCACTTGAGGTCATGTGTTCAAGACCAGCCTGAGCGAGAGTGAGACTCCATCTCTACTAAAAATAGAAAAAATTACCAAGGCATGGTGGTATGTGCCTGTAGTCCCAGATCCTGGGGAGGCAGAGGCAGAAGGATCACTTGAGCCCAGGAGTTTGAGGTTGCTGTGAGCTAGGCCGATGCCACATCACTCTCCTGGGCAACAGAGGGAGACTCTGTCTTTTTTCAGAAAAGAAAAAAAAGAATTTGAAAACTTTATGTTATGATTGAGATATATAAACACTGATCCACTCAGACATACAAAGTTCCCTTTCCTACGAGCTGCACAAGTGATGCTATCTTTAATTCTATTAGTTTTGGAACAATTTGGAGAATGTGATATTATAGCTGAATAGTGAAATTAATATTTAAGTAATGCTGACACAGCAGAAGCAAAACAAAACAAGTCTCTGTGTTATTCCCTTTGCTGTCATCATTAAAATGAGCAGGTTAATAAGGGAGAGCTTGGCAGCTGGGGTAGGTGGCAAGACTGGCAGCCAGGGGAGGTGAGCCTCATGCTGTAAAATTTACAAAATTGCATTCCTGCCACATATGCCTCATTTTTCTTGGAATTCTGTTCTTTCATTTGAATGTGCAGCTTTGTAGTACCAAACCAAGGCATCAATGCACTAAGGATTTCAATCTGCTTTGGGGAAGGGAATCACAAGTCTATTTCATTAGATGCCACCACAACATTTTTCCGGAATGGAAGGTGTAGATGAATTTTCAGACTTTGTTTTCTACTCACCTGTGATAGCTCATCCATAGATGCTCTGGCAGAGGATGCATGTAATTCAAAGATTCATTAAAGGAATGAATAAAGTTCTACGTGACACTTTTTCATATGGTGGTGGATGGAAATATCTCCTGACTACATGGAAGAGCAAAAGATTCTAGCTCACACCAAAGCATGATTTAGAAATTCACACTGTGGTCCCTTTTGCCTCTCTTTATCTTCTGTATCACTAAAGCAGAAGGAAGACCGTGACGGCAGTGCTATTTATGGCTACTGAATCCACATCAGCTCTGGGAGCTGTATCACCTAACGTTTCATCTGGATTTGTTTTCTGTTTTAAATGTCATTGATTTCTGCACTTATCTTTATTATTTTCCTCCTCCTGCTTGCTTCATGTTTATTTTGTTCTTCTTTTTCTAGGTTCTTGAAGTAGGAGCTTAGATTACTTATTTGAAAATTTTCTCTTTACTAATACATTTAATTTTAAAGTTTTTGCTCAGCATTGCTTTAGCTGTGTCTTACAAATTTTGACATGTTGTACTTTTATTTTTATTCAGGTCTATGTATGATTTTATTTCACTTGAGATTTTATTTTTGACCCATGGATTGTTAGAAATATATTGTTTAATTTCCAAATGTTTGGAGGTTTTTATGTTATCTTTCTGTTATTGATTTCTAGTTTGATTCCATTGTGGTCATAGAACATATTCTGTATGATTTCAGTTCTTTTGAATTTACCGAGGTTTGTTTAATGGCCCAGGAGATGGTCTCTCATGGTGTATGTTCTGTAAGTGCTTGTAAAAAATATGTCTGGATGGAGTGTTCTATAAATGATAATTACACCCTGTTGGTTGTTGTGCTTTTGAGTTCTTGTAGATCCTGGCTAATTCTCTCTAGTTGTTTTATCCATTGTTGAGAAGGAAATGTTGAAGTTTCCAACTTTAATTGTGAGTTTGTTTATTTCTCCTTTTAGTTCTACCCATTTTTACTTCACATATTTTCCAGCTTTGTTGTTTGGCTTATATACATTTACAATTGCGATGTTTTAGTGGATTGACCCTTTTATCATTATATAATGTTTCTCTCTGTTTCCAGTAAATTTCTTTTCTCTATAGTCTACTTTATTTGATATAAATATAGCCACTTTTGATTTATTTTGATTGATGGTTGCATAGTATATTTTTCCCCATCCTTTTGCTTTCAGCTTACTCCTACCATTATATTTGAATTTAGTTTCTTGTAGACAAAATATAATTTGGTCATGTTTTCAAATCCACTCTGCCAATCTCTGTTACTGAATTGATGTATTTGGACCATTTACATTTAATATGATTATTGATATGTTAGGGCTTAAGTCTGTTATTTCATTTTTGTTTTTTATTTGTTCCCTCTGTTTTTAGCTTCTCTATTTTCTTTTTCATGCCTTCCTTTGGGTCATTCGAACATTTTTTAGAATTCCATTTTGATTTGTCTATAGTGTTTTTGAGTATCTCTTTGTATATCTATTTTAGTAGTTGCTATAGATATTACATTATATATACATAACTTATCAGAGCCTACTGGTGTTGACATTTTACCAGTTCAAATGAAGTGTCAAAACCTTACTTTTTGTTACATTCCTTTACCTTCTCCTATTTATAGCACAATTGTTATAAATATTTCCTCTACATATATTTAGAACTACATCAGAGAATATTGTAATTTTTTAACTCTCAAACATAATTTAGAAACTCAAGAGTAGAAGAAAAATGTATTTGCCCATATTTTAAGTCTTTACTTTGTTCTTTTCTCCTTTTCAATGTTCCAAGATTCTTTATCATTTCTTGTCTCTTTAGAGAACTTCCTTTTGCTACTCTTTTTTTAAAGGTAGATTTGCTAGCAGCAAATTCTGTTGTCTTTCTTCATCTGAAAATGTCACAGTTTCCTCCTCACACTCCTGAAGGATATTTTTCACTGGATATAGATTACACAGTTGACAGTTCTCTTTTATCACTCAAAAAGTGTGTTACTACCTTATAGCCTCCATGATTTCTGATGTAAAATCTGCTGTCATTTAAATTATTTGTTTCAATATACATAATGTGTATTTTTTCTTGCTTTTTTTAAGATTTTTTTTCTTTGTCTTCAGTTTTCATAAATTTGACTGTGTTGCATCTTGGGGTGGACTTCTTTGGAGTTTTCCCGTTTGAAGTTCTCTTAGATTCTTGAGCATGTACGTTTATGTCTTTTGCCATGTTTGAGAAGTTTCAGCTATTATATTTTTGAATAGTTTTTCAGTTTCATTCTCTTTTCCCTCCCTTCTAAGATTTCAATGATAAAAATGTTAGATCTTTTGTTATAGTCCCATAAGTCCCTGAGGCCTTGTTCATTATTTTTCTAGTCTATTTTTTCTGTATTCTTAATATTCAGTAATTTATGCTGTTCTATCTTCCAGTTCAGTAATTCTACTCTCTCTCCCCTTCATGCTGCTGTTGAGCTCACATACTGAGGTTTTCTTTCTTTTTTAATTTCCATTATTATATTTTTCAGTTCTACAATTTCCTTTTGGATCTATGTAACTTCTATTTATTTATTCGCTGAGCATTTCTCTTTTTTCAGTTGTTTCAAGCTTGCTCATAACAGCTCATTGAAGCATTTTTATGATTACTGCTTTAAAGTATTTGTCAGATAATTTCAACATCTTGGTCATCTTTGTGTTGGCATCTATTGATTGTCTTTTTTTACTCAAACTGAGATTTTTCTTGTTCTTAGTATAATCAGTGATGTTTTCACTGAAACTGTGACATTTTAGGTATTATATTATGAGACTCTCAGTCTTATTTAAACCCATTTTAGCTAGATTCCTCTGACATCCCTCTGGCAGAAAAATGGAGAGTGGGTTGCCTCACTCTTGCCAGCTGGGGGTACAAATCCAGTCCCCTGGCCCCACTGATACTCAGGGTGGAGCGGGTTTCTTGTTACTGCTGGGAAGTGATGGGAGTTCTGGCGCATCAATGTGCCCCTGTTGTTACCCCCCAAAGGGAGGTGCAGGAGAGCCTCGTTAGTGTTCCTCACATGCCTCCACTGACACCATAGAAAGTGATCTTATGATCACTGAGTGATGGCGAAAGACCTTGCCCTCCACTAGGCCACCCGCGACACCAGCCTATCCGGGAGTTGGGTGGGGAGAGGTTCCTCATTACTACTGGGTTGGGGTGGAAGTCCAGGCTCCCCACAAGGTCTGCACTGACACTGCAGCTTCATTACCATTTAGCAGGAATGAAAGTCCCAGCTCCCTACTCTGCCTTCTCTAACACACCCCAAGAGCAGGGTCGAGGTGTCTCATTTCACCCTGGAGGAAGTGACGGTCTGGGCTGCCCACTCTGCCTTTTCAGAGTGTTTTCTTTGGCTGGAGTAGAGCAGCTATTATCTAAAAGTTTTCTGTCTTGCTGAGCTGCTCTTTTCCTGACCCTTTGGTTAAAGACAGCAGACATTTTTATTGGGGCTTGCTTTTGTCTGCTCCCGTTGGCATTTTGAGCTTACCAGCTTCTCTAGCTTGAAGTGTAGGATATACGAGGAAAACAAAAACAAAAACACTAGCTGAAAATAAAACCCAAACTGAAACCATCCCCCAGGAACTCACTGGGATGTTCCTTGGATCCTACAGCCCCTGGCCAATGTGCCTTCTCCTTTTCCTTGCAGAGGCTTTTTAATGTTTGTTTTACATGTAATGTCCGGGGCTTTTAATTTTACTTAGCAGGAGGAATAAGGAAAAGTACTTCTATTCCATTTCTCTGGAAGTGGAAGTCTGATTTGGTTGATTTTTTTAATCACTTGAAGACAGTTCTTTGATGAGTGGTAAGTTCTGTGTTGCTGTGACATGTAGGACACCCACCATATAAGGCAGCCTTCTCCGGGTGCCACGCGTCTCGGTGTACTGCACGTCAGACGCAGATGCAGCCATTGCATAGCGCCTGCGTGGTCAGAATGTCACACTGTGCCAAGCCCATGAGCAGATTTTCACTTATTTATTGTGACAGCAAAGCTTATTCAATTAGAATAAATTAATTGGACATTGACATAAGAAATATTTCATGTTGTATTGGTAAATTTAAGTATAATTGCATATACTACACTACATATAATATACAGTAGATCCCGATATTAACTTCTAATTCAGCCTTGCCTAGAGTTGGTGAAATGCCTAAAAACACCTGTCTTTGTTCTAATTCTAACATGTATTTATGTTTTTTCATTGTCCTGGTACTGTTAAATGTACATTCCATATTATTCCCATCTAGCGTATGTTAGTCTGATGACACTATCAGTAGTAATAGCTAACACTTATATTGTTTTTTCTACATAAATTAAGTCATTTAATCCTCATGATGACTTATTAATTAGGTACCATTATTTATTGCTCCCTTAATACAGATGAGGAACTAGTGCACAGGGCGATTAAGTAACTTGGTCGAGGGCTCAGCTGGGGTTTGAGCTAAGGCAGACGTGGTTGCTTTCCTATTTCAGAGAGTTTAGTGAGTATTTCAGGGAACTCTTACTAAATTCTTTTAATCTGCAGTTACTTTAACTTAAAACTTGAGGCACAACCTTTACCACTAGCTATATTTCTAAAATGGCTTTGATTTCTTCAAAATAATAATTAATTATGCTAAAAATGGCTCCTCTATTTGGACGGTGCTGGTTGGGAGACACTGCTCCATGGGATTCCTGTGCTCATTCATGTCTCGCAGAGTATCCCAAGAGTGCAAGTCCCTGACTGAGCTTTACCTGGCCTCAGGGTTTTGTTTGCAGTGAGCAACCTTGAGGGATGAGGTCCCATCTCCCCTCAGGAAAAGAGCGGTCTTCCTTCTGCTAACCCCAAAAGCAGTGGATACTCCAGACTTGGGGTTTCTCTTTTGTAATGCCGCTCACGGTGGGTGCAGATGTCATTTGTCCCTCCAAGCTCCTGAGGGACTTGGGGCTTGGAAAATTGATGCAATTATTCTGACACTTTGGCTACGCTTTTGCTGTGAGCAATAACTTTATTTGTTTTTGTCTCTGACCTGGGAGTGTCATATCCTCTGAGGCAGCCATGACCCGGTAGCAGGCTAACTCGAGAGCTTGCAGGCAGGGTAAGGCCTCAGGCCCTTCACGGTTTCGACAGTGGTGCGGGTGCATTCTTGCTTGCTGAGGGCTCTGAGCACTCAGCCCACGCTTAGGTGAATGGGATTTATGCTCTGCTTCTCTGTGTAGGAAGAATAAATCAATATCTGAGTCCAGACAGAGAAGAATCTCTTCATCATTCAGAAGCGTGGACTTCACGATTCTGCCTTTGTGACGTTGTTGGAAATTCTCCCTGGTGACAGCAGCCTAGCAATTCGCCAGTCCAGCATTCCGTGCCCACAGCCACATAGACTACACTGAACATTTGGCAATTCGTCTTCTAATAATATCTCCATCTAACTGCCCTGGGGAAAGTTCTAGCAGATACAGACTAGTGACATGTGCTTTTTTGGATTGAGTCAAAAACTAATGGCAAATTGGAGAAATGTGATGAAAATAAAAGCCTTTGAGAAAAGATGAAGTTCCAGGAAGTGATAAAGAAATGAGGTGAAATAAAAGTGGATATACTTATTCAAAAGTTATCACTTTAGATGTAATGAAGGCAACATTTGCTTTTATTTGATTTAAATTGTATTTTGCATCCCAAGTCTGAACCTTCTAGAGGCTCATCTAAGATGATGGCTTCCTCACCTGCATGTGACGCAGCCCTCACTGGGCTCATCTAACTTAGTGCACCCGTACATTACGCTTAAAGTTAAATGCCGCACACAATGACAACAATAGACAGTCCAGTGCGGCGTGTCTCCAAACCATGATGCAAGGTTTGTATAGAACACATCGCCGATTTTTGTGGGGGACAACTAGTAGCGGTATAGCCTTGGATGTGGTGGAGGCTTTATTGTCTGAAAAGGGGAACCTGGGAGAAACGTGAACAGTAGAAATAATCCACTGGAGTCGGGTTTGGAATTGTTGGGACACGCTAGCAAATTAACAGCAAGCATTCCTCTCCATTGTCGTGTCTTCCAGGAATCACACACACACACACACACACACACACACACACACACTCTGAAAGGTTAAAGGGAGAAACTGCATCTGTCTGAAAACAGGCCTGGAGTTTAAAGATTTGCAGTGAAGGGTTTCCGCCTCGGCGTCCCCCTCTTTCGAGTGGTGTTGGATGCGGACGGCTAATTCCCGAGGGCAGAGCTCTGGAAGGGCGCGTTCGGGTATTTCAGCGTTCTGCTGCCACTGCCCTCTGTTCTTTCCTTCCCTGGCCACCTTGTCAGCATACTCGCCCAATCTCCTTTTCTTTCTTTTTTTCATGGTTTGCTAACTATGCTTTTTAAATATCCTGTTTTTAAAAATTTTCTTTTTTTTCCTCCAGTCCTTTTGTTTTTGTTTGCCTGATTTTCTGGGCAGAAGGCCCAGTCCGGTTTATATTTCTTTTTGTGTCTATACTCTTTTCAAAATGATTGCTTCCTTTATAATTATTGTTCATTTTATTTTCTCATCAGAGAATTGAGTGATGTGCAAAAGGGACCTCCCAGCTGATCTTTCAGGGCGAATGTGTCCTTCTGTGTCTTTAAAAATATTCTTAGTGTTGTTGGAAGATGGGGCTTGATGCCTTCCTCACATGCTTGGCTGCGGAGTAAAATGACATTTGTTTTGACCAATGCTCACTTCATTTTCTCTCCTCTCATTGAATGGGATAGAAATTGCGCATGTCTCTGTGTGTCTGCGTGAGTGCAGCGTAGTTGCAAACGAGAACACTGTGCGTGTGTTTGTGTGTTGTGTGACTGAGGGCAATGCAGTAGAGATGCATAGGAGAATGCTCTGTTGCTCTTTGGCATGTTTATTTTGGAATGTCATTTCCAATCAAATCTAACATTTATAACTGGCCTCCCTTCATGGCTTTCTGGGCCACAGTTTAAATGCCCAAGAATAAACATGTCAGCTGTAAATGGAAGATTATGGCAGCAACCAAGACAGATTGCCATCTCATCAGCTGCTTAAAAATTAAAATTTCCTTCTGTGGTTAGACTTTCTTACAGCTATGTCTACAGGCTGTGAATAAAACAGATATGTAGTGGAGTGAATGGGCTATAGGATATAAAATGTTAAAATAACACAAAGTGCCTTGTCTGTCACTGAAGGACAGCCACAGAGAATACCAAGTTGAGCCAGAATTCTTTTAAAGAAATTTCGCCCAAACCACCAGAATCTAGTGATTCTAGGATCTAAGAAGATTAAATTTCTAGTGGGATATGTATTATATCCATATGAAAACCCAGAGTCAAATATTCATGTGTAAGCCTATAGATTTTAAAAGTGCAAAGGAAAGTGTAAAAAGTTTAATTTTTCTATGTGAAAGTAGAGTGTTTTTCACAAATGACTATACCCAGCTTGCTGGGTTCATTCAGTAAAATTGCAATGTCAAGAGTAATTTGCCAGTGTGTTCAGTAGGTATGAACTTAATACAGTTTTCAAATTTAAAGAAGCCAGCAGAAGCTTCCAACTGGCCGAATGAAGGGCTGTCCCATCCCACCAAGCTGGGTTACTATTGTCAAGTGAATGCAATGAAACGTTACTTCATTGATGCCTGCATATTGCGATTCCATCCGGGGCTTCCCTTAGGAAACACTGTACACCATGGGACTTTCCTTGGTTATTATAAAATATATTGATTCCTACCCTTTGTTCTAGCAGATTGAAGGAATCTGGGAAAAGATGTTTCACGAACAGTTCAAATGGATTCTTTATCATACACTCTGACCTTTATTGCTATCATAAGTTTGGGCTTTCTTGGTTGAATTAAATGGTTTTCTGGATGGAGCAGTTTACTGCTGTAAAAACCAAGCCATAGCGTTGGGGGCGGCAGTGGTGGCGAGGGCAGTGCACGGCGTGTTCACAGCCGTGGCATCGAGCTCCCGGCTGCAGTCTGAGACCAGCCGCTTAGCAGCTGCTGACCTAGAAAGGTGGATCAGTGCTTGTGGCCACAGCCTGTATTAGTTTCCTTATCTTTGCAAGTCGGGTCCTGTTGGATTTCAAATCCAGCTGCCTTTAATAGACAGAACACTTAGGGCCACAGCACGTGAAGGGGCTACTAGGTGTTGCTTCCCTCTGTTCCTGCACATAAACGGGCAGCAGGGAGGGAGATGCACTAAGATTGATGTGCCCAGCTCAAACAAGGACAAGAGCACGGCCCCTGGCAATGACACAAAGTCAATAACTTTTGCCAAGGAGCATGCAGCTTGTTAAATGATTGTTTAAAAAATGTTACTTCCGTGTATTAAGTCTGAGTTGTCCTTAGATGAATAGCAGGAAATTATGCCTATCTTTCATACAATATCTATGTTCACCCAAACAAAACGAAGTAAAACACTGAGGCTTTATCTGTGTGACTCAAGTCTGTAACTTATCTGTATCTGAATATTACAAGAGAAACATCTTGGTAGATATGAATAGGGCCGAAATTATCTGCAGAATTTATTCCATTCTCATTTTATTTAATTTATTTATCTTGTTATTTTGACATGACCTACATGACATGACTTTTAAAAGAGTAAATAGATAAAGACATTATTATTTAATACAGATTACACAATTAACAGTAAAAATTGCATTGTGATTGGTTGAAAGAGGTATTTATAGGATTTAATAGCGTTCCATCTTAATCTCAGCTGTTACCAATTAGGTATCATTGGTATTTCTCTGCCCCCATAAAATTTGGACTCTGATTTCTATAGTTTCTACAACTCCAAAATTTTAGAGTTTACTGCTGTGTTGCCTTTAAATTTGAAAATTGGCAATGGTGTTTTCAGGTAATTTTTAATTTTTTTGTAGCAGTTCTGAATACACTAATCCTTTTCATCCTATGCTTACTGTAAAAATAAAATCGGCCAATGGTTCTACAGTGATATATCTATCTGATCATCCCCTGGTTATGGTAAATTTCATAGATACTGACATTACTTTGAGAAAACTGATTTGTATCCCCCCTCCCATCCCAGGAGAATGTTCCTACTATCTCAGTAATGTCCAGCAGATGGTATCGAGATATGGGTCAGCTGGCGAGCACATGTGGGATTATAAAGAAAATTGGCCTGAAACAGCTCAAATTCACCAATAAGCCATCCTGTGCATGGTATTTTATTTATCAGGAATCTTAATAAACACTTCCATCATAATTCTCTTCAAAGTAGTCTTGGCACAGCTTAGATTTCTTCCCTCTTATGGTCTTTATAACTCTGCATGCACAAAGTCTGATATAGCAGCCGCTTGTGGAGGGAAGTTAGCCAATTGGGTAACTCCAAATACCATGCTGAGGACCTAGATTAATAGCCAACAGAGCATTTATTGTCAAATAATAAATTCACTCCCTGTCTAATGCCTTTAACGTAAGAAATTTCTCCATTGATTGGTTTGAGGTCTTTCGCAACATCAAAGGACACCTGAAAGAAAGTTCTAGATGTTAGAGAGTTAGGAAGAGTATTGGTGTTTCTGAGTGATGTGCAAAGACCACTGTGTTTCTTTCATTGGTATCGAGCACTTACTGTAGGGCTGGACTTCGTATGCCGGGTGCATTGGCAGGGGCTCTGCATTCAAAGTGGGAAGTGCAGGGAGGCGTTGCCCTTTCCCTGCAGAGAGAAAGGAGCGGCCCGAGCTCCCAGTGTGGGAACCAACAAATCTGAGTGTATCTGACACTGGTGGGGGATGCTGGCTCACAGCGGGGAAAGAAGCAGGTAAGTCAGGTATAGACGCCTAAGACCAGGACTCACTCAAGAGCACAAGAGATAGTATGGAATTTATTTGAGGTTATTGAGAGAGAGTTTTGTTTTTTTACCAAGGCAGATATTTTCTTTTCTGCATGGAGGCATTGCCAACTATTTGTTATATGTTTTCACTCCATGTGCCGACGCACTACTAGTCTCTTTCCTCCATCAGAAACTGAAAAAAAACATCGCGAAGATCCACCCATCCTTAGGAGCTGGACTGAAGGATGCAGGAGAGTGGTTTCCAGAGTAATATAACTAATCATGAAACTGGATCACATTTTATTGATGATAGAGCCACGATGTTGATACACTGCCTACATCCTGATCAAAATTAGAGAAAATAACGTTGGATCATCACAATTACAAAAAGTAGCATACGACTCGGAGCAAAGTACCTGAAAGACAATCACGCGACACTTAGTAATTAAATCTCTGTTTTCTTTCTCGTTTAAACGCAATGACACTAATTACTATGCTCTGTTCTCCCAAAGTCCACTAGAGCCTTTTAGCTCCTGTTCCTTCTCTCTCTGTAGATAACCTGACCTAGTTTACTGAGATGAAGTTACATGCGTAAGACGTGAAACAAGGCGATCTCTGCTCTGCCTGCTCAGCAAACCTTCTCTTCTCTCTAGTCTCTACGTTTCTACCCTAGACCAGGCTCTCCTAGGGATCCTGGATCCCATCTTTTGTCCCATCATTGTGTATCTGAAATTTATTCCTTTTCCCCAACCTACGCATGTGCCCAAACAGTCTGTCCTTCAAGAAACGCCTTCCTGATCCTGAATTATTCTCTAGTTACCGTCCCTTCTCTTGTCTTTCTTCTCCAATGTCATTCACAGCAGAAGCTACTGCCCACCTGTTTTGTGCCAGGCACTATGCTAAACTTTTCTTATTCTGTAATGAAAATCACACTTCTTCTTTTTCAGATTTAAAACATGTATGTATTAAATTAGGAAAATATAGAAGTGTATAAAGAATAAAATAAAAATTTCACATAATCCTACCCACACACTAACCTCTGTTCATATCTCATGTATGGCCAACCATACATAAACCGCTACATGTTGGTGATGATGTACTTTAGATACAGATGTAGAGAAATACAAAATATGACTTATCGTGTAAGTAATTTTTGAAGTTTATATCATGAGATGTTTCCCATACTCTTGAATAGTCTTTCAAATAGCACAGTTTGTGATGGTTGATGGTCATGGGTTGCATACTGCCAACTTCTCATCGTACCCTTCATGACAGAAAGAGGTGTCTCTTCTATAGGGGCACTAATCCCTTGCATGAGGGCTCCACATTCGTGACCTAATTATGTCCCAAAGGCCCCACCTCCTAATGCCATCACACTGGGGGTTAGGATTTCACATGTGAATTTTGTGGCGACACAAGCATTCAGTCCATTTTAATGCTCTTGTCCCATCCTGTAAAGTTGTGTTGGATGTGGATGTCCACTCAGGGTGGCCTCCTACCCCACCTTCATCAAAGTAGGGCCATGTGACTAGTTCTTATCAATAGTGGTACGTGTTACTTCTGATCCAAAATAGTTAAGAAGTAGGTATTTCTCCTCCAAGCTCTATGACTTCTCTCATCTTTTCACTGGATGTCAATGGCCAAGGCCACCCTGGAAGCCACATGTTGAGGACGGGGAGATCCTCTGTCAAACTAGGGTCGTGAATGACTCCACAGAAGAGAGCTCCATTCCACCCACTCCTGCTGGCTAGATTTGCATAGTGAGAAACAAAATTTTATGGGATTAAGCCATTGAAATATGGAATTTGTTATATTGATTAGTGTTATTTTAATGCAGAAACTAGTATGTTAAAGTGTGTGCTACCATAATAAACGTCTTAGAACATGTGGCATTGCTTTAGACACCAGGCAGGAGACAGTGAAAACCCTAGCACTGAAGCTTAGGAAGATGGAGAACCAAGGTATGGGATGAGAAAACGTTTGATTAAATTGTCTCCAAGAATAAGTTTAAGGATAATCCATTTGCCTGGACCTGTAAAGGAAAAGGTTGAACACAGAATACGTGCAGGCTGTGTTGCTTGAGTGCAGACTGTGTGTGTCCCGGGGCTGCCCCAAATTGGACCCTTGAAACAACAGAAATTCATTCTCTCTGTTCTGAAGCCTCAAGTTGTTGGCAGGGCCACACTCCCTTCAAAGTCTCTAGGAAAGAACCCCTCTGTGCCTCTTCTCAGCTTCTGGCGGTTGTTGGCGCTCCCTTCTGTCCCCCGGTGTGCAGCTGTGCCACCCCAGTTCCTGCCTGTGTCTCCCTCCACCTTCGTGTGTCCATCGCACACTGTGTGTCAGGTGTGTGTGTGTCTGTCTCTGAACCTCTCTCTCCTCATAAAGACACCAGTCACTGGGGTTGGGGCCCACCCTAATCCATCGTGACCTTATCTTAACCTGACTACATCTGCAAAGATCCTAATTCCAAATAAGGCCCACTCACAGGTGTCAGGAGTTAGGACTTCAACATTGAATTCAACTTACAAAATGGACATCGAACAATTATAGGAAGTGAAGCAAAATGTTGCTTGTTTGTAGGCAAAAAATGAGAGGGAAAAGAAAGAGTACAGATGTTCGGAGCCCCAACTGTTGGAAAAGTAGGTCCTGTTCCAGCAGGGGACTTGGGGAGCCAGACTGGCCAGAGCACCTAACACATTCAACGTGTGGACAATAGAAGCTGCATGTGGGAATGAGGATACAGGTGGGTAAGTTTGGGCCACGGGGGTGCGCTGTGGCAGAGATGGCTGGCTGGCCACAGAGATCACGTTCCCCTTCCACAATGTATAATAAAACTGTTGCCAGGAAGTAACTGCCTGTTCAGGGACTGCACCTTACCCCTCCCCAGGCATCTAGGTGGGAATGGAAGAGGCGTGTTCACTGACGCCTGGTTGAGTGGGTGTGCTTTCCCCGTTCTGTCCCTTTTCCTCCACCTTGACTACATGTCCGTATTCAGGACGCCTCTGGGTCCAGCACGTGGGATAGGGTAGAACCTCTGCCAGACTGGATCCCCTAAAGACTGGGTGGAGAAATAAACCTGTGTTTTGTCAAGCCACTGAGAATTCAGGGTTTATCTGTTATGGTCGTAGAGAGTTTTACCTTAACAAACATATACGTTGTTCCTTAATTTATTTGAAATATCCTCTATGGTTAGGCATTTTAGATGTTTTTAGGTTTCCACTGTAAAAATATTATCCTATAATGTTTTATATTCATCCCTGCTTATTTCTTCAGAATCTATTCCTAATTTTGGGGTTGTGAGAGGTTATCAATATTTGTTGCCTTTCAGAAAGAACCTTTCGATTTGTAGTTATTTCTACCAGAACTGTATGGTAGTAACACATTTCTACTCCATTGCTAACATGCTTTACTGAAATTTGTCAGATTGACGGGAGAAAACAAAATCTTCCCTTGAGTAAGGTCGAAGCGCAGCCGCGTGTCCGGGCAGCCCCGCTTCCTGGCCTGGCGCTTGCTGCCGGGCCTGTCTCGGTTCAGCTTCTGCCCCGTTAGGCAAATGGACACGCACTTCCTGATAGTCTCTAGTGCTTCTTTCTTATCAAATCGAACCCTCGTCTTCCTTGCCATCTTTGCAGCACTTCAACAATGGGACAGAGACCTTTTCTTCCCTGCCGTTCTGTTCCCTTCTTCCTCAGCTTCCTCAGTTTGTCTTTTCCTTAGTGTTATTGTGGTAGTGACGTCACCTTTGCGGCCACTTCTTTTCAGTTCCTTCTCTGGATCCTCTTTCTTTGCACAGTCCCTGCCCGCTGGAGTTCCCTGGCATCTGTCCTTGTCCTTTGCCCTCACGTACCTATGCCAGTGTGCCGTGGCTTTCCCATCCACGTGGTTAGCTTGGCCTCTCGCAGCCCCCGTGTTGGGTGGCTACAGGGTATTTCCCACCTGCTCATCCCATAGAGACGTCTAAATAGACAGAACTGAATTCAGTATCTCCTCCTTCCTCCAACCTGCGCTTTCTTCTTTATTCCCTGATAAGTTGATAGCTCCACTCCTCACTCGTTCTCCTAGGCAGTTGGAGACATTCAGTATTTTTAAATACTCACAGTCAGGTTCCCTTGAGTGTGGGCTGCAACTAGTGACTTCTTCCAACAAATAGAATAGGGAAAAGTGGTGGGATGTCACTTCTGAGATTGTGACTTCCATCTCACTGTTACTCCCTCCCTTGCTTGCTCTAACAGAGAGGGCCAGAGGGTATGGGGCTAAGGGTGGCCCCAGTCCAATGGCCTGTGGGGCTGGGATTCTGCCTCCAACCACTGAAAGAGCTGGGAAGCCCATTCTGTCTCACCTGAATTCCAGGATGACTGTGTCTCCAATGGCACTTGGATCACAGCCTTGGGAGAAGACTCAGCTAAGCCATGCCCAGGTTTCTGACCCACAGAATGTGTTATTTTAGGACATTAAGTTTTAGGGAACTGATTTATTACACAGCAGTAAATAACTAATTCAGGGAATAAGAAAATGATGAAACATTATTATGCTAAAATTTATGATTTTTACCTTTAAAATGTATGCATATTCATGAGGGACATTCTAAGGCATAAAATTTGAATACTTCCTAATATAGATATGTTAAAATATCATACTGTAACTTTTAGCAGCAGTTGATATTCCAACAGTATTTTTCTTCAACATGGTCATCCATTCTTAGTATATTTAACAATATGAAAATTATAAATGCATATCTAAATGGTTAAGAAATTATGTAAATTTTGATTAATCATAAGTTAATTAGAACGTGTGGCTAAATTAAACCTCAATTATTTGGCAGGTAGCTATAAATAATCAAAGCAACGTCCCTTGAACTTACCCTATATTAGCATTTCCCGTGTAACGAAAATGCCCCACATTCCTTGAGAACATGCACAGCACTGGGTCATCCAGTGGAAATTTATGGTATAATCTCACAGACAGAGCAACGTGGCAAGTGGCCGCAGTTCCCAGTCCATTGGCTAATTGTGTCTGTGTGGGACTCAATTTAAGCAGCTGCCTTGTTTAATTCATTATCTTAATACTTTCAAGCTTCCCCGTCTATATTTCGAATGATCTCCAGAATAAAATAGAATGCTCTAATTCTAAGGATAGAAAAACATTACTTCTGAGCAATTTTTCAGTCCCAGGTCAATAATCTTGATGGCTGGTGTTCCATTCGCCTCATCGAGCGGGGTGGATAGAGACATTCCTGCGGCTCAGAGAGCATCACCGAGGCACTAAATACCCCCCATCAGACAAAGACAGACACCAGCATCATTAGGAAGGATCGTGGCATGTTTTATTGTGAGCTACGGCCGCATGATGAAGTTTGGTGCCCCGACAGCCATAAATCACATTCACAGATTAAACTCATTTTCTATGGCCTAGAGGAGCGTTTCTAGATTCAGTCATTAAATTTTTAGTTTAACCATTTTCATATGTGGAAAAAATGATGTTTTTTACAGAGATGTAATGGTTATCCCTACTCCAAAGAAATTTACTGTGTGATATTGCTGGGGCTTAATAGAGATTTAGGTTTCATGCAGGGAATGTACAGCAGATAAAATTTAATGGTGCGTTGAGCCACTGAGGTGGGCTGTCGTCATAAGTCACACAAAAAAGCTGCAAGTGATGAGACCCGCTATCTTCTCGCTGAAAGAAAAATATGAAAAACCAAATTTGAAATAATGCCCTATACCATAAATTTTTATTTCCATGTACTTTCGCCTGTCACCAAGTATCACAGATCGTTTCATTCTGAGACGTGTTGACTGTAAGTCTATGTTGAACACTAAAAAGGGCAACAAATAGTGTCTTATTGATCTAAGATTTAAAAAAAATGATTTTCCCTCTTTGTAGTTTACAACACACACACAAAAAATAAGCAAATGGATTTGGATGATTTCGTGGGTTTTCCCTAGGATTTGGTCCTCAAAATGAATCTCCAGAAATCCTGTATGTCCCCATAGAAATTGCTTTTTCTCCTCATTTTGTCACCCATATGAATTAGCTTTTCTGGATGGCATCGTTTGCTCTGTGTCTATTCCGTCCGTCAGAAATTTCAGACCTGTGTTTTATCCCCTTGGATGTCTTCCAGGCAGTTGTTTAGACCAGGGTTATGGCTAGAACTTTCTTTAATGATAAAAATATTCTACATCTGTGCTGTCTGATACAGTGGCCAGTAGTCCGATGTACCTACTAGTCACTTGAAATGTATCTAGTGCAACTGAGTAACTAATTTTTTTAATTTCATCAAATTTTAATTAGTTAAAACTTAAGTAGTCACATATGGCTACTATATTGGATAGTGCTGTCTAGATAACCAAGCGATAAGACATGCTTTATTTTCAATGTGTTGTCCCTTTCAGTTAAAACTCATGATGTTCCTTTGGCATTTAATCTTATTTTATTGAGAGCTTATTATGTGCCAAGTGTGGTGCAATTTTCATCAACATGGATGCTTAGCTGTTTCTATTTTATTTATTTCTCAACTCAAATTGACACTGAGCTTCATGAGAAAGTCTCTTTGACCCCAGAGTGACCCTAAAGATGCCTTTTCTTGGAGCTCTCACCTGGAACAGCAGGAGTCTGTCAGCAACATGCCCTCAGTAGCTGGGCTGTCTCGCTGCGATCTGATCTGCCACCCTCCAAAGTGGACAGGTTCTCGGTACAGTCAACAGAACAAACATGATTTAATGGAAAAGATGTTAATAAAAGGGCCATTCTGTTTCCCTCTCTTTTTTCCTCTCCCAACATTCGTTTTGAGATTTTTACATTAAGGAAATATTAAAAATTTCTTTAAATGGAATAAGAACCTCATATTGTAATGTCTATGGCATTTTTATCAATTCTCTGAAAACCAAACCCCAAATTCCTTAATACCTAAGACACTGTTGAAAGCACTTTACTTGAAAACATTCAGGTATTATAATAACAATAACAATTACGTAAATTTTTCAGAACATTTCTGCCTGATTGGATTAAGATCAAATTTATTAAAATATGTCTCAACCAATTAAGTAAATTGTGATATAATGTAAAGTACAAAACGCCCACCAATGATAATAATTTCTATCAACATTTCACATCTGCAGTTAACCTGAAGCAGATGCTGTAAGACACGGCCCATTGTTTTATATTTGCATGTAACAACATGTTTTGATGTTTTCTTTTTAATTGTAACATCATGTAATGCAGCTTTTCGAAGTACTTGTGTGGTAAGTGTCAAAGCCTGAGTTAAAATTTTATTTCCAAAACTCTTTGTAGCATTTCCAGTGATCCTATCTTTTTCCATATACGCCACAGAAATTGACAGATTTGGATTGCTGAGAATAGAATTATAGATTTCATACCATAATGGACATATATACATTTTGTTTATGCTATTTCCTATAGGATAGATGATAAATCAAAATTTCCCATTTATTTATTTTTTTTCACAGAAAGAACTTCTCTGTAAGTCAGAGGAGGTGGCCAGTGGCAATCTGGCCTTTTAATGATGCCCTGTGATTAATAAACAAGCAGATGAGTTCTGATAAGAGCTGAGAAATTTTTACCTTTGGAGAGGAGAGGAAGTAGGAGAATTAGGAGAATCCTCAACTTAGTTTTGTTTTTTTTTTTTTTAGTTCCAAAATGGCGTGAATGGAGGTAGAAGACAAAAAAAGCTTTTAGGAAGATCTTCCATTAAGAAAAGCAGTTTTCATTAAGATCTTTCTGAATAAAATGATCAAAATGCCATGACTTTCTTGAGATAGAATTGAGTAAGAGGCATGTTAGGGAGTATGAAAGTATGGAGATTTTGTCGATGTACTCCTAAGAGTTTACCAAAATAAATATCTGTACGGAAACTGTAATTCAACAGCAGAGGTGGAAACAGCGTAAAGGAAACACGTGGGCATCATTGCCGATGCCGTGTGCCCCACCTGTTTCCGAGCTTTCTGTAAACATTGGCTGGCGATATGCCCAGGTGTGCCAGTCCACCTTTCCTCACAGCACCGCGCCCTCCCGTCCTCCCTCTTCCTTCCTTTCTCTCTTCCTTCATCCCTTATGAAACCCTCACTGTGCAGTTACTTATTAGGTGCTGTGTGACAGTCCATATTGTCCCCCTACCCACCCTTCCATGTGGGCCAGCAGGGGCTGGTGGTGGATCAGCAATGGGTCCCAGGAGCCTTGCCTGGGTCCCCAGTGGGCAGTCCTGGCCACAGCATCTGGCAAGGAAGAGACAGAGAACCCAAGACAATGCCTAGGGACAAAAGTGAGTCAAGACCCAAACATAAAGTGCAACTCCAAGGGTGCTGGGTAGGTCATTAAAACCAGTTCCCAGCAGAGGGACTGCACGTAGGCACAGAAGGACAGTAGGTCACCTTGGCTGAGAGAGGGCACAGGGAGCCAGAAACGGATGATGCTTCTGAGGATGTGTTTTACTTCTGCCCTGTCTCTGCAACCTGTCAAGGGCATCTGAGTCAGTTTGGAATGGGGGGGAGACCAGAGTATAGGAGAAATGGCCTCTACCATCAAGGAGCTTTTGGTCTAGAAATATATCGCTTCTTGCTCAGCAGGAGCCATCCCACGTTAAAAGGTGTGATTAGACAGGATTTAGTTGAGGTAGACGTGATTATTAAGCTACTTTCCTTACCGCTACTATTGCACACTTGTATATTTTTTCTCGTTTTTCTCACGGAGGCAACTCCTGCATCATGTATCGAATTGCTCTGTGGTTGATCACTGGGCGTGTTTGCGAAGCACACGTCACGGTACTGGACGGTGCTGCGGTGGCTCTTCACAAAGGAGCGTGGCTATCTGGGCAGCAGCCCATTCGCGTGTCCCGGCTTCTGCCCTCCCGTGGCGGAACACACGCACACGCACACTGGCGTGGCCCTGTCCTGGAGCTCTGGCGTGCACTTGTCCGGTAGTCTGACTCCAAAGTCTGGAACATGACTCGGGAATACAGAAATGTAGGAAAGGAGCGGCCTCGTCAGCAGCGGGGCTCGTTAACAGTACGGAGGAGAGATGGAGGGGAGTCTCTGGTATAAACTGTGCCGCATGTCAACTCTCCAGATTCTTTTTATACTATACACGGATAGTTAAAAATTGGCTGGTGGTTAAAGATCAAGCTGTAGAAGGAGAATATACTCAATCTTCCACGTGGAAAATTAAAAGTACCAGCTCCTCCCAATTGTGTGTGTTTCTTACGTGAAGATAGATGCATGTGCGTGTGTATCAGGTAGCATATTGTTGGCTTTCTTGCTCTATCAACAATGAAAATATGGAGAATGATGCCAGAAAAGGAGTTTCTGATTTTTCTTTCCTTGTTTTCCTTTAAAATGTATTACGATAATAATAATGTCTTCATATACAATAGCATCTATGGTGGATTAAGATGGATTCTTCCTGGGCCCCTGGCTTTAGGATCGAGCTTTTTACATTTTCAATGCTAACTACATTTGTTTTTAACTACTGGGGGCAAAAACCCCTTTGAAAATCTCATTAAAGATATGGACCCTTTTTCTAGAAAAAATGTGCAGAAACCTATCTGAAAACTGGCTTACTGGGATTCACAAAGCTGGGTCTCATCTGCTGAACCATCTGGCTGAGAACCAGCTGTGATTCTCCGTGTGGTCCCAGATCTACTACTGGGGGCTTGCTGAAAGGCACATTGTTGGGCTCCGCCCCGGGCCCACCCGACCATAAATTCCAGAGCGGGGCCGGCAGCCTGTGTTTCAGCATGATGCACCTAAAGTTTAAGGACTATTGCCTTGGGGGATGTTGAGCTAGCATGGAGCAGCTTTCACCTCCAACGAGGCCACGCTGCCAGTGTGCGCAGCCTCTTGCCTTTCCTTGGAGCATAACCTGAAGTGGGTGGGGTGGGGGTGGGATGAAACAAAGTTCCCCCTTCCTTTTGGCATCGTTGCGGGCTGTTAGGTACCAGCTTTTGCTCCAGACAAAATGATGGTCAGGCTCAATATTCCTCACCTACTTCACGCAGTGAGCACCCAGCCTGGTGCTTAGCTCAACACAAGCATTGAAGGATATTTAACACATTGTGTAGGTGTGTGTATGTGTGTTCTTAAACTCACTCTAATGATACAAAAAATTAAACTATTAATACAAAGAACAGGTTCTGTTTGGAATGTGTGGCAATATCTAGAAAACCTTAGAAGAATTCTTGGAATATAATCTAAATAATGACAAATGCCCTGTGAGTTGTCTGGTCTTGCTATGAGGGAGCACCTTGACGGTCTGTGACTATTGGTTTCCAAGGAAGGGTTCTTGGTAGAATGAGAAAAATGCAGACATTAGAATCTGAAGAACTTGGCTTGAGCCAGCTCCACAGCTTGTGATTGTTGTGCAGACTTGAACCAGGCAATTAATTTCCACTTCCTTAAGCCTCAGTTTCTTTATCTGTAAATTAAAGCTAATATTAATATTATCTACTCATTGGACAATTAGGAAGACCAAGTTTAATACATTGCCTAATGCATGGTGTATATTGCTCAATAAATATGTTTTCTTTCTCCTCCACCCAGAAATGTTTTCTTCCCTCTTTCCTGCCCCCCATTCCCGTAGATCAATATGTCAATTCTATTTTTATGAGGAGTTAGTCCAGTGTAAGCTCTTCAATACAGCTCTTGAGTCACTTTGGTACAATGCAATATTTTGGGGCTGCTTCTATTAATACACCTTTCAAACAAAATAGATGTCGAACAACTGCTATGTTGTTTTTCTAGATTAAAAACAATCCCCCAAAAGAAGTAGAGGTCTCAACGTTTTGCATCTTGATCTTACTGGAAATAATATAAAAGGGTATAAAAGGCAGAGTCTCTATATGTCTCTATGGACTTGGGTGCTTCCCTCACTTCCTTGAATAACCAGGAATAACTCCTTTTATTGGACATCACCTTTCACATTGAGTTGAAAGCATTAAAGCATCTCGATTATATGAGACACCTTTCTGAGAATAGCCTTTTGATGGGGAAAGGGAGAGGGTATCGTGGTGACTTCTAGAATGCTTTCAGCATGATGTGTCTCTGAAAGCTGAGGATAATGGATCCTGTTTTCTTTTGTCATCTATTAATAGCATCTTGCTACTCAGTACGGGTTCCACAGGGACCAACAACAGGGGCCACTCTGGGAGCTGGTCAGAAATGCAGAATCTCAGACCCCTCCCCAGACCTACAAAATCAGAATCTGCATTTTAACAAAATCCTCAAGTGACTTGTACTCATATTAAAATTGGAGAAGCACGGACCTGTCACTTGCTTTTGATACTGGGCAAGTTTGTTCCATCATTTGCCTGCTTGTGATAAATGAAGGGGAATTTTCCTGGGCTGTTTCCATGAGCCTTCCTTTTATTGGAAGGAGAGAAAAATCAAATATTTTTAAGTATTTCCTATAGCCTCACAATGGACCCAAAATTTGAACTCAATTCTGCCTAAGCTCTTTTCTTTAAATCATATCCCTTAAGGGACAGAAAGAGGCAAGGGTTGAGAACTCAGTAAACCTAGAAGACATAACCCTATGCAAGAGCGTGAAGCATGGAGTTGATTCATGGCATTTCTACAACGCCTTCCTGTAGACCTTCTTTCCCGTCCTGTAACCAGTCTTCCTCTTTATGCTTCCTCCTTATCTAAGAATTCCCTAAGCACGGACAGCAGCATATCCACTAATGGAGTTGCCTTTCCTAGAGATTTTTATTACAGGCTTTTAAAAAAAATGAGGCCCTCAAATTCTTAAGACCCAAAGGAATGAAAGTATAACTGTGATTATAAGATTATAAGCAACGTAATGGGTTGAACTTTGGGAGTAAGAACCTTTGTCTTGAACTCTTTTAGACATGCTAGGAAGGTGACTGTTTATTTGCCAAAGCCTGTTTAAAACAACCGTCTTCTGTGTCAGGGGTATCAGGGAAGGGTACCATCTCTGTGACGCTCGGAGTCCTACATTCTTCTTGGGTATACCATCTTGTAAGGCTTTATACCAACGGACAGCTAGGGTATACCCAAGTTTGTAATGTAACTGGTGCCCCCTGCTGGAATACGGTTGCTTAAATTTCCATCTTTGGGGCGTCTGTGCCAGCAACCCTGTTAAGACACAGCCTTGCCAACGTAGCCTGCGGGTATCAGAGTAAGTCATTTAATTAACCTCTCTGCTTCAGTTCGCTGACTTATAAGAGTGAAATAACAATAGCAGCCAAGCCTGAGTTTCTTGTTGAAAGGCAGAATTAATTAGGGATGACAGTAAAATACTTATGAAAACTGGATACTAAAGAGTGATAAATGTTTGAACATGCCTCTGGTGTTCCGATGGCAGGAAAATGACAGTGTGGTATGTATTATTACTAAACCTGATGTTGCTAATTTTATCTCATGATTAATTCTCACTGCTCTTAAGCTCAAAACGCACACATACACCTTCGCCCCCTAATCGATATTACGTGAGCTAAACATTTTTGCTGGTATCATTCTTTAGTGCGTGGGGTATGGTGAAGGAGGTGCTTCAAACAGGACGAAATACTTGAAGTAACAGGTACAATACTTAGAAAATCTCTGATCTGTGCTCCTTTATTGATAAGAAGACTTCTCCCTACATGTCAGTGAATCCCAAAGAATGAGAACCCCAAGGAATGAGTTCCATTTGCCGAAGGGCGGGAGTATGAGATTGAGGAGAACCCATTTTGACACAAGGAGAAAGAAGAGTTCCCTTTCCTTCTGGCCAAGAAGCTGATGGAAAAAAGGAAACAGAAAGCGTTAAGGTAGAAAGGTCAACGTGGGCCATCGCCTTTCCTTTGTTGAGCTAGGACCCCCGTAGGAGGGGAGTTTTCAGAGAGAGGCAGGCAAAAACCTAAGGACATTCTGGGGGCGGTGCTGTGGCTGGAAGGCCGCTCGTCCAGGAGAAGCTGTGCTCATGTGGCCCCGGCAGGAAGCGCTGTCTGCAGAACACACGGGGCTGAGGCAGCCTCCGGTTCCCTTGGCCTGTGTGTGGTGCGTAGGAGGTTTAAAAAGTCCCTGCAGAACATGGTAAGGGAGTGAATGATCCCAGGCTTGAAACCAAGGGCGCAGTTTGCTAAACCCTCAGGTATGAGACAGGTGGCTGAGACCAAGGATTTTGGCAAGAAGAGCCATCACAGTAGCTGGATGGAGTTAGGCAAGCCACAGTGGCTGTGGGCCCACGGAGCGGGCCAGCTCGCCCAGCCCACAGGGAGACTGGGAGACGTTACGTGTTTGGAGGGGCCTGCTCTCTGGCCTCTTCTGCCATGGCCAGGCTACAGAAGGCCCACCTGGATGGCCTGGCTGTCGTCTTGGAGGAGAGCAGGAGGTATGGAACACTGAGCATTTACCTAAAGAAATGTTAAAATTATTGGTTCAGACTAAGTTCATCTATCTGGATGAAGCCCCACGAAACAAGCTCCACTTGTCTTCACACATCCCACCCTCGTGTATACATTTGTGACCCTTCTGCATGGCTCAAAAACTGTACCAAAATATGCCCAGACTTCCACCGGTGGCCCAACTGTTTTAAGTACCGGCAAGTACCAAAGCGTCTCCGAGTGGCTGGGGGCTGCATCTGAGAGCTTGTTGTGGAGGGTCTGGTCTACAGAGGCGCATATGCCGAATGGCGTCCTTAGAGACCACTGTGACAATCGTGTTAACGAAGTTATTATGGGGTATCATGTTAAAGGAAAAGACATACTTGTACAAGAAAAAGAAATAAGTGGTAGAAAATTCTTAATTGTTTACTAGGAAAGAAAAAAATTAAAGAGCCAAATGTGTTCGCTGCAATGACCAGAGGTTTTAGGGAAAAAACAAGAAGCCACACTGACTAACGTGTAGAAACAAGTAGAGCCTGTGCACTTCTCTGATCAGTGTGTTGTGCTAGCTTTACAGAGCGGAGGTCACTTTAAAAATACATATATTGAAGGGATAGACAAGGTTCTCCTACTTAAATCTGTTGTCACTGAGTTTGATATTAATGACATCACTATTACAAATGCTGCAGTTTCATTTAATATTCAGTTAATTGGGGACCTCTGGTTTCAACAAGTCAGCGTTGACTTCTCTCTTTCAGCTCCTTCCTGCTGAGCACAAGTGTAACCCTGGGAAGGACACAGAGACAGGCAGAGGAGAATACCGAGAACAGAACGAGGAAGGTGGACTGACCAGGGATCCCGTGGGGTGAGGGACAACACGGAGCAGGGTGTCCCGTGTCTTATCCAGGTGTCTAACCAGCCAGAGAAGGCAGCCCAGGCCTGATGCTTTCTGACAGTCACCCTGGGCAGGAGACAGCTGGTAGCCCCTTTCTCCCTTGGAGCCAACGAGAATCCTACTGAAAACACCAGGGGGGCCGTGGCACCAGCTGGGGGGACAGAGCAAGAGTCCTGCTGAGGGCCAGGCCCAGGGTGGGGTGACCCTGTCCCTGCAGGGGTGGAGGGACAGCCCCTCCTCCACCTGGAGACACCTGAGTGGGTGGGAGGCTAAGCCACCCTGCCTGGGAAGTCCTTCACACTGACACACAAAACCAACGATGATTAAAAATGAATAGGAAACTAACATGATTTATGGCTGTTAATGCAAAAACAAATAAAATGTTAACAGATAGGATTCAGTAGCATATTAAAAGAATAATACATCATGATCAATGGGTTTATTTCAGGAATGTAAGCCTGTTTAATATTCACAAATCTATTAATTTCATATCCACATTAATAAATCCAAGTAGAAAATTCACATGATAATCTCCCTAGATATTAAAAAGGAATAAGTAAATTTAATATTCAATGTTAATAAAAAGATAATTCATAATAAAACAAGTATAGATGAATTCTTCATTGACATGATAAAATATGTTTACAATAATGCTGAAGTTAGCATTATGATTAACAAGAAAAAATATTAGAAACATTCCCATTACAGTGAAAGTCAGGACCAGGATGTTTGCTGTCACTATTACTAACATTTTTCTGGAGCTATAAACCAATGCAATCTGACAACAGAATGAAGTTAAATAACTTAAAATTGGAAAAAGGAAGGGTACAATTTTATTTATTGGCAGACTGAATAATAGCATATCTAGAAATATTACAGACAACTGAGAAACTGTTACATAAGATAGGGGCATTCAATAGGAAACTTGTTTTATCAATATTATATATTCTTATGCATGCATAAAAACCAATTTGGCTTTCTGAAGTACTGATGTAAAATTATTTCTTATATATTGTTCAGTGAAATAAAGGCATAGAATGTTTTGAGAAATAGTTATGCGAAAGCAGGTGTAAGATGCACGTACATATTTAGAATGAATGCTGTATCTTTCACTTGGTTTATAAAAAACTGATAGCCTGGGTTTCCTCTGGGGAGCAGAACTGTCAACTGGGGAATGGGGACAGGAGGGAGATTTGCACTCTAAAAAGTTTTGTTCTTATTGACTTATGAAACATATAAATGTATTATAATTTACTCAAAAATAAGGAAATGCAATTTTGAAATATACTCATATTCTCTACATTTGAATCCTCAAAGATGCCTTTCGAGTTTCTTGGTATTAAAAACTTTTAATTCCATTATGCATATGTAGGTATTGCTTTGCTCTTGGATGTTTTTTCAGGGAAAGAACATAAACATTTTGAAAACTCAGACAATAACTCTGTCCAGTACTCTATTACATTTTATTTCACTAAATTAAATTTACTATATGCTATAAATTAAATTTTATTAAATGCTATTAGAATGTAATATGTCCTTTTAATTAATAAGATTGGTGCTGTTTTCGTGCAACATTATGTGAAGTCTGTAGAGGAAAGTTAGTAACACAGTGTCCACAAAAAAGCGTTGTTGGCGTTTTTGCCTCACAGGGAAAGCTGGGTGGTCCTCGCCCCAGACCAGTTTCCAGCGTCTGCTAAGCCTCCGATGCTCCGCGGTCGTCTTCGACCTCCCTTAATGTAGATGTGATTTTTAAATCGTGAAAGTGTATTTCAGTTTTAAGGGTTGGGATTTGTTATTTCATCCTTTCTTTTCCTTTTGTGTCCATTATTTCTCTCTGCGAATCCGTCCTCCCCCCACATCCAGTTCTCACGTTCCTCGTCCCCGCCAGGCTGTGTCACACCTCCATGCAGGCGTAGACCCAGTGTTCTCTTTGGGAAAAATAATATAAAGATACAAATATATAAAGAGTACAAAAGCAAATATTTGTTTAGAAAGAGAAAGGGCATAAGTTATAAATTTTTAAAAGCTGACAAAGGCTATAAACATCATAAAAGCCACAAAAATAAGATTCTTTAACTGCCTAACACATCCTTATAACATTTTTTTCTCCTGCTTTTTTGTTGTTGTTGTTGTTGTTTATATTTTGGCTATTTGTTCTTTGCCTCATCATATGACAATGATTTTGTAAAACCAGTTACTCTAGAGAAAACAGGCAAAGATAATTTGGCCCTTTTTTCCAGCATTATTGATTGAAATAATTTAGAAAAGTTACACCTTTAGCTTTCAAACGTATCGCAGGGAACATGTGAATTTTTAGGATCGTTGTCAGACTTGGACAATCCTCTACGGAGTCTCTCATATGTGAGCCATGAGAGTTCAAGCCATTCCCAGTGTTCCTGGGCCAGAGCTGATCTTACACATTCTCTGAAGTGACAACACCCACTCATTCATGCAAGTGGCGTCTCAGAGTTTTCACTATATTTGTAAAAGTCATCAAGAAATTTAAATGTTTTCCCAACACGTTCATAAAATTTATTCTCTTTATTAAATGATGCAACCCCAAACTTAGTTATTATTTCTTCTTGAAATTTGTCTCTTCCTTTAAATGTGACAGCTTTTTGCAGGATCTGAATTGTTGTTGCTGCTACAATTTGCTTCCGATGTCAGGATAATTTCTGGTGGTTTCATTGCTAATCTTTGCTACTGTTGTTTGCATTTCCTTAGCTGAAGTTTCTCTTAATCCTTTAGTAATAAATTTCAAGATGGCAGAAGGAGGAACCAGAATGATCTTCAGAAAACTGCTCAAATGGTGCAACCCCTGCCTGAGCCCCTTTAAGGCTCTCTGTTTGAATCGGTGCTGGACTGGAAGCACGAGGCACCGGCAGGATTAGCCTTTGCTGTGCTTCTTCTGTTCCTCGGGCTCCAGCCTTTTTGAACTTCCTTTCTTTTCTTGGATATACTGAGCTTATTCTACATCGGGGCCATGACACCTGCTCTTGCCCATTCCTGGGACGCTCTTTGTTCAGATATTTGCATTAAGGTCTCTTTCTCATTTATATATACCTGTTGAGCAAACCTTCCCTGGTCACTCTGCCTAAGGAAACCACCCCCCCCAATCACTATGTCATTAATCATTCTATTCTCCTACTAGTACTATGGAGGGATTTCTAAACTTCTCTTACTCGATCATTTGATTTTGTGTTTATTTGTAAATATTCACACAAACCTTTATAATTATAGGATTTCTAACACTAAAGGAATTTTACATTATTCCATAAAACTACTTAGGTATGGACTTAGGGTAAGCAGATATTAGAAAATAATTCCTTCGTCACTCTAGTCTATTCATTCGTTCATTTGACGTGTTTCTTGAGTGCCTACCGTGTCCCAGATGTGGCGTCACGTCCCAGAGATACAATGGCGGGCACAATCCTTGCTCTGGTGGAGCCTAAACACGTATGACAGATGTGAGCAGCAGCTTTCCTATGGGAGCATGCTGGAGGAGCATCTCACCCAACCTGGGCGCTCTGGGAAGGCTTCCTGATGAAGTGACCTCTCAGCTAAGACCCAAAGGATAAACAGACATTTGCCAGATGAGGAGCTGGGGAAGTGTCTACAGACAGGGAGAGCGGCCTGTGCCTCACTCTGTAAGCAGAAAGCAACAGGCATGCAGGGGTGCCAATGTGGCTGGGCACAGGGTGACAGGGACAAGCGGGGACATCTGAGGACAGAGAGGTAAGCAGCAGCCAGGTCACACAGAAGGGGTCTGAAATTGCTAACTTACTTTTCCGTCCTAGTAACCCGAATGTAGATTCATCGAGGTGGCTTTGTGTTGTTGACTCTGTATTTCTAGGGCTTGCCAAATCACCTGGTGCCTACTATAGACATTTGGTAAAATTTTGAGAAATAGATGAAGTCAAACAAGTTGGCGGCTGGAAGAGCCTTTCAGTAAGGTTGCCAGTGGGGGAAATAGCTGCTGCTGGGTATACTGCGATCGAATGCTGGTTCATTTACCGCTCGCTAGCAAGCAACTTTCTAGGAGGACCAGGAAAACAAACCACAGACGTGATAGCAATTGCAGGCCTCTCTGGGGGAGCAACTGGCTAGAGGAACCGTCTCAGGAAAAGGGAGCAGCCATTCCCGACACAGTCGGGAATATCTTTCTAGCTTTTGAGTAATTCTAAGTGTCAGGATCATTTAACTTTTCAGAGTGCGCAACGTAAAACAAGTGGGAAATCGAGGGGGAAAGTCCAAAAGCAGAAAAATAGTAGGTGCCGCAGACTTGTTTCCACAATTCGGTGGCCAATAAACGATGTCTAGACTCTGTCCCTTGCTCCCATCTGGAGAGCTCTGCTGTTCTCATAGAATAAATGAGCAAAGGAAAGCGGTCACGGTGGGAGAACAGCAGGGTCTTCACATCTGGCTTCCCTGCGGCGTCTCTGCCCACAGGAAGGCAACTGTTCTGACGGAGCCAACGAACACTTCATGCAAACTGCTCTGAGCCCCGACCCTCTCACCCGCCCGACCCGCCGAGGTGATTTGGGCAGCACCGCGCTTCGGGTGTTGGCCCAGACCCAGGGCTTTCTTAGGCCCTGAGAATTCATACGAAGATGATTATATAAACTTTCTGTGACTACTTCTTTTTTCAGACTTGAAACCAAGAAATATTTCAACATTTTATTATCTCTTTATGGTGATTATGTCTGTGTAACTGATCAGACTTTTATGAGGGGAAGAAAAATACAGGTTTTGCTGGGGAAAGGGAGACAGTAAAGAAAGAGCTTGTTTCTTGTGAAACTGGTTTTGCGAATACGTGAAATAAGAACGAGGTTTTGAAGGGAACGTCTGAATTCCTCACCGACTCTTGACAGTTTCTTACCTTTTTTTTTGTTTTGGCTCAGATTTAGCCTTTCTTTTCTTTTTTCAAAATTGATACCTAATAATTGTACATATTTATGGGGTACAAGTGATATTTTGATACAGGCATATAATGTATAATGATCAAATCAGGGTAATTGAGATTTTGGTTAGATCACATCTTTTTATGTTTTACAATTTCCTTTGTTGCCCGATTCTTGCCTTAAACAAGCACAAGTCTCTTTGCATCCTGAATTCTTCACAGGAGAAAGGGACAAACAGTAAAGGCACCGGGCCTCGGGCAGAGGATCCTGGAGTCTGCCGCGGGGTCTTACAATTCCGCTCGGCCCCATCTTCCGCATCTTTGGCCTGTTGGAAAGAGGGAAGCATTGGAGGTTCTGAGGATTGTTTTTAAGCAGGTGTGACAGGTGTGTGCTGAACCGTGCACCTACGGTTGACCTTGGGCAGTTGAAGTGCTATGTCCACAAGGCTGTGCACCGTGGGGAGGACGTCACTCTGTCAAATGACGAGCCCTGCTTACACGCCTTCTCCTTCCTTACATGCCTGTAACTGTGGTTTTTGCTGTACGTCGTGATGTTGCTGCTTTGTTTTGGGGCATGTAATGTAATCTGATGGGGCATGACATACAAACATAAAGCACATACTCGCTTTGTCTAAGCCCCGTAATTGTTTCTAATTCGTATGTTTTTATGTTTGTTTGTTTGGGGCCAGTGTTTCCCTAGCGAGTCTGGAACAAAAAAGCAACTGTTACATCATCCTCTGAATTCAAGGTCTTTATGCTATTGGTTATCTAACATCTGTAAGTTTAAGTGGTTGAGTTCAGCAGGTAACACTCTTACAGGTATATTACACTATCCATCATCTCTAAAATATTAGCATTCTATTAAGATCAGTGACTACAATGCATACAAAAATATGCCATGAGCTCAAGATCAACGAACATCTCATTCTTTATGGAATTCCTAATATTTAGAATGAAACCTTGTATTAGATATGACTCAATAAAAGGTTTGCTGTTGCTGTTGTTGTTTAGTCTGCAACGTAGTTTAGCTTCCCACACAATTAGATCCCGACAGAAAGATGTGAATGCTTGTAGGTTTCTGGGGAGGGTTGGGTTGTGATAAAAGGAATAGAGAAGTGTATGGGAAGGGAAGGAAGCCCATAGAATGTGCATTCGTCAGTCCACTACCCCAGTGGTAGCAGACTTAATCCCACAGAGAAACTCTGGGGCAGATTTCAGAACACATGCCTCAGAATTTTCTCACCCAAGAAGCAATGGAGCCAGGGTATTCAAACACCACTTTCTGAGAGGAGATTAAAGGCTGCTCCTGAGGGTGTCCATTCCCTGTCACTTCCTGCCTGCCTTGCTGTGACCAGAGTGGCCTTCCATTCAGGAACTAAATGCCCTCAGACACAGAGCTGCAGATACAGTTGGAAGACCACCAGCAGCAATGGCAGTCCAAAGCAGTCCAACACATGTGGGCAGAGCACTGGCAGTGTCTGGTTAAGGTAATTTTTACCTGAAAGTAGTTGCTAATTATTCTAATACCTTAAGGGTATCAATGATGTTTTTATTGCAGTCATTTCAGTCATATAAAAATAAAAGATATTTTCATAAAGTCCAATTTATCCTTTTTCTCTCATGCATCATGCTTTTGTTATCATATCTCAGAATCCATTGCCAAATTCAGATCATGAACATTTGCCCCTGTGTTTTCTTCTCAGACTTTTATGGTTTTAGCTCTTTATATTTAGGTTGCTGACTGATTTGGGCTTAAATTTTGTATATGGTGTGAGGGAGAAGTCCAAGTTCGTTCTTTATCATGTGGCTGTTTAGTTGTCCCAGCACCACTAGTTAAAGAGACTATTCTTTCCCCATCTAATGAACTTGGCACCCTTATTAAAAATCACTTGGTCGTAGATGTATGGGTTGATTTCTGGACCCTCAATTCTATTACTTTGGTTTATATGTCTATCCTTATGCCAGTATTATATTCTTTTAATTTCTGTAGCTTTGTAGCAAGTTTTCAAATTGGAAAGCATGAGTGCTCCAGTTTTGTTCTTTTTCAAGATTGTTTTGGCTGTTCAGGAGCCCTTATAATTCCATATGAATTGAAAAACTGATTTACCATTTCTGCAAAAAAATAACTGCTGGAATTTTGATGGGGATTGCATTAAATCTGTGGATTGCTTTGGGCAGTATTGCTATCCTAACAATATTAAGTCTTCTAATCCATGACCATAGGATGTTTTTTCATTTAGTTCTTCTTTAATTTTTTTCATCAATGTCTTATAGTTTTCAATGTACAGTATTTTTTACCAACTTAATTAAATTTATTCCTAGGCATTGTATTCTTTGGATGCAGTTGTAAATGGAATTGTTTTCTTAATTTTGTTTCTGGATTGTTAATTACCAGTGTATAAAAATGCTGGTATTTTTTGTGTTGATCTTGTACCCTGTAGTTTGCTGAATTGTTTATTAGCTCTAGTTTTTCTGTGAAATCTTTGGAATTTTCTTTATATAGAATCATATCTCCATGAATAAAGGTAATTTTACGTCTTCCTTTTCAATTTGAATACCTTCTTTTCTTGCCTAATTGCTCTGGCTAGCACTTCTAGTACAATGTTGAATAACAGTGATGAAGCAGAGGATTCTTTGTCTTATTCCTGATCTTAGAGGGAAAGCTGTCACTCTTTCACCATTGACTATCATGTTACCTGTGGATTTGTCACAATTGCTTTTATCATGTTGAGGAAATTCCCCTCTATTTCTAGTTTCTGAGTATCTTTATCCTGAAAAAGGTGTTTGATTTTGTGAAATACTTTTTTATATTTCTTTCAAATGAAATGTGGTTTCCCCCTCATTCTATTAATGTTGTTTATTACATTGCCTGATTTTCGTATGTTGAAACACACTTGCATTCCAAATTTTTGTATGTCAAGGGACATTATCAGGAAAATGAAAAGACAACTTTCAGAAAGGAAAAAAATATTTGAAAATCATATCTCTGAAAAGGGTCTAGTATCCAGAATATGTAAAGAACTCTTATAACTCAACTACAAATGGGCAAAGGACTACCACAGTAGATATTTCTTCACAGAAGATATACAAATGGCTAATGAACAAGCACATGAAAAGATGGTGAACACAATTTCTCATTAAAGAAATATAAAAACTATAGTGAGATAGCATTTTACACCATGAAGGATGACCAGAATAAAAAAAGAGGAAAACAAAATGGAAAATGACAAGTGTTGGTTGGTAGAGAAATTGGAACTCTGTACATTGCTTGTGGGAAGGTAAAGTGGTTAAGCTACTCTGAAGAATAGTTTAGTGGTTCCTTAGAAAGTTAAACATATTTACCATAAGGCCCAGCAATTCCATTCTGAGGTATATACCCCAAAGAAATGATAATAGATATTCAAACAAATCTTGTATATGAATTTTAATAGCAGTACTATTCACAATAATCAAAAGATGGAAACAGCTCAGATGTCCATTGACAGATGAATGGATAAACAAATTGTGGGATATCTATAAAATGGAATTTTTTCATCCATAAAAGGAATGAAGTACTGATGTATGCTATAATGTAGATGAAGCTCAAAAACATTCATGTAAGTGACAGAAGCCAGATTAAAAGATCACTTATTATATGATTCCAGGTATATGAAATATCCAAAATATGTAAATTCATAGACACAGAAAAGAGATTGGTGGTTTCCAGGAGCTTGGAGTTAGGAAAATGAAAAATAATAGCTTAATGGGTACAGGGTTTTAGTTTGGAGCAATGACAATGTTTTGAAATGAGATAAAGGTTATGGTTAAGCAAAACTGTTAATGTACTAAATGCCACAGAATTGTCACTGGTATCACATGTATCGTGCATTTTTATATTGGTTAGTGCCTTTGGAAACTATCATCCTGTATATAGATGAAGTTCTGGGAGAATTTGAGTTAGCCATTATTTTTACACATAATTTTTACATCTATTTTGGTTACCATTGTTTTAAGAACAAAATAAATGTGTGCATTGGATGGTTTTACCAACAGGAATGCTATATGGAGTCCAGACCAAAAATAAAGAAAAAAATATATTCTAGATTAGTTCTTATGGAAAAATACTTAAATCACATTTTAGAAGGATTGTTCTCCAAGTTTAACATTTTCAGAGGTGTTCTGACAATCTTTTTCTCCAATTAGTGGTTGACGATGAATCTTTTACAGAGGAAAATGTCTTAGAAAGAAGCTTTTTAGTCCATCTTTGTGAAAAGTCAGAAGACTGGGTTGCTATAGTCCTTTTGGCCTATTTTGGGCAAATGATGCTTTCTGAAGCTAAGAAAGATAAAAATAAAGGGAGTAAAAAACTGAGTGATTTTTCTGGGTTTGTCTTTGAAATGTTATCGACTGCTATTAGGTTTTATTAACCGCTGCTCTCCATTCAAGCACATTGACTTGCGTCTCACCTGATTTTAACATTAAAAAGCTTAGGAGTAGGGTGTTTAAGTGAATTCAGTTAACAAGTAGGCTTACCCATCCAGCTTAGTCTACGAACATCAGTTGTGACTATCAGACAAAAGGCTTGGGGGTGGTTATAGTTCCTCTTCAAGCCTACCTGGAAAGAAGTGATGCTTAACAAAGGCACTTTGTTCCCGAGGAAGCTGCCAACTTCATCTATTCATCAAAAGCCAGCTGTCCGATGCATGTCTGCTGTGAAAGTAAAGGAATTTGACCTTCTTTGCTGAAACCTGCCAGAGGAACCGAGGGAAAGGGTTAATCACCAAATGAGTTGTGGTCTCCAACAGTGTTGTGTGTAACACCAAATTCCTGGACCTGCACACAGGAGAGACTGCATTCTGTGAAGCCGTGGTGATTTGAAAGCAATCCCCTGTGCCCATTCTATAGAGGAGAGAATGGTGCTTTCCACGAATCATGCTCCAGTTATTGGAATCGCGTTTATGCCTTTCAACTTGGCAGAAATGCTTTTAACAACTTTTTAATATTTTATCTTGGCATTATGGATTCACGGCTCCCATGAGTTCAATGTTTCCTGCTCTGTACCGGTTTGGCTGAGGTAATGATTTCAGGTTTTTATCAGTTCCCTTCTTTGCTCTCACAGCTTAAAAGGATAGCCAAATATATTGAATTATGATGACCAATAGTAATATTTTACATAGGATTTCATATTTGAATTGTGGCTTTTATGTGTATATTTTTGTGTGTTTATGTATATTATATATGAACATTAAAGAAAATTTAGAAAACACAGAAATGGATTATGGAAGAAAATTAGGTACCATTACCCAGAGATAACAGCTAAATCTTTAAACATTTTCATTTCAACCTTTTTCCATAGACATAGTTATGCATTTCATATACATATACATTGTAAAATTACATTCATGCTGTATGCATAGTTTGCATCCTGCCTTTTATTTTAAAATATTGTGAATATTTTTGCATGCCATTAGATAGTTCCTGTTTTATTAACTTCTTTACTCTTATCTTTAATTTCTGTCTTCTTACATATATGTATATATATTTTGTTTGCTTATAATTTCTACAGTTATATGCAAAGTCCATGATGTGTTTTCATTCATACTAATAGTTATCTTTCAGCATTTCAAAACATTTCAAAATATTCTTAATTAATAACTTGTATATTGTCAAAGTCAATGAAATAGGACATTTTTAGTTCTTTCTGTGTAAGAAAACTAAAGAACACCTTTTTGCTTCCATACCCTATTTTCTTCAACATTTTCAACATCACTTAAAATCAGTGATTTTAGGTGAAACATATTTCAGTGGAATTATTTTAATTTATTTGTTATCTTCCTTAAGAATAATTAATGGTAAATGTTTTGTGCCAACATTTATCACGTTCTATTCAATGCAATGGTGTTTTGATTTCAAATGTTCAGCTGTGGTATTAACATTAAAATGTTAATATAAAACTCTTGGAAGAAAATATAGGGACAAATCTTTAAGACCTTGGATTTGGCAATGGATTCTTAAATCTGACGCCCAAAACATAAGCAAAAAAATAAAATAAATAGATAAACTGTACTTTTGTTGTGAATGATGCTATCAAGGCAGTAAAAAGATGATCTACAGCACGAGAAGAAAATATTTGTAAATCGAGTATCTGCTAAGGATTCTGTATCCAGGTTACATAAAAAGCTTGGACAAGTCAATAACAAAAAGACAAAGATCCCAGATTGAAAAAGGGGGCAGGACTTCAATAGACATTTCTCCAAAGAAGATATAAAGTAGCCAAACTAGCACATGAAAAATATCCTCAACATCATTAGTCATTAGAAAATGCAAATCAGAACCACAGTGAGATACCACTTCACACTCACTAGGATGGGTGTAATATGAAAAGTGGGATGTAACAACTGTTGGTGAGAATGTGGAGAATTTGGACCGCTTGTATTACTGGTGGGCATGTAAAAGTATTCAGCACTGTGGAAAAGAGTTTGGAGGTTCCTCAAAAAGTTAAACATAGAACTACCTTACAACCCAGCAATTCCATTTCAGGGTATATGCTCAAAGAATTCAAAACAAGCATGTAAACAAATATTTGTACACTGATGTCATAACAGCGCTATTCACAATAGTCGAAAGGTGGAAACAACCCAAACGTCCATCAGCTGATGAATGGATAAACACATTATGGTATATTCATGCAAAGACACACATGCTACAGTGTGATTGAAGCTTATACTAAGTTAAAGAAGTCGGACATAAAATGTCGCATATGGCATGATTCTATTTATATGGCATGTTCAGAATAGATAAGTCCATAATTAGAGAAAGCAGATTGGTTGTGCCCAGAGACTAGGAAGAGTGGGGACTGGGAAGTAGCAACTCAATGAGTGCAGGGTTTTATGCTGAGGGTGATAAAACATATTCTGGAACTAGATAGGGGTGGTGTTTGCACAATATTGTGAATGTACTACATGCAACTGAAATGCTGACTTCAAAATAATTAATCGTGTGTTACATAAATTTCACCTCAATGAAAAATAAATTTAAAAAAATGAGTGGGATCCGACGCAGCAAAGATCGTTAGTGTACATTCCTCTTTCAAGAAACTTGCCGTGAATGGAAGCAGAGAGGCAGGTGATACCTAGAAGCAGGCACATCAGCTCAAGAAAGGACTGTCTTAACAAGAATGGGTAGTCCTGGACATGTTACATGTTCGAGGAAAAGTCGATTAATTGTAATAGCTAATGTTTATGATTTTTTAAATGACTCAAGTACCGTGCCAAGCAGGAGGCCAGACAGTGGAACGGTTGACAGCAAAGATGCTGGATCTGGATTTCCTGGATTTGAATCCAGGTCCTTTGCTTCCCAGCTGTGTTCCAGATCTGTGACTATCGCCAAGCCACTCACATGCAAAGTGCAGAAAGCAATGCCTGGTATATAATGTTCTATAAGTGTTAGACAATAAGTGATTTTTATATCATTTTCTTATTTAATTCTCATGAAAAAGTAAGAAAATAATTTGAATTATCCCCATTGCTATGGTTTGAATGTACCCTCCAAAATGCATGTTGAAATTCCATTGACAGTATGGAGAGATGTGGCCTCTAAGAAGTGGTTAGACCATGAGGGCTCCGTCCTCGTGAATGGATTAATGCCGTTACCTCTGGAGGGTTAGTTATCTTGGGAGTTCGGCCCTAGTGTTTTCCTTACTCTCAGTGTACACTTCCTCTCCGTGTGATGCCTTCCTCCTACCATGTCGTGCAGCAAGATGGCCCTCAGCAGATGTGGCCCCTCAGTCTTGGACTTCCCAGCCCTAGATCCATGAGCCAAATAAATCTTTCTTTATAAACTCCCCAGCCTGTGGTTTTCTGTTAAAGCAGCAGAAAACAGACTAAGCACCCATCTTACAGGCTATGCTTAGAGAGTTTGCCTGGTGAAGTCCACGCCTTCTTTCTTTTCCAGGTTAAATGCTGAAGCCTCAGGGAGCACCTCCCTGACTCTGGTCTGGTTTGGGTCTCCTATTATTCACGTTGTAAGTTCCTTTTACTTTTCCTGTACAGCACTTACCACAGTTGTGATTAAATACTTCCAAAACCCAAAATAACTTAGTCTTCATGGGCTGACACTGACCTTTCCCAGTCTTGAAGGTTATAATATTTGAAGCAGACTTTGGACACCAAAAGAAGTAAGGCCTGACACGTTGTTATCAATAGAGATAGGAGGGGATAATGTTTATTATGCAGCAAACTTACTAAATATCATCTTTATACATATCTTTCTTAGCCCCAATTCCCTCTGCTTTAAGCCCATTCCTTCATTTCTCTCTCTCCAACCCCCTTTTCTGAACGTGCTCTTGCTCCTCCCGCCACAGTGGCATGAGGTCTTTCCTTCCTTCCTGCTCCAGCCCTCTGAGCCCACACTGCGGCGCTTCCATGCTTCCTGCTACAGTTTCCCTTATGGTGTTCTGGACGAGCATTGGTATCACAGCTTACATCCAAATTCCCATCAGTTTTCTAGACCAGCGCAATAAACGAAAAAGTAACATCCTCCACCCTTGAGGAATTTATAGACTAACTTTCACACTATATGAATGTGCTTTCAAAATTGTAATACATCCTATAGTGTTAGTGATTTGATTACAGTGCCTTGAAAATTCAGCATTCCCATGTTTCCTCTTTCTGGAAGAGCGTCACCCGGCATTGCTGAGCACATCTGACAAAAGGAAGCATACTATATCCTGAGCGAGCTGGAACAGGCATTGTTAGCCTGCGAAACTGGCACGAGTTCTCTCCCCAGAACCGTGGGAGATAAATTTCCATGCCTTTGAGCTTATTCAAGTAAAGTACTAACCGAAGGCAAAGGAATAGCAATATCAGTATGTCTTTCAGACCCTGAGGTCTCTGCTTCTCATCTTTATGCTGCTTGGGGCCATGTCATCAATGGTAAATTGCCCATCAATCAACAAAACTTAGTAAACTTACTAAAAATTCTCTTTAAATATACCCCTTTTACCCCCAACTTTCTCTCTTACTCGCACCACCATGGTAGAGAGGAGAATATGTAACTTAATTGTAAAATTTCTTATCTTAAAAAGTTGTTAAGTGCCATACACCTCCAAGTTGGTTACATTTATACACATGACTACTGGCTACTCAACAACAGACATCTACTGGCAGAAACTGTATACAGTATATAGAGCGCTCTGAAAGAAAAGGAAAGAAGTAAAGGCAAAAAGATAAGATGGAAAAGAATAAGAGAGAAATGGACCTGAAAACTGAATTTATTTCTTTAAATCAGGCTAAAGGAATTGTTGTGTATTAGATATTTTTTATTTGAAGTACATATACTTAGGAACAGAAAACAACTATTTTTAGATACATTTTGAAACATGCAATTGGTTTTTAATAGTGAATGCATTTTGGCAAGGCAAGCTGAGATTCTGATTTGACTTCTTAAAATTATTATTTAAAAAAAATAACATAAATAGCTTTCTTCCACTAGGTAGAGACACCATGCTTTTCACCCGGATATTGGCAGCCATGCTTATCATTCCCCCCCACCCCCGCTCGCTGCGTGGTGACAGGCACCCTGCAGCTCTCACAGGAATGTCTTCACTCTGACTACTTTTTGTGTTTCGTTTCGCCTCTTTCTCCTGCCCGTCTCTTGGCCAGGATCACACTCCTATTTCAGAGCTACTCCTTGCCTAGAGGAAGCGGTCAAATTGTTGCCTGGTCTAGTGAATGATTCGTTTGTGCCTTTGAATTCTTAGTGACCTTGACATATTTCCTCCCTTGCACTCTCACAGTTTATACCTGTCTTCTCTGGACAGGTTTACGCCAATCAGGAAGCAGTTCCGGAGACCCCCTAGTGCCCCCTGTCTTTGTTATGAGAGCTCCCCGAGGCAAAGAGAGCCTCCCTTGTGGTGTCAGAGGGTGGATGCGAGTGTAGACGCCCTTTTATTTTCCAGCGAACTGTGCAGTTCTGCGGGGACTCTGTTCTGGAACAGATCTTTTCTTTCACTTTTCCCCTTTCGGACTAACCTCTGATTGCCCATTTCAGTACCAACCTCACCTCACTCACCTCATTCAACTCTTACTTCAAGGCAGTAGTAACCCTGCCCCCCCACCGTGATTTTTATTTAGTTCTAATATTTTTCCTGTTTTCAAAGGCATCTCAAATATAAAATATCTTATTCAGCAGGATTGTCATCTCTATCACGAGATTACCAAAGCATTTTGTAACATGTAATAGAGGGATATTAATGGAGAAGTTGTAAACCTCTGGAGAGGATGGCTCACTCACTGTGAGAGATCCAGTTATTTGGGAATCTCATTTGCAATTTATTTTAACAATTGTGTTGTGGTCGGATAAATGTACATGATTAAGAGAGCACTTATTTAGCTCAATTATTGTATTCATATGGGTTACTTTGCTTATTTTTGTTGAGGGGGAAGCTATCTGCAGAGAGCACCGTCCACTGTATGTCTCTTTCCTGAGTCTTCCGCAGGGAGCTTCCCACCCGCAGCAAAGAACTAGCTCCGTGTGGACCTGCCAGAGAATGAATGGGTAATGCTGTCTAGTTCTGGAATTTAGTTAGCGTGCACATTTGGCTCTCATACTGAACAACATGTTCTAATTTAGCCTCCATATGATTCTCCTTATTTTTAAATGAATTGAGAATTTACTTAAGCAAAGAAAAGGGCTGCTTTTATAGGACCTCTCTTTTTAGATCCTCCAAAAGATTCTCAACATTTGGAAACTTATCTGAACCCATCATTTTTATTATACCAGTCGGAAAAATTAGGGCCATGTTTAGTTTCTACTCACCCACCTGTGCCACTGAGATAAACATACATGATCAAAGGGGCGTCATTCCCTTTATAGCAATGACAGTGAAATACACTTTCATTGATTCATTCATTCAACAAATATTTTTTGGACTTCTGTAAATCAGGCACAGTTCATAGGCTCATGCTATAGGGAAAAGCTGTGAAAGAGAGAGATGCAGGCCCTATTTTATGGTGTAGGAAATAGAGATATTAAATGATTTCTATCAGGACAAATGCTACAAAAAAGGAAACACTAAGCCTACCTAGAAGAAAGCAGGAGTCCTTACTTATATAGGGTAGCGATAAAGGAAAATGAGGCAGTGCTCTGGACTGACCACTCCAAAGCAGTAGCTGCCAGCCACATGTGGCTACTTAAATTTATATTTAAATAAATTAAATGAAATTAAAAGTTAAGTTCCTCGGTTTTACCAATCACCTTTCACGTGCTTAATAGCCACATATGGCTAATAGCTGTCATATTGCACAGCACAGATAATCACAGAATGCTCACTTAGACAGCTCTACATTATGTAGGAATCAAATCCAGTAGCTAAGTTCTATTATTTTACACTGTTTCTTACCAGTCCATATCAAGTTCTGCAAAGTCAATGGCCAAGTGTTCAGTTCTTTTTTTTTGAGACAGAGTCTCACTGTGTTGCCCAGGCTAGAGTGCCATGGCGTCATCCTAGCTCACAGCAACCTCAAACTGCTGGGGTCAAGCGATCCTCCTGCCTCAGCCTCCCAAGTAGCTGGGACTACAGGTACGTGCCACCATGCCCAGCTAATTTTTTCTATATATTTTTAGTTGTCCGATTAATTTCTTTCTATTTTTAGTAGAGACGGGATCTCACTCTTGCTCAGACTGGTTTTGAACTCCTGAGCTCAAACAATCCGCCTGCCTCAGCCTCCCAGAGTGCTAGGATTACAGGTGTGAGCCATTGCGCCCGGCTGTGTTTAGTTCTTTTGTTTAATTTTTCATATGTTGCCAGTAAACATCTGTACTATTTGAAACCAATAAAAGCAACATGATTCAAAAGTGAATAAAAATAATTATAGCCTCATGTCTAATAATCTATATTTATGGACTTTCTAAATATTATTTTGGTATTAGAAAAATCGATTATATAACTATAGTCTGATTCTAAGCACTTAATGACCTTAATCTTATTTCAGGTTAAATGGGATATTTATTCAATCAAGAAATATTTATGTGTTATTCTATATTCCAGGCACTGTTTAGGTGGTAAAGACACAGTTATAAGCAAAGAAGTCCAAGTTCTTACTTTTGGAAAGCTTACATCCTAACAGAGGGAGACAACAAATAAACAACATGAACACAGCTGCAGTGGTGACCAACTGATATGTTCAATAAAGTAACAATAAGAGAATGGAGAATAATGGAAAGGTGGGTATTTGTGTGCTATTTTGCTGTGTTTTTACCGATGAACTGATCCTTTTATCATTATGAAATATACCACTGTATCTCAGGTAACACTCTTAGTGCCGAAATCTACTTCGTTTTAAGTTAATATATCTACTCCAGGTTTTATTAAATTAATGTATCTCATTTTCCTTCTGTAATCTGTTTATGTATTTATATTTAAAGTGTGTTTATTGTGGATAGGATATAATGAGGTCATATTTATTTTTAATCTAGACCCAAAATCTCTGCCTTTTCAATTTAATCATTTACTCCATTTATATTTATTAATATCATAATTTGTGTATCTTAACTTTTACAGAACTAATAAAAGAGCAATTCTTTCCTTTTATTAAAGGTCAGTACAAAAAACTAGGATGAAGAATTTTTTTCATTGTTATTGAAGACATAGCTGATTCTAAACTCACACAGTAAGTTGCTTCTTATTTATTCAAGACATATTTATTTAACAATTATGTGCCAAGAAAAGAAATAGGCTATCATTTATTAGATAATTCAAACTACATAATGCATTCCTTCTTTGCTTTTGCTACCAGGAAGCTTAGACTTAATTTTTGGGCTCAATGGCAGTGATTTTCTTTAACTTGGCATTTCTGGTAAAAATTCTCTCTACTCTGCTCTTCTCATGCCCTCCCAATCTCCACTCTCTTCCTTGGCTCTTATTCATACAGTCTTTCTTAGTTTTACACATTTGTATTTTGTGACTTAAACATAGGCAAGGTTATGTATAATAAATAGTGGTACAGCTGCATAATACCTTTCTTCTTTATCAATAGAAGTACAGGACAGTATTGAAAATCTTAAAGACCATGGTAAAATACACCAAGTATTTCTGATTTAAATGAACTTAATGTTGTATAAATACTAGAATCCATGGGCTAGGCAAACTTGAGCTCCTGAACAAGGAAGCTACTTTTAAAGGGCTTAAGCTGCCTTTCCTTGGTTCAGATGAAGTAGCTTTGACAAAATGACACCTATGGTTGGTTATAGCACGACAGAGACCATTTACCTGTGCCACCACCTCTGGTCCAGTAAAAACGAGTCAGAGATTAGAAGCTATTTTTTTGTTTTGCCAGTTGGACATGATAATAGAATGGGTTACTAAAGTGTCTGGAGCATGTTAAGCTAAATAAGACCATGTCAATATTAATGTAAAGGTTTTAATAAAAGCTTTTTATATCATCTGCTGGCAAAGAAAATATGATGATATTTATTGAAACAAAATTATAATGATTTACAAACAATAGCAAGGCCAGGTGTGGTGGCTCACACCTGTAATCCTAGCACTGTGGGAGTACGAGGTGGGAGATTGCTTGAGCTCAGGAGTTCAAGACCAGCTTGAGCAAGAGCAAGCCCCCATCTCTTCTAAAAATAGAAAAATTAGCCAGGCGTGGTGTCACGGGCCTATAGTCCCAGCTACTCTGGAGGCCAAGGAAGGAGGATCTCTTGAGCCCAGGAGTTGGAGGTCGTAGTAAACTACGATGACATCACTGCACTCTAGCCTGGGTGACAGAGCAGGACTCTGTCTCAAAAAAAAAGAAAAAGAAAAAAACAGGAAAGAAACAATAGCAATAGCCACGCCGAATCATAGCACATCAATAAAGGGGGTGGATATTTTAGAAGAAAGATAAATATCTACCTTATAATCATGTAAAGTAGATAGTGTATGTGGATCATTCACACAATTATCTCCTTCAGTTATCAACATGTTATGAGGTGGCAAGAATATTACCTAAGATTCTAAGGCTCAGAAAACTCAGTTTCAATTCTAAAGTCTCTGACACAGCAGTTAAAATAAATAGACTAGATTTACTTGTATCATCACGTACATAGTACTAAAATAATAACTATTGATTAATAAATGAAAATTGCAATGAATGCAAGTAGACTTAGGAATGGTGACTGTATTTGGAGAGGGTAGGTGGGGAATTTGATGGAGAGTTGTATCTACGACATTTCATTACTTGCAAAGTAAATATAATAAATAAACATGGCAAATGTTAACATTTCTTTAATCTACACTGTGGTTATATAAGTGTCTGTTATAGTACTTTCTTGATGTTTGAAATATTTAATTTCAAATAATTATATTTTTCATTAAAAATCCTCTGTATTTGTAATTTTATAATTTATCCATGTTCACATGGCAGTAAAGCGTTGCAGTAGTTTGAGCGGTGTCCTCCGCAAAAATTTTTCTCTGTGAAAAAAGAGACAGGGGACACAGAGACAGCCCTGGGGAGAAATCCGTGTGCCGGCGGAGGCAGAGATGGGGGTGGCATGTCTGCAAAGGAGCAAATCCTGGAGCCACCAGAGCTGGGAGAGTCAAGAAGGATCCTTCCCTAGAGCTGCAGAGGGAACACCTTGCAGCCCCCCAACACCTCGACTTAGGACTTGGCCCGCAGAACTGTGAGAGCATAAATTTCTGTTGCTTTAGGCCACCGAGTTTGTGGTCACTTGCTAAGAAGCCCCAGGAAACAAGTGCACGTGGAAATGTAAGACACCGGTTTTATTTCCAGACTGTGGTGCATCTCGTGCTAACTTCTAGAGAGAAGTCAGGATGCCAAAGGAGCAATCAGGCCTCGCTGGCCCGTCACACGTGGGTCATGCGGAGCACCCTGGAGCCCTTTTAGGTGCAAGGAAACAGCGCCTTTCCCAACAGCAGTAAAGATGGACGGTCTCCTGGAAGATGGTGAGAAAAAGGTCTTTTTGAGAGAGTTTTGGAAGATGTGCAGACTTCTTGGTTAATCCCCTTTACCGCTGTGGGGCTGATCCTGAAATTAAAGTCAGGCTGCCAGGGACCTTCCCCTTGAGGGAATTCATGCTGGGTGGAGGGGATGGGACACGGGACCGGGAGGTCTGCTGTGGACTCGCTGTCATGTGAACTCTGAACTAAGCACGAGGCAGGGCTTCAGCTCTGGCCAGCATGACTCCAGCTCCTGAGAACATGGACGGTCCCTGGAGACGGGGCAGGAAAACGTGTAGGCCGGTCGACTCTGCCGAGCGCTCACCTGGCACGGGAAGTGCTGGAGCTGGCGGCCCGGGCTGCAACTGCTCTGCGCCTCGCAGCTGAGCATTGCAGGACGGGGATCCTGGCGTCCCTGGCTGTTGCGGGGCAGGGCTGAGCCTCAGCTGGCACTGGCAAGGAGGCCTGTCTTATGCTTCTCCACTTTCTTGGCAGGAAGACCAGAGAAAAACATCAGCTTCGGAACAAGCCGTGCACTGGCGTAGTGCAGCTCACTGCTGTGTGAACAAATCGTTTTTCCATCTGTTTGTGAGGCTCGCATGTGTGCTGCAGGTTGGTGGGTGTAACCAATCCACCCTTGCTCTTTGGTCCTGGTCCCACAAGTAGTTGATGTTTCTGGGGATGCCTCAGGTCGCTCATCAAGCCACTGGTATTTTATCCGAGTGAGTCAATGTTTTTACTTCTCTTTCTATTTCTTTCTTTGCTCTTTCTTTCTTACTTCTCTTTCTTTCTTTCCTTCTTTGTTTCTTTCCTTCTTTCATTCTGTCTTTCTTTCTGTCTTTCTTTTTCTTTATTTCTATTTTCCTTTTTTCTCCATGTTCTACTTTTCTTCCTTTTTCTGGGTGTCAGGTAGTTATGGGTCTAAAGTAGGGGTCAGGGAGGGGATTGGGGGGACATGGGGTTGAGAGGTCCTTAAAGTATCATAAATTCACATTCTTTCTAAAACCGTTAAAAGAGCGTCTCAGTGTGCTCTTCGCGATGAAATCTATGAAGTGTGGAGTAAGGTGGTTCGGTTCAAATGCGCGGATGTTGGCTGGGGCCCGACAGCAGGAGCGGCAGCCTGCCAGGTGTGCTGGGGGCTTCACATCTGTGTCCTCTTGTGTGTGCACAGAGCACTTTGTCCTGACACTTGGCCTGTGACCAAGAAAATATGGAGTTCTTGTGTTCAAAACTCCTGCAGTACTATTGGGAGACAAGGAGATTTGTCAGGGAAAAATGATTTACAAAGAGGCAATGTATGTATGTAAAGAATTTAGGGGAAAGGAGGGAATAGCTGGGGTAAAGGTTTATTTGTATCAGAAATGTTTCCTGAGACTGAGTCTTGCATATGAGCATAATATGGTTAGTCATCGAGCATGAAGGACAAGCCAGCCCTAAGGAATAGAACAAGCAAAGGGATGTAATATTTGGAGGAAAACGAGGACTCTGGCTTGCTCAGGGCACAGCCTTCATGGTGGGCAATGGTAGGAAACGAGCTTGCATAAGTCTATTTCAGAAAGATGGTGGAGCGTGGTCACTTTTTTGTCGTTGGCACAATCTCAGGTGGGCTAATAGCTCCATTCTTTGCCCACACGTGGCCAGGTGTCTGGGCTCAGGCTGGTGACTGCACAGCTCTCTTCACTGCGCCGCACGCTCTGCCTCAGTTGGGATCCTGTTCCAGCATCGAGGCACCGCTGGACTGCGCGGTAACGTTTGTGCCCATTGCGCACTGATTCCCGGGGACCTTCCCTGGCCGCAGAGGCCGTCCACGCTCAAGTCCTGCTCCAGGTCCCGCACACAGCTGCGGGGCTCCTTCCTCGGCCCGGCCCCCGCCCGACGACAGCTCGTCCCCCTTCGCCCGGCCTCTGAACCACCACCAAGTCTCCTCGCCACAGCTAACTCCCATTCGGAAAATTGATCTCGTTTTGTCCTATTTTTTCCAGAAAATGATCTTTCTCGCCATCACCACCACAAAACCATTCACATTTCTCCCTTTCATGTGATTTTTACTATAAGCTTGTCAAGGTTTTCCAACTTCTAAAACAAACGAACAAAACTTCCCTATTAAATCAAACCAAAAAAGGTCTTAGGAAAGAACTAAAAGAACTTGTCACTTATGGTACAACTTTTCTCCCCAGTATTGTCACATTTCACTTTTTCCATGCACAGCCAAAATTTTCAAAGAAATCGACCCTTATTTACTCCAATTTACCCCAATTATTTCACTATTTTTGTTTATTTTTTTTAAATTTAGCTTCTGCTCTACCACACAGCTGGAACCATCCCTACGAATGTCATCAAAGGCCTTCTCTTCGTTCCCTCGAGTGGCTCTATCAGTGCTGTGCTCTCCCCACGGCGTTTCGCACGGTGACCACCTTCTTCTCCACGTGCTCCTAGTTCTCGCTCAGTTTTCCTCTCTCTGTCATCTCTGAGTGTCTTTCCTTTCCTATTTTCCAGTCGAGATGTGTTCCCTGGGGGTTTGTATTTGGGCCCTTTGTGTTCACAATTTCACCCACAACACATTAGCTGGACCTCTCTGTGCGTGACCTCAACTCTCTGCCTCCAACCTGTTCTTGCCTCTCATTTACACTTGCGTTTTTCCCCTTTCCCTAGATTTTGCCTCGTGCTTAATGCGGTGGGTCCTAAACTGCCCCCTTTTCCCCCAGACAGGCCACTGTTTCCTCTTAACTGTTCTATTCCTGGAAATATGGAGTGGAAACATCTGTAAATTCATTTTATTCTCTAAATTCTATTAGTCACCAATTCCTAGTCTGGAAAAGTATTTAATATCTTTTTTTTTTTTGTAATATTCCCACTGTCCCTACCCTGCATCTTTCTGTCTCATTTTTAAGACAGATTTATTGAGATATAATTTACATACCATACAATTCACTCATTTAAAGTGTACAGATCAATGGTTTTGGTTACCATTAATTTTCAAAAGTGTAAAATACATATAACATAAAATTTGCCATTTTAGTCATTTTTAAGTATATAATTCAGTGGCATTAATTACATTCATCATGTCTTGAAATCATCATAACCGTGTATTTTCAATTTTTTACCATCCCAAACAGAAACTCTATGACCATTAAGCAGTAACTCCCCCATTCCCTACTTTTCCCAGCCCCTGCTAATCTATAATCTACTTTCCATGGATTCGCCTATTCTAGGTGCCCATATAAATGGAATCATATAATATTTGTTCTTTTTGCTTGGCTTTTTTCACTTAGCATGATATTTCTGAGGTTCATCCACGTGGTGGCATGTATCAGAATTTCATTTCTTTTTATGCCTAGGAATTTCACTGTGTGCATATACCACCTTTTGTTTATCCATTCATCTGTTGATGGCCACTGGGTTGTTTCCATCTCTTGGCAACTGTGAATAATGCTGCAGTGAACACTGGTGTACAAGTACCTGTTCAAGTCCCTGCTTTCAATTCCTTTGAGTATATACCTAGGAGGGGAATTGCTGGGTAATATGGTTTGCTGTGTTTAGCTTTGTAAGAAACAATGGAACTGTTCTCCACAGCAGCTGCAACATTTTACATTCCCACCAGGGATATACAGGGTTCCAATGTCTCCACATTGTTGCCAACACTTGTTATTTTCCTTTTTTCCTCAATTATAGCCATCCTAGTGTCAAGCGGTATGTATCTCTCTTATTATCATCTGATGCCTGGATTCTTATAATAATCTCCTAACTTATCTTTCTACTTTAATACTGCTTTCTTAAGATATATATAGAGACAGACAGTAATGCTGTATTTCCTTGCTTTAAAAAAGTAACTGACCAGTAACTTTCAATGGCTCTTTATCGCACCTTGAAAAAAAGTCTAAACTCTACTGGCCTGCGAAAACTTGCTGTTTTCTTGGCCCTAAGTGACATGACATGTACATGGGGAGAAAATATGATCCGCGTTACCAGGTATTTGGACAGAATAAATAAGATAACGTGGGCTTTGCACAGTTGCACAACACATGTGCTCAGTCAGTGCTTACACTTATGAAGTGATGTCGCCCTGTTTGCCAATGAGGGACGTGAAGTCCTTAAAAGCTAAATAGCTTAACCAAGACTAGTTGCTCCGGCTGAGCCGACGTCCATGTTCCGAGGCAGCCAGACTCAGGTCCGACTGAACTAACCCCTTACCTGTTCCACAGTTCCATGTAGGGTTTTGAAATAAGGTTGATTTACATCCCAGTGAGACTTTGATAGGCAGATAGTCCAGCTGCCCCTGGTAGAAGGTGCAATTTTTGCCTCAGTTCCACGCGTGTAGCCCTGCGTGATCCCCGCCTTGCCCTGGCAACCTCACGTCTCACGCTGCCTTTCCGGAGCACTGGAAATACTGCGCCTGAATTCAACGGCTATTTTAGCCACGTTAATAAAAAACACTCTTCTGCCTATATCTGACTTCATGCTCAGAGAAGCCTGCTCACGTGTGTGGCTCTTCCTTTACTTCCTCCAACCGGGGAGCTGCAGCGGCTCTGTTATGAGCGGTCCAGCTTCAGTGTCTTTTTTTGCCCCAATCCTCTACTCTGTCTTTGGGAATATTCTTGCATTTTGCTCTGAAATTATACTCAATCCACCAAACTATCCTCCTTCCATCTCTCCAGTGGGCTCAGCAGAGCAGCGTCCTTCAGCGAGTAGCGGCTACCGCCCAGTCCGAAGGCAACTGATCAGGAGGAACAGAAGAAAAAAATGCCATCAGAATAGGCAGTAGTCTTTGATTTAAATTATTTTTCCCTTTCCCTTGATGATTTTAAAAATCTTTGTCTTATTTAGGTGATACGCTCAAGGAATTGAAGCTGCTTTGTTTTCTAAGTTCAGACGGGCTCCAAGCATGCTGTCAGCTGCTAATTATTTACGCATGGTAACAATAAAAACAATGCAGGCAACAACAGGCAGACGCTGCCATCTGCTACTGCGTCACGGCTACGGGTACATTTCCAAGGCCAGCTGTTTGGGAGGTACTTAACTTTTTTTGCAGTGTTTGCTTTCCATTAGAGGGCACAGGGGCCTGAAAACATTTTTAGAATGTGTTCCCTTACCAATATGCTATTCATTTCCATATTATCATCTTATAGCTCTAATGTTCTAAGCTCTGTGCCATTTTTGAAAACTCTGCTTGAATATTTTTGAGATTTTCCCATATCCTTTTTACCCAGTGGGGATTAGAACTGCCAGAGTGTTCCAGATGGCTCCGCACTGGGCTGTGTAAAGCAGTGTTCCTGCTTCCTCAGTCGCACAAGCCAGTGGCCCTCTCCTCCAGGAAGCCCTCCGCCAGCACGTGGGGACGGGAGGAGAGAGGTCTAGAGCACTGGATTTTAAATCAGTAACATCTGCACATCTGCTCACTCGAACTCTTGCTGCAGAGCAAAGATGGCTTTTTCCCGATTCCTTCATTAAAGGCCAAGTCAGCTTTACTTTTCCTCCGTTTTATCCGGTGTTTAGTAGATGGTCTCTTGAGATTCAGACTATTCACTGAGGCTTTTTATAACCCAAACTGGAAGCCAATTGGTGACAAATTTTCTACCTACAACTATTTTAAGAAGGATTAAATGAATAATACTTGAAATAGCCTTCCAGCAACTTATTTTTTTTCCAGAAAGGTGAATGTTACAGTAAAATGTGATTGGATTTAAATTGAACTATGTCCCTCATAATGTTATTAAAACTTTCAGAAGTAAATTTGTCTTCACTGTAAATGAAAATCCCACAGTACAGATTATTATGATCCTTCAACATAAGGCTTGAGAGCTGGGTCTGCCACATGGGTTTTGCAGCAAGGTAAGGCTTCCCCATTGCCCTTGGAAGGTTTGCTGGAAAATCAACTCCTAAAAAGGTAGGTCAATAAGAGAAAAGGCATACAAATTTATTACCACCTCGCACACGAGGAAAATCACAGAGCGATTGTCCCATATCCCAGTGGGGTGCAGAGGCTCACGTACTCTGCTTCTGAGGGGAAAGGGAGATGGGGAAATGTGGACGATTTTAGGGGGATAGTAAATGATTTTTAGGAGAAGTCAATGGGCTGGAAGAGCATACATAGTCTGGGACAAAGTCTGTTGGGCTCACATGGTGGCCAATGGTTTATTACAAAAGTCTGACCAGGTGTGTTGACAGACTTCGGTCTTCCTTTTTGCGATATGGTTTCAGTTAATGAAAACTCAGAGAAGGGACAGAGATAATTGACTTCTTCTTTGGTAGGTCTGGACTCTCGGCAGATAAGGAAACTTCAGTGAAAACCTTCATCCTGTGTTTTGGGAGGGGTAGAGAATTGAGAGACAGAGGGGCGGGAGGTCGGAGAGAACTTGAGGCTTCTTTTTCAGTTCAGCATATTTTGGGGCATCGGCTTCTGAGCCCCAACAATTTAATAATTGTTTCATTAAGAAGTGTGAAACCCTTATAAAATTCACAGTGGAACATAAGTCCTAGATGCTATTCAAACCGGGGGCCATTACTTTGTCTGTGGCACAACTGAAAGCCACCAAACAGTAGAGCGTGCTGTTGCAGGTTTGCGGCTGGCACCTGTGGCTGGTTCTCAAGGCTGTTCCAAGATCACATCACTCCCCTAAAGTTCCTAATCGTTCGTACCCACACTTTCCCCAGCACACTCTCCAAAGGTTATTTTGATCTCAGACTTCAGTAAGAACCCAGAGGTCATTAGGTAAAAACTCTCTAAATTCTCATCCTTTCGCTTTACACTTTATGCATAGCTCTACTTGTACGTAACCACGTCCTGTTCGGTTCTCACAGGGAAGCTGTGACCCGTTGCCTTCTGTCGGTCACTCCTGCACTGTGCTTTGGGCAGTGAGAGCGTCTGGGCACGGAGTCCCCCCGACTTGCGTTTGAACGCTGGAGTTACTCACCAGCTGCCTCCTGTTAGATGGCGGCTTGATCTCTCGAGGCTTTTTCTCGCCACCTGGACTAGAGACAGGGATGAGATATGATTAGCTAACAATGGACTCAAAAACATCCTGTATCTTCCAGGGCCTTCTTCCCTCAAGTGTCTCCTATTTCTTGGATGTGTGACTTCTCTCTGCCTTGGCTTCTCCATTGGTGAACAAACATACTCATATTTTCTGATTCTGAAAAAAAAAAATTAAACATGGAATCTTTGTGTTTATGTTTCCCCTTTAAGCCATCTCTCCCACCCTCCCTCACTCGGGGCTGTGTCATTTGAATTGGTGTGTTCACCGCGCCACGCGGCACGTCTGGGTCTCTCACTGCTGGGCAGAGTCTCCAGGGGTCTCCTGTCGTTTCCCACACTGTCGGGGGCTACCTTGTCCTGTAAATATGACCACACTGAAAAGCTCTTCCTCAGAAATCCGGACATGGTTTCGGAAACTGAAGCCTCGACTCAGTGCTCTCCCCGTTCCTCTAGCTCCCGTGCGGTGTCCACAGGTTTGCGTCTTCTGATCCCCGGCTAATCTTCTGATCCCTGACATTCGCTCTGGAATAATTGTTATTTTTGCACCAACATTGAACAATTTTATCTGCTTCTGTGCCTTTGAATTTATGGAGACTGCTCACTCCTGACCTTTGCACCTGAATATACAAATACAGGGAGTGTCTCTGTCACAGAAATGTAAGTAGATGCATCTTAAGAAAAATAGAAGTGTGACTATCCATTTTTCCTCCATATTCTTTCAACTCTGTTGACTCACTCCACGTTTCCACTAGATTTCAGTAAAACTAAGTATTCCCCTTTAAAAAATCTTTGCTAAAATGAGTTTTTAGTATGTTGGCCAGAACGAGGATCATCATGTTGAGAACCGTGATGGCAATCTAGCCTAAGACATTGCCTGTACTGACCTTTCCTAACTGTAGAGTAGCTGAGGGAGTTAGATGCCGCCACCTCTGAAGCATATTTTTGTGAGAATCTTTCCAAGACATACCGAGAACCTAGATTTTAGTATTTTCTTTTAAATAATGCACTTTTCAAATACTGACCTACATGAACTAAGTTCACTATATGGTTCACTATGTAAGTCAAAGTGGTTACAAGAAACATCCAACAATAAGTGTTTACATCTTAGTTAATTGAAAAACCCTTCAAACGTTGTGGAACTTATATAATTCAAACAAAATATCTGAATTGGGGTTCAGAACTGTCCAGTTTTAACTTAAGGATTCATATATTATATACAGTGCCAAAGATACCAGCTAGACATCTTAAAATACCATAGCAGTTAAAATAAAACCTAGACATGATAAAAAAAAAAACCTACAAGTTTGCTGTACATCTTCTAATGTACAAAAGACTTGTAAACATATTGCTTCTAAGGATCAAGGAAATTGTTTTATCTATGATTTTTGATTCAATTATTAGGGAATTGAGATATACATGCATTCTTGGATTAGGATGGAGTTTTCCTTTTAGAAACTAACTCAACTGGAATTGTGACCCCAGGGACAAGATCAACAGAAGAAGATGATTCCTACACCCCTATAATTTTGCCCTAATTAACAAACCTAATTGCCTAATCCCTTGTCTACCAACTCTCCTTAAAAACCCTGTCTCCTAAAATCTTGGGGAGGTGGATTTGAGAAATTTCTCCCATCTCCCTGCTTAGCGCTATGCGGAATAAAGACTCTTTCTCTGCCTTGTAAACCCTGCTGATCAGCCTATTGGCTTCCTGTTGGGCAGAGGCATATCAGCCTGGCTGGGTGGCAACAAGAAGGCCCAGGGGAAGTCCCATGTTCCATGCATGTACAGTTCCATTCATACAAAGTATATTCTCTGACAATAATGGAATTCCATTAGAAATCAAAAACCTAATCTCTAGAAAAATCACTAAATATTTCGAAACTAAATCATTAACTTAAATAATCAATGGATCAAAGAAAAAATCAAAAGAGGAACTAAAAAAAAGTTTTTCACTGAATGAAAGTGACAACATAGAGCATATAATTTTTTGGAATAATGCTAAAAAAGGACTTAGAGGGAAATATATATTATTGAAAACTTAGGTTAGAAAGGAAGATCTTATTTCTATAAATGACCTAAATTTTTAGCTTAAGAGACCAGACAAACTAGAGTATATTAATCCCAAACAATGAAGAACAAAGGAAATTAAGAGATTAGAGTGAAATTAATTAAATAGAAAATAAAGCAATAATAATAAGAAGGAAATCAAATAGTCATTCTTTGTGAAGATCCATACAATTAACAAACTGATAGCCAAACTTATCGAGATAAAAAGCGAGAAGATATAAATTGCCCATATCAGGAATAACAGTGCTTACTTACCTCACCACAGATATTTATGGGATAATAAAATATTAGGGACATTTTGCCAATTAATTGGAATGGTTAGATTGAACCATTAATTGGAATGGTTAGATCTAACCAATGGTTAGATTGGACCAAAAAATGAACACATTTTTTTGCAAGAGACAAAGTACCAAAGCTCACTAAAGTAGAAATAGATAAACTGAATTGTCATATAATTTAAAAAGTGATTTTTGACAGTTTTATTGAGATATAATTTGTATACCATATAATTCACTTAAGTGTGAAAATCAAGGTTTTTAGTACACTCATACAGTCGTGTAACTGTAATCACAATTTGAAAACATTTTTACTACTGCAGAAATAAGCGCCATCCTCACTAGCAGCATTTCCCGTTCCCCACAGACTCCCAGCCCAAAGCAGCCACTCATCTGCTGTCTTTTTCTACAGATTTGCTTATTCTGGACATTTCCTATCATGGAATTACAAAATGCAGCATTAAGTGACTTTTCATTGATGGAAATTTGGGTTGTTTCCACTTTTTGGCTAGCGTGAATAATGTGGCTATGAATATTTATGTACAAGTTTTGAGGTGGACATATATTTTTACATATTTTTGTTTCTTGTGGGTTTATTCTTAGGACTAGGATTGCTAGGTCATATGGTAACTCTATGTTTAACATCTTGAGACTTTCCAATACTTTCCATACTGTTTTCCAAAGTGACTACTATTTTAGATCCCTACTAGCAATTCATGAGGGTTCTAATTTCTCCACATCCTTGTCAAAACTTGTGCTTTTTCTGTCTGTTTTATTTTGGCCATCCTACTGGGTGTGAAGTGGCATCATATTGTGGTTTTGATTTGCATTTTCCTAATGGCTAAAAATATTGAACGTCTTTACTTATGCTTACTTGCCATTTGCATATCTTATTTGGAGAAGTGTTTATTCCGATCCTCTCCCCATTTTTATACAGGTTGTCTTTTTATTACTGAGTTGTGAGAGTTCTTCATATATCCTGGATATAAGTCTCTTATCAGACATATGATTTCAAAATATTTTCTCCATTTTGTTATTGTCTTTTCACTCTCTTGATGGTGTCCTTTGAATCACGAAAGTTTTTCATTTTAATGGAATCCAATTTGTCTATTTTTTGTTGTTGTCAATTTCATTTTTTGTACTCCTAAGCCAATGTTACCTATTCCAGGTCACAACAATTCACTCCTATATTTTTTCTAAGAATGTCTGAATTTTAGCTTTTACATTTAGATCTACTATGCATTTTGAGTTATTCTTTATGCATGTTGTGTGGCGATGGCCCAGCTTTGTTTCGCATGTGAATACCCAGCTGTCCAGCATGATTTCTTGACAAGACCGTTTTTTCTTTACCATTAAACGGTTTTTGGCACCCTTGTCAAAAATTAATTGACCACGCATTTGAGGGTTTATTTGTGGACTCTTAATCATATTCTTTGATCTCTGTCCACCTTTACTATCATGATTACTGTAGCTTTGTAAGGTTTGAGATGGGGCAGTGTGAGTCCTCCAAATTTGCATTTCTTCTTTGGGATTATTTAGACTATTCTGGGTCCCTTGCTGTAGTGGATTCCTCTGAGTTTATGCTGCCTCAGTCTCCATGCTGAATATAAGTTAGATTTTCTCTTTCCAGAAGCAGGGCTCAGTCACCCTTGACGCGGTTTCCAGTGCTCCACCTCCTCCCAGTTCCCCAGTGTGGCTGATCTGACCTAGATATCCATCGTATACAACCGCCTCCTGGTGGGATCAGGAAGGGACAGGGAGATACACCCTGCTTGACTCACCCCACACCCTGCACGAACTGCACAGACCCGCTGCAGTGGCCACTTCTCAGTCACAGCGCCACTCCACACAACTCGTGGCTGCGTGCTCTAGACCCACCAATCAGAACTCCTGTGGGAGACCTGCTTGGGTCACATGCTGAACTCAACAAGGCTTTGTCTCATGGGCCTCACTCTCTGTCTTCTTCCTCCCCGGCTGGCTGAGAGTGCGTGTCCCACATGGCTCCCTGCTCTCCACGGCATGCTGTCCTCTGCTACCTGGGTCTGTAAGTAATAACCTGCGCCTGTTAATTTATGTGTTTTGTTGTGTTGCCTCCTCCGGTCTCCCCGGACAGACACACCCAAACCTGACCTCTTCTCTAGTCCGGACTCTCCTAGAGAGTGGCTTTCTTGTAGGAATAAACTAGACACAGGCCAGACCTAGCCACAAGAGTGCCTGCCAGTATAAACAAGTTTCCTGCGCAAGGGACGCCTGATGACGGGTCACTTAAGCGTTAGGCTGCCTGCAAGGGGCAAAGAAGCGTTCTGTCAAAAGCAAACGTCAATATGCACAGCCACACCCACTGCGGCCCCGCTGGGCGGGCTGGAGTTACAGTCTGTCTCCTGAGAGAGACTTCAGACCAAATTAGAAAGAAAAAAACACATGACACTTGCTTTTTTATACAAATTCTAGGTTCAACTCATAAAATCTGAAAAAAAACCCAAAAAACCCAGAGAGATTTTGGTAGAGAATGCACCATCTTAACAATATTGAGTCTTCTGATTAATGAGCATTACATGTATTTTCATTTATTTAGGTCGTCTTTAATGTCTTTCAAAGAGTGTTTTATAATTTTCAGAGTGAAAATTTTGCACTTTTTTGTTAAATTTATTCCTAAGCATTTGATTTGTTTTAATGTTACTGTAAATAGAATTGTGTTCTTAATTTCCTCTTTGGGTAGCTCATTACTAGTATATAGAAATATAATTGATATTTATGTATTAATCTTGTATCCTACAACCTTGCTGAATTTATTTGAGTAGACTTTTAGTGGATTCTTTTTGATTTTCTATATACATCATCCTGTCCTAAGCAAATAAAGACAATTTTTATTATTACTTCTCTCTTTCTAATTTGAATGACTTTTATTTATCATTCTTGCCCAATTGCCATGGTCAGAACTTCCTGTTCAGTTATGAATAGATGTGGTGAGAGCAGAAACCCTTGTCTTGTTCCTGATCTTGTTGGGCAGCTTACAGTCTTTCACCCTTACGGTAGCTTAATGAAGTTAACTGTGTTTTGTGCGTGTGTGTGTGGGTAAAAGAATTGAACTTAAGTCAAAATCTTTCCCACAAGGAAAACCTCGGGTTCATATAATATATATGTGTAAGAAATAGTATGATTTCTTTTTTAATATATATATTTTTATTTCAGAATATTATGGGGGTACCAATGTTTTGGCTACATGAATTGCTTTAGCACCCTTTGAGTCAAAGTTAAAGTGTGTCCATTACCCAGATAGTGTGCATTGTTCCCCTTAGGTGTGAATTTACCAATCCTCTCCTCCCCCCTCCCACCTGCTGAGTTTCCAGTGAATGCTATTTTCATATGTGCACCTAAGTGTTGATTGATTAGTTCCAATTTAATGGTGAATACATGTGGTGTTTGTTTTTCTATTCTTGTGATACTTTGCTTAGAAGAGTGGTGTCCAGTTCCATTGAGGTTAATACAACAGGTATTAGTTCACCATTATTTTTTATGGCTGAGTAGTACTCCGTTGTATACATGTACCGCATTTTCTTAATCCACTCATGTATTGATGGGCACTTGGGTTGTTTCCACTTTTTTGCAATTGTGAATTGTGCTGCTATAAACATTTGAGTGCAAGTGTCTTTCTGCACAGCCAAGGATACAATCAATAGAGCAAACCTACAGGATGGGAAAAAATATTGCATGCTATACATCTGATAAAGGGCTGATAGCCAGAATCTACAAAGAACTCAAGCAAATCAACAAGAAAAAAACCCCATTAAAAAGTGGGCAAAAGACATGAACAGAAACTTTTCAAAGGAAGATAGATTAATGGCCAACGAACACATGAAAAAGTGCTTAATGTCTCTAATTATCAAGGAAATGCAAATCAAAACCACAATGTGGTATCATTTAACTCCAGTGAGAATGGCTTTAATCAAAAAGTCCCAAAACAACAGATGCTGACATGGATGCGGAGAGATAGGAACACTCATACACTGCCAGTGGGACTGCAAACTAGTACAACCTCTATGGAAAGTAGTATGGAGATACCTCAAAGAACTAAAAGTAGACCTACCATTTGATCCAGCAATCCCACTACTAGGTATTTAGCCAAAAGAAAAAAAAGACATTTTACAAATATGAACTCTTAATTTTATGGTCAATTAACTCTTAAAAGGTGTCAGGACTAATTCAATGTAGAAAAAATATCATTTTCAACAAATGCTGCTGAAAATATTGGATATTCATCAGCAGAAATATAAACTTAGACCCTCTCAACCATAAACAAAAATTTATTAAAATGTATCGTTATTCTATACTTAAGTGATAAAACTATAAAACTTTTAGAAGTAAACACTGGAGAAAATCTTTGTAAATTTGGATTAAGCAAAGATTTTTTTAGATTTGACACTAAAAGCACAACCCATTAAAAACAATAAATTGGACTTAATAAATACTTAACACATTTTTTTGCAAAAGATGCCATTAACAAAATGAAAACTGAAGCCACCAAAGAAAAAATACTTGCAAATCTTATGTCTCATGAAGAACTTGTATCCAGACGCGTAAAAATATGTATGCATGTAAAAAGCCCCTGCAACTCATTAACAAGAAGACAAAAAAATCAATTAAGAAATTAGCTACACATTTCATAAAGAATATATGAATAACTAACAGTTTACATATGAATAGCTAATAGGAATGTGAAAAGATGCTGAACATCATTAATCATTAGTGAAATGCAAATTAAACCTGAAATTCCATTCTATTACATAAGCACTAATATAACTACAGTCCAAAAAGCTTACAATAACAAATGTTAGCTGTGATGTGGAGAAACTGGAACTCTCCTACATTGCTGATAGGAAAATACAATGATATTATAACTTTAAAAAACAGTTTGGGAGTTTTAAAACAGTTGAACACTATTTACCATATGATCTAGAAATTTCATTCCAAGGGTATACCCAAGAGAAATGAAAACATATGTTCAGACAACAACATGTATCCAAAAGTTCATAGCAAAATTTTTTGTAAGAGCCAAAGACTTACAACAATCCAAATGTCCATCATTTTGTGCATGGAAACAAACTGTGATATTTCTGTTTAATGGGATGCCATTCAGCAATAGAGATAAGATATTGATACAAACAACAATACAGATACTTCCCAAAAATATTATGCTAAGTGAAAGAAGCCAGAGAAAAAGGCAACATATCATATGGTTACAGTCATAAGAAATTTTAGAAAAGGCAAATCTACACAGACATAGAACAGATCTAAGTTTGTCTAGGGCTGGTGCAAAAACAGGAATTTCCTGCAACAGGCACAACACAACTTTTTGTGATGACAGAAGAGTTCTAAAATTGGATTATTCTGAT
>NW_012152252.1:808644-811241 GCF_000956105.1 Propithecus coquereli | reverse complement strand
AAAAAAGAAAGAATTTAAGTTTTTAAAATTTTTTTATTTTTTTATTTTCGGGTGGGCAAAGGCAATATATGTAACCTGAACATCTGTACTCCCACACCGACACTTTATTTAAATGAAGTTTTTAAAATTTTTTTATATTGACACTTCAAAAATTTAGTAAAGTTAAAAAAGTATTAAAATTTCAGTGTGTCCACTAACAATGAGTTATAAAATGTAACATTAAATTTAGAAAATTGAAAGGGAGGAACTTTATAATTTTGAATGGTATTTAACAAATAAATGGATTGTCAAAAATAGGTATACATTAATCACAAGCTTCAGATTATGTAACTAATTGAAATCCAATAATCCCATTAGCTTTTCTTTATCAATCTCATTCTGTTGGCCCCATCATGCACTCTTCTCATCTTAGGGAAAACTGGAAAAGTACTTTATGACACAATGAACCTGTGAGTCCCAATTTCTTCTACTATTTGGAGAAATCTTGCTTTTTGAAATAAATATTGCCATTCTTACTTCAACACAAACTTCCACATATTTGTTAAGTAATAATATGAATAGTAATAATTTATTTCTATACATAATGAAAAGTTAAAAGCACATTATCTGAGCAATGTAGACAAAATTTATTTTAAAGAAATCTGAAGTCTTTAGATGTAAAATGATTTATTTACAGCTTCACAATTAGCAGCAGATCCAGATCTAGAACTTCCAAGACAGGGATTTTACTAACACATGTTTTCATTATGTGGCTTTGATTTGGTACCACATTTTAGAGATGCTCTACTCCAGTGTTTTGTAAAGTATGGACCGTGACCTATTTATAGGTTGTGAAATCAGTTTGGGAGGTTGTGAATATCATGTTTTTTTGATGAGAGAAAATTTTGGAATAGAGAACAACACAAATTACAGAGAGCAAATTGTGGTGGACGATATTATTCTTTCAGAATTCTTTCTTCTTTTCCCACTTGTGGGATGGCTTGGACTTTCACTTGGGCTTGGCCATAAGACTTGCATGTAGGATGCAAGTCTTACATGCAAGCGGTAGGATGTAATTGTCAGCAGAGGATTTAAGAGCACTGCGTGTCACCACACATGCTCTTAGGTACCTGTGAACTTCCACAAGAGAAGACTCTGCTCCAAGAATGAGGAAACCAGTACAATATACCTGATACTGACACTCAAATTAGAGTTCGACACAGCAGATTTTACCAAATCCCAGCAAAGTCACAGTTGACACGCACAACTGTGTTTGAGAAAGAAAGAAATTGTTACTGTAAGCATTAAGATTTGGGGTTGCTTGTTATGCAGTGTTATTATAGCGAAACTGACTAATACTCAAGAGTTAGTATTGTATTGTGAAACTTTTTTTTCACTTACATGTATTAATATGTCATTATGTTTTAGGAATTAGGCCATTCCCATATTGTGATACAAAATATATTTTATTATGAGCATTTGGCTAAAAATTTGAAAATTGTTTTCTTAGTCTACTGAAAAGTGGAACTGCTTTTAGGGAAGGGAAGATACAGATTTCTTTATTTTTTTAAATGAAGTAATTTTTTTTTTCCCCGGCTTTATTGAGTATAATGGATAAACAAAATTGTGTATATTTAAGGCATACAACAGGATGATTTGATATGCATATATATATTGAGAATGATTACCACAATCAAGATGGTTAACACATCCATCAGCTTCCGTAGTTATTATTTTTTTGATTGTGGTGAGAACTCTCAAGATCTACTCCCTTAGCAAATTTCAAGTATGCCATACAATATTGTTAACTACAGTCACCACGCTGTGCATCGAATCCTCAGAACATGCTCATCCTGTGTCTGAAGTCTTTACCCTTTGACCAACACCTTCTCGTTTCCCCACCTGTACATTTTCATTCTAGGGAGTGAGCTGCTTTTGCATCACTTTGTACCTCGTGGTCAAACTTCAAATTCATAATTTTGTTTTTTTCTAAATCATCTGGGCTAGAAGTACAGTCAGGAAAGGGTGATGGGGAATGTCAGCTGAAGCTGCAACAACAGGGCACCCTTGCTAGCCAAAGACCTGCAGGAGAAGAAAGCATCCAAGGAGTCCAGCCCTTTCTCTTCTCCCAGATTAAGGTGTCTAAAGCAGCTCTGGAGTCTGTTTCCAGTGCGGCAGCAACAGCACATGAAATGGTATCTGTTGCTGCAGTGTGGCTATATTGGGGCTGTGAGTCAGGAGTGTTCTAGAAACTCTGAATCACAGAACCACGGCAGCAATGACCCAAGTTGATTAACTGAGAAGACTCTTCCAGCTGCAGGATGTGGGTAGGGAGACTTTATCCTCTTCCTGATTTTTTAATGCTCTATGGGAAAATACTATTCGGTAAATACTGCTTTTTGGAATAATAATAATTTAAAAAGCTATATAAGTCAAGTCGATTCTTTAGGTTTACTCTGTAGGAATGGCCTGGTGATATATCTTATATCTCCCCTAACTTCAGGAAATCTTTGGATAGCAACGGCTCACCCCAAAGCTAGAAGTTGTTTGAAAAATTAAAGTGATAAATTTGTATCCAGATAGAATGAGTTTTAAAGTACAATTCAATTAAGATTTTT
>NW_012152252.1:798767-807344 GCF_000956105.1 Propithecus coquereli | reverse complement strand
TGTACTATTAAAATATTAACATTCAAAGTTTTAAAATAAATGTGATATGGATTTTAATATTAATCCAGCTTTTATCATCATTTAATATTATTTATGTATTCATGAATGTATTCATATGTATTGATTGTTTGTTGTCTATCTCTCCCCTAAAGAATATATGCTCAATGAGTGTACAGGACACCTAGCTCTTGTCTGCCACTTATATCTAGCTCAGTATCTGGCCCATAGGAAGCACTTAATAAATATCTGTTAAATGATGAAGGAATAAATCCATGGTTGCCTTTTAATAAATCAAATGTTATCCTAAGTTACTTTTAGCAAGAATGACTTAAAGAAGCTCTCTCTCTCCTACTCTTTTTCTTTCTCCAATATAAATAGTAAGTTGAATAAGTATTATAGAAACAATTTATGTCTCAAACTATTCATTTGAATGTATTTGACTTGCCAGTGATTCTGCCCCTTCAACTGGCAACGTGTGCCTCCACACACTCCCCCAGGGCTTGAGAACAGGCTTGCCTGGTGGCCCCTGCCCCCAGCAATGCTTCTCTACTGCCTCCAGAAACACCTTCAGTCTAGGCCACTGACATACTCACAGATACCACTGACATTGATTACAGCTGAAGAAATCACATGGAGCCGACACTGCTGTGCCTAGCCAGAACCAATTCAAAAACACCCTACCTAACTGACGCTATAAGATACACCTACAGAAAAGTCTTTCCCTATAAAACCACTCCATAAAATGGGAAGAGGTGACTGTTGCACCAGATGCATAGATACCAATGTAGGAATACAAGAAGCATGAAAAAGCAAGGAAACATAACATCGCAAAGGAACACAATAATCCTTTGGTAACAGACCCCCCCCCAAAAAGAAAATGTATAAATTGCCACAAAATAAATTCAAAACAATGATCTTAAGGAAACTCAGTGAAATATAACAGAATATAGATAGACAATTCAATAAAATCAGGAAAACATTTCATGATCTGGGTGAGAAATTTAACGAAGAATAGATACCATAAAAAAGAACAAAACAAATCTTAAAGCTGAAGAATTTAATGAAAAAAATAAAAAATACAACTGAGAGCTTCAACAACAGACTAGATCAAGCAGAAGAATTTCTGAACTTAAAGACAGAACTTTTGAAATATCTCAGTCAAACAAAAAATAAAAATGAAAAAATTGAAGAAAGCCTATGGGACTTATGGGACGCCAGCAAGCACATAAATGTTTACATTATAGGATTTGCAGAAGGAGAAGAGATGGGAAAAAGCATAGAAAATCTATTTAGTAAAATAATGGCCGAAAACTTCCCAAGGCTTGGAAAAGATATGGGCATCCAGATCTAAGAAACCCAAAAGTTTCCGGATAGACTCAAACTGAAAAGGCTCTCTCCTAGGCACATTACGAACTGTCAAAAGTCAAAGATAAAGAGGGAATTCCAAGAGCACCAAGAGAAAAGCATCAAGTCACACATAAGGGAATCCCCATCAAACTAACAGCAGATTTCCCAGCAGAAACCTAGACAGGCCAGAAGATGGGATGATATATTCAAAGTCCTGAAAGAAAAAAGCTGCTGAACAAGAATACTATATCCATAAAAGTTATGCTTCGAAAATGAAGGAGAAAACAAAGAGTTTTTTTTAGGCAAGCAGAAACTGAGGGGATTCTCACCACTAGAGCAGCCTTATAAGAAATGCTAAGGGAAGTCCAATATCTGGAAGTCCAATATTTTACCATTGTTAAAACATGTGTATTTATAAAACTTGCTGGCAAAGCAGATACACAAATGAGAAAGAGAGTAGAATAAAGCCCTAACACTATAGAAAATCACCAAACTGCAAAGATAAACAATAGAAGAGGAAGAAAGAAACAAATGATAAACAACTATCAGAAAACAAATAACAAAATGACAGGAATAAGTCTTCAACTATCAATAATAACCTTGAATATAAATAGATTAAATTCCAAATTAAAAGATATCAACTGACTGAATGGATTAAAAAAATGGTACTAAACTATATGCTGATTAAAATAAACTCACTTCAACTCTAAAGACACACATAGACCGAAAGTGAAAAAATAAAAAAAGATATTCCATGCAAACAGAACCTTGAAATGAGCAGGAGTAGCAATACTTATATCAGATAAAATAGACTTTAACTTAAAAATTGTAGAACAAAACAAAAAGGTCATTATCTAATGATAAAGAGATCAAATCAGCAAGAGAATATTACAAGTGTAAATACATATGCTCCCAACACAGGAGCACTCAGATATATAAAGGAAATGGTAATAGAACTAAAAGGAGAGACAGAACCCTCCAAAATAATAGTTGGAAACTTCAACACTCCACTCTCAGCATTAGACAGATCATCTAGACAGAAATCAACAAAGAAACATTGAATTTAAACTGCACTATAGACCAAATGGACCTGGCAGATATTTACAGAATGTTTCATCCAACAGTTGCAGAATACACATTTTTCTCATCAGCACATGGAACATTCTTCAGGATGGATCACATGTTAAGCCACAAAACAAGTCTCAACAGATTTTAAAAAATCAAAATCACATCAAAGATCTTTTCTGACTACAATGAAATAAAACTAGAAATCAATAACAAAAGGAACTTTGGAAAATGTACATATACATGGAAATTCAACAACATGCTCCTAAATGACCAATTGATCAATGAAGAAATTTAAAAGGAAATTAAACATTTTCTTGTAATGAATGAAAATATAAGCACAATATTACCAAAACATTTTGGATACATAAAAAGCAATACTAATGGAAAATTTATAACCATAAGTCACCTACATCACATAAGCAGATAGCTTTCAAATAAACAACCCCATTATGCACCTCAAAGAATTAAAAAAGCAAGAACAAACCAAACCCCAAATTAGTAGAAGAAAAACAAAAATAAAAATTAAAGCAGACATAAACAAAATAAAGACCAAAAAAAAAGAAAGAAAAAAACCACAAAAGATCAACAAAACCAAAAGTTGGTTTCTGAAAAGTCAAACCAAATTGACAAACCATTAGCTAGACTAAAAAAAGAGAGAAAACTCAAAAAAATAAAATCAGAAATGAAAAGGAAAACATTGCAACTGATATCACAGAAATACAAAAGAACATTAGAGACTATTACAAATGAATATATGCCCCCAAATTAGAAAATTTAGAGAAAATGGATATATTTCCAGACACATACAGTCTACCAAGATTTAACCATGAAGAAACAGAAAACCTGAACAGACCACGATTGGATCAGTAAAAAGTCTCCCATCAAAGAAAAGCCCAGCACCTGATGGCCTCAATGCTGAATTCCAGCAAACATTTAAAGAAGAAGTTATAGCAATTCTTCTCAAACTATTTCAGAAAATTAAAGAAAAGGGAATACTCCCAAACCCATTTGATGAAGCCACCATTACCCTGATACCAAAACCAGACAAAGACACAACAAAAACAAACAAACAAACAAAAAAGAAAACTATAGACCAATACCCCTGAAGAACATGGATGCAAAAGTCCTAAATAAAATACTGGGAAACTGAATCCAATAGCACATCCAAAATATTATACACCATGACCAAGTGGGATTTATACCAGGGATGCAAGGGTGGTTCAAAGTACACAGATCAATAAACATGATACATCACATCAAGAAAATAAAGAACAAAAACCATATTATCTCAATACACATAGAAAAAGCATTTGATGAAATTCAACATGACTTCATGATTAAAAACTGTCAGTAAATTTGGTTTAGGAGAAACATATCTCAACACATTAAGGCCCATGTATGTCAGATCCACAGCCAACATCATACTGAATGGGGGAAAGTTGAAAGCTTTCCCTCTAAGAAATGAAACAAGACAAGGATGCCCACTTTCGTCAGTCTTATTCAACACAGTACTGCAAGTCCTAGCAAGAGCAGTGAGGTAAGAGAATGACACAAAGGCCATCCAGGTTGGAGAGGAGAAAGTCAAATTGTCCCTGTTTGCAGATGGCATGATCTTATATACAGAAAACCCTAAGACTCCACCAAAAATCTCTTAGAACTAATAAACAAATTCAGCAAAGTTGCAGGATACAAAATAAACACATAAAAATCAATAATGTTTCTATATGCTAACAGTGACCTATCTGAAAAAGAAATTGTGAAAACAATCTCATTTATAATAGTAACAACAAAAAAAGACACCTAGGAATAAATTCTAAAAAGAGATTGAAAAATCTTTACAATGAAAACTATAAAACATCAATAAAAGAAATTAAAAGAAATTGAAAAGAACACAGAAAAAATGGAAAGATTCCTCATGTTCATAGATTGGAAGAATAAATATTGTTAACATATTTATACTACCCCAAACAATCTGTAATTCAATATAATCCTATCAAAGTACCAATGACATTCTTCACAGAAATAAAAAAAAAAATCCTAAAATTTTTATGAAACCACAAAAGATCCTGAATAATCAAAGCAATTTTGAGCAAAAAGAACAAAGCTTCTGGAGAAATCACACTATCTGACTTCAAAATATACTACAAAGCTATAGTAACTGAAAAAACATGGTACCGGATCAAAACAGACACATAGACCAATGGAATAGAATAGAGAACCAAAACTAAATCCATGTCCATAAGTTCTCAATTAACACTGTTGATAGGTTCCTGGAAACTGTGACTATACGAGAAATGATATCTAGGGAAACAGATTGTTTTTCTTGTCAGTTATAACAAAATGATGTTGATGAAACATTATCCAAGGACCTGCAGTATGTCTGCTCTCTGAGGCTCTTGCTTGCAGTCTTCTGATCCCACGGAGTGCCTCCTCTTCTAGCTGGGCTTGTCTGTGTTCAGATTATGGGGATCTTGAAGTCCACCTGCAGCTCTTGCTGAGACCCTTCCCCAGCAGTGCTTTCTGAGGGCACCTAAGACAGTCCACAGGACACGTATTCTTTGCCCTGCCTGACCTAGTGCAGCAAATGTCCTGCTCTGTGTCCCATAACCCAGGTTTTCCCTGTTCTTTGTCTTTAGAGTTCCTGGACAGGTCAGGCAGAGGGTCACCCCGTCTCTTAGCTGTACAGGTCACGAAAAGCCTCCCTGTCTGATGCTGCTGAAGCTTCCCTCTCTCTAGATTTAATTTGTAGGAAGAAAGCACCTCTTCCCATAGAGATCCTATCAAAAGTCTTCCTTTTGGATTTGTAAGACTTGTTCTCCCAGATATTTTGGAATGTTTGTAACTAGTCTGGAATTTTATATCTTTGTACCTTAGTTTCTCAAAAACTTCAACTGAATATCTTATTACATATTATATGTATATGCATGTATATGTGTATGTGTATGTGTGTGAAATCAAAATTGCAAGTGTCCAAATAAAATAAATAATCTTTTATGTGATATATTATTTAAAGCAGAAAATCACCAATGCAGAAGAAATCCTGTTGATAAAAGAATAGAAATTTCTTACCTAGTTACTGTCTGATAAGTGCATAAAGAGCCCCATCCCTTCTTCTGTAAATAGAAAAATCACTGGTGCGGTTTTGCAATAACATCAGTATGAGACAAGCCAATGTTAAAATTCCAGTTTACCTCAAATGTTATAGCTGAAACCAAGAAACTAAGAAGAACGAGCTCTTGTTAACCTCAGCCCGATTTTATCTCCAAGGTATTATATTCCATCTTAATTCTCATATTCATTCACAAAAATGTTAAGAAAACATCTATAAAGTGAAAATGCACCCTGCATTCCGCCATGACTAATGTCTATCAGCTTAAATAAAAATATGATGTCTCTGCTGTACAGAGTTCATCGTGAGTCTTGCTTTATTACAAATACAGCTTTTCATGTACAAGTTGGGTTAAATCAAATGTTTCGGTAGCAGAACTTGCTCTAAAATCAAATGAAATCTAGATCTCTTTATAAGAAATAATGGGGAAAGGATTTTTTTTTTTAAAAAAAGAACAAGGAGAGAAGAGTAGTAGAATCGGCATGTCAAATTGAGACCATGAATAAAGATGGGAGATAAAAGACATGTCTAAAACATGTGTGATGAGTAACTCTCTTTGACTGATAATGTAGACATTATTAGTGAAGGAGACGTTCAAGGAGAGAGAAAAAGAAGTTCCTAATTCTCGTATTAAACTAACTGGAGTAAGTCCACGAGCTGGTCTCCAAAGGCCCACGGCTCCGTGCACAAGCCGGGTGAGTCTGCAAGGAAGCCCGAGGCCAGGGTCTTCTGTATAATGTTTGTACTTCGCATTGTTCTGCTTTGTTTTGTTTCTTTTGTTGGATTTATTTTGAGGTGGTGAAGGCAGCATGTCAGGCTGCAAAGAGCGATTTCAAGAACTCTGGGTGGAAATCATACTAACGTTGTGAAAACAGTACTCGCCCCACGCCGGTCATCCTGTAAGTGCCAAATAACGTACAACAGGAGTGTTCATTGAAATTTACTCTTTATCCTCATTTTCACCCCTGACTGGTGGTCCTAAGGATAGAAACAAGTTCTAGGTCAGAAAATACCTTCTTGCTATCGTATCTGTGGGAAACCAAACTACACCACCCCAAAATAGGCTTCTTTTGCCTACCTCAAGTTGGTTATTCAGAGAAGCTGCAGACAGGAATAGCTTTGAAAAGCTATCATTTTGAAAAAGAAATTTGTACCTATCTATTATACATTAGTGAAGCAAACAGGGTGCAGGAAGAGGCTTTCCATGAGGTCCTCTCACCTGGATCTAGGAAACATGAACTCACAGGAGGAGGCCAGTAAGTCTAACAGAGAAACCCTCACCACCGGCTGCCTGCAAGACTTCATCTGCAGAACAAGACAGCCTTTGCTCTCCACGTATTTCTTCCCCTCATCCTCCTGTGACCTGTGGCCTCCTCCCTGCAAGAGTGCCAGGCCCGTGTCCCTTTCTGTGAGGTATAAAACACCAGCCGTCTAGCCCTCCTTTGAGTCCCAGGACTGTGTGGCTCCCGCACATGTGCGTTAATGCATTTGTATGCCTTTTCTCCTGTTTCTCCGCCTATTGTCAGTTTATTTTATGGGGTCAAATTATGGAACCTGAAAAATGGATGGGGGAGATTCCCTCTGCCACTGCATGTCCATGAAACCTTCCCGGACAGGCGGCTGCCTCCTACCTGGTTGCTGGTGAGGACAGGTCTGTGTACCTGACGTGCATTTCCACTATGAGGAGGGTGCCTTTTATGTCCAAATAGCGCTGCTCTGAAGATCAGGGAAACTGCTTTCTCGACATTCTGTGCACAAAGCTTCCTGGGGCGTTTTATCAGAGCAGCCTGGCACTACTAATTTTAGCTGACTGGATGCTCCGTTGTTTGATAAAGCTTTTTAACACCTTTTGATTTTAAATTCAGATGTGCTTTTTCAAGAACACCTATACTGTAAATGAGAGCATTTTTTCTCCAAAACAATTTATAATAATGGCCAATGGCTAACAACACACACTTAAGATAACTATTCCATTAAGTGGAAAGGTAAAAAGCCTCTTCCAGTCATCCTTTTATATGATTGAACTGTTTGTGAATTTTTGTCTTTATTTTGGGGGAGGGGGCAGGAGGATTTACTGGACACAGGAGAGTTTTCATACCAGGAAACTGTACTTTTGTACTTTTTCTTGGAAGCAGGTTTTTAGGTGTGGCCATAAGTAGTCATGATTGCTTAACATGACTACCAAAATAGACACTGCATGAAGCACTTTGCAAACACAAGATTCTAACATCTCTTGGTAATGAAAGGAGTGATAGTTAAAAGAATAAAAAAGCAACTTTTTACTGCTCATAGTTAAAAATAATAATTACTACGAACACTGCACCTGGTTTAGCAGGCTTGTTTCATTGCAGTAATAAGACATTGAAGGTTTGAGTTTCCCACCGTCCTTCCCATGGTGCAGACTTCGCCACGCTCTGAGGCGTGGTTCTGTCACATTGCCCACAGAGACGTCCTGGCTTCATCCGGCCCACTGCATCTTGTCTCTGAATTCACAGTTCTTACCACATAGAGTGATCACTTAGTGTTCAGTCTTGTTTTCTCTTGTAAATTTATTTATTTATTGAAATCTGGCATTGAGAGTGAGCTTTTATTTCCCCACACATTTAGACCTATTCATTTGAATGAGAAGTGAATTCCTTCTTGAGGAGAAGAACTATACCTTAATAACCATCAATACCTTTGCACAGGGAAAGATTTTATTAAACATTTTTTAAAATTATCTGATTTGAATGAAAATTAATGGTCTGATGGGGGAACCTTGTAAGTGCATCTTAAATGAGGATGTACTAATTGTTCCCAGAATTTGAGAAGTGGCTTTTATGTGTGGAACCTGAAATCACACACAATTTATGATGTTTCCTGACTTAGGGGATGATCACCGGAAAAAAAAGTATTGAGCAAATGTAACTTGTGAATAATCATATGAGAGAGCCAAAGCTACCATTATTTTCACAGTACGGTGTATACCAGAAACCCACTAAAGGCATAACATATATCTAAGAAACTTTGTCTCACAATTCTTCTCAATTGATCTATTGTTACTTAAAAAAACA
>NW_012152252.1:791975-796237 GCF_000956105.1 Propithecus coquereli | reverse complement strand
CCATCTCAATTATACATAGTTATTTTTGATAAGTTTTCTGCCATTTTGCAATTCTTTAAATAAAATATTTGAAAATTTATGATATATTTCCAATGTAATAAGCAGAATTTTTACAGTATGACCAACAACAAAGCAATGTTTTACTATAGTTGCTGGTTTATTTCCATGAATTTTATGGTTATCAAATATGAATAATTTGATAAAAATGAATGATATGGAAAATAATAGTCACATTTTCACTTTTACTTACATAAGTTCCACCATTCAGTAGTTCTCATAAAGAAAAAAAAGGAAGAGAAACAAAGTAGTAAATAAAGGAAATCTGTCTACGGAATTTCTTTGGTCTAGCAATTCACACAAGCACAGACATTTTCATCTCAAAAGCAGTCATCAGGAATAGGATATCTTTCTTAAATCTAGATTATACTAAAATAGTACCTAATCAGAGTTGTCAATTTATAATGAAAATACTTAATGTTCTAAGAATTTTGAAATTATTGAATTATATTTTATACTGCTTTTTTAAATTTATATTAAGCAACAAAAGTCAGCAAACACATTTAAAAAGGAGAAATCTGAATCAGTACAAAGTGGCCAGAAAGGAGTTACAGACTTAACCCTAAAGGAGAGAATTCCAGGATAGGAACATATTGATATCTGGTCATGGAGCCGGTCCTCATATAAATCATTCTTCAAATCAAACCCTTTTTTGTCTAATAGTTGATATTCTGTGACTCTCCTTTGTATTACAAGATAGTTTCCCTTTGCTTTTCAAGCTCATGGGTTTAGCACAAATAAACTAACTCTATTTTCTTCTCTTAAGCTTAATTAAGTTTTAGGAAAAAATAACTGAGTAGATGAACACATAGGAAGCTGATGGAAAAGCACCTATATGGAAAAGTAGGACAGAAAATATGTCATTAAATATTAATTTACTGGTGCTAAAATCTACACTAAGTGTTCACTGAATCATTTCCTTTTCTTCCTGGAAATGTAGCCAGACTACACCTCCAGTCTCCTTGTAGTTACATGGGACCATGTGACTGAGTTCTGGCCAATGAAATATGGACAATCACGCATTTCAGGGCTGGCTTCTCCTAGAACCTTCCATAAGCTTTCTCTTTGCTCACTGATAGCCAGATGCTGAAGACCTAGTGAGGACTCCACAGCCCTGCAGGACTCCCAGGTCTCAGTGGACTGCAAAACCACCAATGGAAGTAGCCCTAATGCCTGAGTCATATTATGGTGGAGGCTGTGCAAGAATGACACTCAAACTGGAATATACGTACTAGATGTTCCGCAAACAAAAAATAAATTATTACAATGTTAAGCCACAGTGATATTGGATTTGTTTGTTATGGGGTTAGCCTATATAAAACTATCAATTTCTTTTTGATGTCTTAAAATATTTACAAGAATGAGTCATCTCAGGGAAGGAGAAGAAGATAATGTATGTCAAATGGAATGAATGAAATGGCGAGACATGCACATGTATGTGTGTTTTTATTTAACACGAGGCTCCTGGTCGTACGGCTTTTCTTCTTTTGTGATTGCTCATCAACTGTTAAAAAGCTTAGCTTATAAAATGAGACACAGATTTTTGCTTGACACTTAAGTTAAGTCACAGCTATGTCTGCACACTTCTAAATCAGAGTGGCATAAGGTGTAAAAACAAGAGCCCCAGTTGGATTAGCTAAGCAATTATTGTCACAGAAGCAGTCTGTGCACTGGCACAGGTTTACAGCCAATTGCCAAACTTACCACACAAAGAGATCGCTTCTTTTCTCCCTCAAGTTTCAAGTCTGGCCACAATCTTAGACTACTCAGAAAGTGGCATGGTAATCACTTGATTTAATGAAAGAAAACATTCTAATAAAGTTCTCAAACATTCCAGCATCTGCCACCCCTACTTCTAACAATAGTGGCACAACCCAGAAGATAACAAGCTGCCCAAATTGTGTCACATCTCACAGCAAGTGAGATTTCATATATTTTTTTACTTTTAACTACTTAATTTCTAAATTGTTATGAGATGATAAATATGTCCAGGGAAATCCTCTTGTACTGGATGCTAGTGATTGGCTCATAAATCTGAGTCTTCATCTATGTGTTGTGTATGGTTCACATGGGGAGTATAGAATGAGAATGGATGCAGGCTTGGGTTTCTCCTAAAAAAACAGGACCCCTCAAGGAAATATTTTTTTTGACATAAGCTCCCTGAGTGCATCAGGGCAGCTTTGACTGGGGAAAGATTCTGGATGAAGTGAATAGCTCCTAGGTAGGTAGTGCATGCAGCTGCTATGGTCTTTCAGTCGTGGTAGAGGGGCCCCCTCAGTGGATGGCTGGGATCATAAAGTCTGCCGCTCTGACCATGACTAGCCTAGTGAAGACATATCATGGTACTGCTAATTGGAGCTCCTACGGAGGTCTTTGAGCAGAAGTTGCTATGATCCGACTGGAAATTGAGTTATGTCTCCTCTCTCTCTCTCTCTTATTTAGATCACTAAACTGTCTCCTTTAAAATATGACTGTGTATACACAGGACACCTTCCATTTTACAGTGATTATACATCTTTGACTTGTTGGGAAGATTATAATTACTTTAGATTAGAAAGTACTCTGTATATTTCTTTATTTATGTTCCAGGGACTTGCAAAAATTTGGTGATTAGGATAGATTCTGATTTTGGAATGAAGATAGTAGAAATAATTAAGGAGGTTCCAATTTGGAAGAAATAAAGAATTCGAAGGAAAATTCAAAATTTAAGTTGAATAATATCATGACATAGTCTTTTGAATACCATCTATTTTATGTAAATTTAGTATACAGTTTTTTAAAAATACTAAATATGTTTATTCAGAGCTTAAAGAGAATGGGGCTGTAGGTTTGGTAGATTGACACCAAATTACGTATTCTTTAAGTTTGATTTTCTTTAATTTCTTCTCTCCTGCCTGTTAAGAGGTTTCTATGTTTGAAAGAAGGTGCTTGCTTGCTTTTAGTTAGTTGATTGGGTCTGTAGATTCAAAGAATTATATCTGCATCTAAGGATAATATCTAATAATGGGAGAATTATTTTGAGAAGGATTTGTGTATGATTTTGAAGCTTATTTCTAATGTAAGATGTATACTATATATAGAATTTCTTTTTAGGTGAGGACTATATTTCTAAGAGGAGAACTGAGAAATGTGTCTGTAAATGCTTAAAAAAGTTCAATCTATGGACAACAGTATGGAGATTCCTCAAAGAACTAAAAAGTAGATGTGCTACTCAATCCAGCCATCCTACTACTGGGTATCTACACAAAAGAAAAGAAGTCTTTCTATCAAAAAGACACCTGCACTCGAATGTTTACTGCAGCACAATTCACAATTGCAAAGATGTGGAATCAACCCAAGTGCCCATCAATTCATGAGTGGATTAATAAAATATGATATGTGTATACCATGGAGTACTACTCAGGCATAAGAAAGGATGAATTAATGCCTTTTGCAACAATTTGGATGGAACCGGAGACCATTATCCCAAGTGAAGTATCTAAAGAATGGAAAAACAAACATATGTACTCATTATTAAATTGGAACTAATCGATGAGCACACATGTGCACCGAGGGAAATAAAACTCAGTGGAAATCAAGCAGACGGGAGGGGGCATGAGGGAAGGGGCAAAACCCTACCTAATGGGTACAGTGAACACTATTTGGGTGATGGGCGCACCTATAGCCATGACTCAAGAATTACAAAAGTGGTCCATGTAACCAAAAACATTTGGAGAAAAAAAATGTTCAATCTACTCAGCCACAAAAAACAATGGTGATCTAGCACCTCTTGTATTATCCTAGACATAGCTGGAACCCATTCTATTAAGTGAAGTATCACAAGCATGGAAAAACAAGCACCACATATACTCACCATCAAATTGGTATTAACTGACCAACACTTAAGTGCACATATAGTAATAATATTCATCAGGTGTTGGGCAGATGGGAGGGGGAGAAGGGGATAGGTGCACCTAATGGGTGCACACCATTTGGGGGATGGACATGCTTTGAAGCTCTGACTTGCGTGAGACAAAGGCAATATATGTAATCTAAACATTTGTGTCCCCTAATATGCTGAAATAAAAAAATTAAAAAAAAGATAACAAAGTGAAAATCTTTGGTCAAAATATTTGTTCTTTAAAGGTTTGGGTCTTCTAATATGCTGAAATAAAAAAATTTAAAAAATAAAATAAAATAAAGTCCTATGAAGAGCTTTTAAAAGA
>NW_012152252.1:772671-789569 GCF_000956105.1 Propithecus coquereli | reverse complement strand
ATGATCCAAATGTAGGAATCAGCAAACAAGAACTTTATAAACATGTTAAGAAAAGGAAAAATTTTTAAAAATGGAAAACATGAATTTTAATGTTAATGTAGGATTGAAATCTATATAAAAGAACTAAATAGATATTCTAGAATTCAAAATGCAATATCTAAAATTAAAAATCCAATTGCTAAAGATACGATTATTAAACTGGGGGTAAAAGAAAATATCTAAAATGAAGAATGGAGAAAGAGAAAGATGGAATATAAAAGACAGGGTAAGAAACACAGAAAGCACTTTTAGCAGGTTTAACATCATTTAATCAAAGTACCAGGGAAAGAGAAGAAGAAAAATGAAAGACAGAAAATGTTTGAAGCAATAGTTTTCTAGAATTGGTAAATGCACCAACCTACAAATTTGAAAAGCTTGAAATAATAATTATAAAGAAATCTAGAGTTATACACATTATAAGGAAACGGCATAAAACCAAAGTTAAAACAAAAACTCATATCAGCAGCCAGGGTAAAAGAAGATATAGGGCATTTAAAGGAAGAACACTTCACCTGAAAAATAGCTAGCCAAAATACCCTTAAAGAAAATATATGCCAACCTAGCATCATGTAACAAACAAAATTACCTTCAACAATAAAAAGGAAATAAAGACACTTTTGACAAATAAAAACTAAGAATTTTGCCATCAGCAGATTCATACTGAAGAAAATTTGAAAAGCTTTTTTTGGGCAAAAGGAAAATAATTTCTAATGAAAGGCCAGATGCAGAAAAGAATGAATATCAATGAAAATGGTAACTATAAATATGTGTAGAAGTTCAAAGCAACATTGACAATTTAAATATTTAAATCAAATATACCCAAAAATAGCATTTAAAGTGACTTCATGAAAAAGATATCTAAAATATTCTAAAATCCTTGCATTATCTGGGATCATGGTAAAATTAATTATTAACATTTGATTTTGATAAGTCAAGAACACATGCTGTAATATCTAAGGTCTTGTTAAAAGAATAGACCCAAAGTTTAAAGCAGTCAAATTAATGGTGGAAAATGGAATGATAGAATGCTTTTATCAATTTGAAAATTGGACAAAGCAGAGAAAAAGGACTTAGAAACTGGCGATACAAATAGAAAACATGTAGTATCACTGTAAATTTAATCTCAAATATATAAATAGTTACATTAGATATAGGTGAATAGTACTCTTCCTGTAAAAGACAAAGATCATCACAACAAATCCTTTTTAAAGAGCTTAACTATATGATAAATGTACGGCAATATTTTCTAAAACATAATGCAAGAAAGGGTGAATGCAGCTGGAAAATATATGCCATGTAAGTGTTGCCAAACAGACTTGCATAGTGCTACTTCAGACAAAATAGTCCTTTATGTAAAAGCCTTACTAGAGGCAAACAGCGTCACTCCGTATTGATAAAACATTGTGGGTTTATATGCCTTTAACAATAGGGCTTTACAATATATAAAACGAAATTGATAGCAGCACAAGAGCAACACATAAATCCATAATTATAATGGGAGATTGTAGTAGCTCTTTCACCAACTACAAATATCACCTCAAAATGGATTAAAGAATTAAATGGAAGATCCCAAACTATGAAACTACTAGAAGGAAATATAGGAGAATGCTTCATGGTGTTGGATTTGGTAAGAATTTTTTGAACAAGACCTCAAAAGCACAGGCAACGAAAGTAAAAATAGATCAAACTAAAGAGCTTCTGTACAGCCAAAGAAACAACTGAGAGAGGAGACAACCTATAGAAAAAGAGAGAAAATATTTGCAAACTATACATCTGACAGTGCATTAATGTCCAAAATATATAAACTCAAACAACTCACTAACAAAAATAAAACAAATAATCCAATTAATATGGGCCAAATACCTTAATAAATATTTCTCAGAAGAAGATATACACATGACCAACAGGCATATAAAAAAATGTTCATCATCACTAATCATCAGAGAAATGCAAATCAAAACTACAATGAAGTATCACCTCACTCCAGTAAGAATGGCTATTATAAAAAAGACAAGGTAATAAGTGTTGGCAAGTCTGTGGAGAAAAGGGAACACTTATATGCTGTTGGTGGGAATGTAAATTAATACAGTCATTATGGAAAAGAGCATGGAAGTTCATCAAAAAATTACAAGTAGAACTACCATGTTATCCAGCAATCTCACTAGTGGGTACATATTGACAGAAAAGAAAATCAGTATGTCAAATAGATATACACTTCCATGTTTATTGCTGCACCAATTACGATAGCCAAGGGATGGAATCTAAGCATCTGACCACAAATAAAAGGATTAAGAGAAGTGGTGTGTATACATAATGGAATACTAATCAGCCATATGCAAGAATGAAATCCTGTCATTTGTGGCAACATGGATGAACCTAGAGAACATTAATTTAAGTGAAATAAGCCAGACACAGAAGTACAAACACCACATGATTTCGCTCATCTGTGGAATCTAAAAGGTTGATCTCACAGAAGTAGTGAATAGAATAGCGGTTATCAGAGACTGGGTAGGGAGGAGAAGGGGATGAGGAAAGATTGGTCCAGGGGTACAATGTTGCAATTGGAAAGGAAAATAAGTTCTGGTGTTCTATTGCACAGCAGGGTAATTATAGACTATAATTAACAATAAGGTATTGTATAACATTTCCCAAAATAGCTAGAAGAGAGGATTTTGAATGTTCCCACTACAAAGAAATGATAAATGTTTGAAGTGATATATATGCTAATTCCCTGACTTAATCATTGCACAATGTATATATGTATCAAAACATCACACTGTACCTCATAAATATGTACAATTATGGCATCAATTAAAAATAATAGTAATAAAAAGTAATATTCTCCAGGATAGAAAATATCCCAGGCCTTAAAACAAACCTCAATAAAATTAAAAGGATAAAAATAATACAAAGGATGTTCTCTGACCACATGAAATGAAACTAAAAATCAACATCAGGGGAATATTTAAGAAACTCACAAATATATGGAAATTAATAAATACATTCACAATGGGTCAAAGAAGAAATCAAAAAGGAAACCAGAAAATACTTAGAGATGGAATGAAAATGAAAACACAATATACTGAAAGTTCTGGGATGTAGCTATAACAGTGCTTAGAGGAAAATTTGTAGCTGTAAATGTCTATATTAAGAAAGATAAAGGATCTCAAATGAATAGCCTAACATTCCACCATAATACATTGGAAAAATAAAAGCAAACTAACGCTAAGCAAGCAGAAGGGAAAAAATAATAAAGATAAGAGAAGATATTAATAAAACAGAGAATCTAAAAACAAGAGAGAAAGTAAAAGAAACCAAAAACTGATTCTTTGAAAAGATCAACAAAACTGACAAACCTTTTGCTATATTGACCAATAACAAAAGACCGAAGGTACTAAAATAAGACATGAAAGAAGGGACATTACTACTGATCATCCACCTAGAGTTGACAACTATTAGGTGTTTATTGGGAGAATTTCTAATGGTAACGATCTCTAGGAAACAGAAAATTAAACCCAGATGGCAGACTTGAGATACCAGAAAGAATGAAACATATGAGTAAGTTTAAACAAATATGAACTATATAAATTTAAACAAACCTGTAAATTTAAGCAAACATGAACTATATAAAATGATAAAACAAAATAATATTAACTCATTGATGGTAGAATAAAAAATGATGAAAGTAAAATAATGGATAAAAATAACATATGATGAAAGAGTAGTAAAGAGATGAAAAGGATTTTAAACATCTTGCTTTGGTGAGGAGGATGACAGAGGTATTAATTATCTTTAGACTCACCAAGTCAGCATATATGTTAAAAAGGTAAGTTTAGCCAACACAATCATAGAATTAAAATGTATAACTTTCCCCCAAAATATTATAATAGTAATATAAAAGTGAAATTCTTACGTAAGAAGGTAAGAAATGAGGAGAAAGAAGCTAGAAGAAGCAGGATAACTAAAGAGCATAAAATTGTGTGTGGCAATTATCACTAATCAATGAGGAATGTATGTGAAACTCAACTCCCAAGTCAGATGACAAAAAATTGTCAGGTTAGGCTTATAAAAATGCACCTACATTCTGTTTTCAAGACACCCACCTAAAAAAAAAGAAATTAAAAGTATGTGGTGGTGGTTACATGATCCTATACCTATATTATTATTGCTAGAATACTTATGCAACAGCATGACAAGAGAAAAAGATAGTCAGTTTTACTGTATGATAATTTAGAAATAAAATAAAAACCAAAAGGATCAAAATTATATGCCAGAAATGCAAAAACAGTTATATGGCCATATTAATATTAGACAAAACATACTTCGATGTTAAAACACATAATGAAGGATAAAGGGATTCATTGCATAATTATAAAAGGTTTAAACCACCAAGAGATTTCAATATTCTACGCTAGTATGCATCTCATTACGTAGCTTAAAATATAAAAAGTAAAATCAATAGAATTAATTAGATTTTTTAAAAAAATTCATCATTCACCTGGCATAGTAATTGACAGATCAAGCAGAAATCATTTGTATAGCATGATTAATAAGTTTGAGTTAAAATGTAAATATATAAAATGCTCTATAAAACAATTAGAAAAACTCAGAATAGTGGCTACCTCTGCAAAGGCATTGATGGACCCTTGTGAAAGGGTTTTATTTCTACTGTTTGGTACTGTGTAATGTTTCATTAGTTCCCCCACCTCCTTTCTACCTCTATGTCTCTCTATATATTTAACTCAGATAGTTCAGATATTATATACTTGAGATACTTCATAATCAAATAAAACATTAAAAATCCCTAAAATTATTAAAAACAATAAACTATTATATTCTGCATAAAACCCAGAAATCATAAAGATAAAAATTAAACCATATAAATTTTCAAATATCTCTCATGTAAGGGATACCATGAACAAACTTAAAAGCTGGGAAGAAATACTTGCAAAATATGAGAGAGAAAGGGCCACCAGTTCATTAAAAACAAAGATCAATAAGATGACAGATAATAAATGATAATAAAATAATAACTAGCATTTATTCAAGTTTATTTTGTACCACCACATTTTGTAGGTGTTATTTAATCCTTACTACAACTCTATGAGTTAAGTATTACCTTTATTCCCATTTTTCAGAAAAACAGCTGGAGGCTTGGAAAGATTCGGTGAGGCCATGCAAGTACCGAGACAGAGTCAGGATCCAGCCCCATCATTCTGACTCAGAGTCTCCCCCAGGTTAAGACCACTGCACTACATGGCCTCCCTACAAAGGGAGGGAAAACCCAACTAGAAAATTAAACATGAAACCAAATGGTATAAGAAGCAATAAAAATGAGATGCAAATAGTAAATAAACATATCAAATGCTCAAACTCACTGGTATAGGAAATGCATATTAAAACAAACAGAATAGACAGGAAACCAAGAAGTGGGGAGGAGGGAGGGATGAAAACTTACTGTCAGGTACCATGAACACTATTCTCGTGACTGGCACACTAAAAGCCCTGACTTCAGCATTACACAATGTATCCACGTAGCAAAAACATTTGTACCCCACTAATAACCCCCTTTATATTTTGAATTAAAAAAAAAACATCAGTTCAGGTATCCAGGGTTGGCTAGAAGGAGGGGAACTAGATACACTTTTGGTGAAAATGTGGCATAGCACTTTTGGAGTGCAATTTGGCACTATTAAAATATAAGTTAAATAAATACTTTGTCTCATCAAAAAAACTATTAGCAAGGGAGAGTCGCCCCCAGCCCCACCGCTGCGTGGGGACACTGCGCGGCCAGAAGAGCCATCTGTGACGGCAGGCCCTGCCCGGACACAGACTCTGCAGGTTGCTGGTGCCTCGATCTTGGACTTTCCAGCCTCCAGAATGTGAGAAATAAATTTTTGTTGTTTATATGTCAAAAAAAATTAGCAAGCATTCACTAAGATAATCTGAAAAGACTGTTTCTTGTAGTGCTGTTTAGAAAGCGAAATACTGCTTGCCCATTGCAACTTCCCCATTGCAACGGGAATGCAATACGGGCTGAGGCAGCCCGAGGGTCCTGAGCACTGTGGGGCTTTTAGGGGGAAGATGGAGCGAAGGAAGAAAGCCTTGGAGGACAAGGCACAAAATTCGAAGGTGCTGCCACGGTTGGAGCATGTCCCCAGAGTTCATAAATCGGAAACTCTATGCCCAGTGCACCAGTGTTGACCGGCGGGACCTCGACGGGGTGATCAGGTCGCGAAGGCTCTGTCCTCATGCGTGGATTCACGCCACGACCGCAGGAGCGGTTTCCCGACGGCTGGATGAGTCCAGCCCCTCTGTGTTCTCTCTCCCTCGTGTGGTTTAGCACAGCAAGAGTCCTCCACCAGATGTGGCCCCTCGGTCTTGGACTTCTCCGCCTCCAGAACTGTGAGAAATAAGTTTCTTTTCTTTACAAATTACCCAATCTGTGTATTCTGTTGTAGTCACACACAGTGGACTAAGAAGGTGCCCGCTGCGCAGCGTTGCTGGCCCTGGAGAAAGTGCGAGCTTCATCCAACACGCACGGACACGGCGATACGGAGGGAGGTAGGTCCCCACGCACACTTGCTTTGGGCAGTTTCTAGAAATGCATCTACCGTACTATCAATCAACCCTTTTCTCTCAAGAGGAGTCTTTGCTTAGCCTTCAGGGGTAATAAGTACTGATACTAATCGAAACTCCGACAGTGATTTCCTAAGAGAATTTTTCAATCTGTATGCACACCTCAGCAACCATTATTTATTATAATTCTAGTTTCTTCTTTTAGGTACACACTGTAAAGTCTGGCAGGGTTACTGGCGACGTTAGGTCAGAGTGGTGAAATGTTGACTTCACCCTGGAAACATACATCATCTTTACATTATTCAACATCTTTATAATGCCATTTGCATAGATAGTTGACGCCCACGTCCTGAGATACATAAGCAGGGGGGAATTTTGCCTCTAGTACAGGTGATCAATTTGTATTGATTTCTCTCATTTTTCCAGTTCCTAATGACCACGCACAGAAGCATGAGATTGCTGGCTGCAGCCAGCTGCCATCTGTGGCCGTGTTGCAGCAAGGATCTGACATATCCAGATATGATTTGTATAGAGCTCTGGTCTCATTAATTCCATCCTCCCAGCAACTGAGCCAGCCAACAAGAAATAAGCTGTGTGAGCCAAACACCTAGAAATTCTCCATTGTGATAAACTTTCCTAAAGAGGGAATAATAGATACTATTTAATACAAATAGCAATAAAATAAAATTTGAGCTGTCAAACTTCATACAGGCTTTCAGAGAAAGAAAATGTATTTTGAGTCTTAGAACAATGCTCTTCTAGGAGATATTTAAGGGGACCACAGCACAGGTGAAATTGGATTATAGCAGTTTGCCGACTCCAGGAATTTGAGAAGAGCCTCTAGATTTAAATCTTCTCTGCTAAAGTCTGCTTTATAATCACATGTGGAAAAACAAGGTGATTTTGACAAACCAGTTCTTGACTTGGAAGCCTTCTTCATCATTTAATAATATTCTTGTCAAGCTCTTTTTGAACGGAGTTTTGACAGACAGGTGGCCAACACAAAGCATGTGTGGGGAAGCCGCGTTCTCTAGGTGAAACCCTACTCTGCAGGGACAAAGTCTGACACTGAGGAGGTTTCATGGGGTTTTCTTATGATGAACATGTTTTTCATTCTTGCAAATTTAGTGACCACGCAGGATTGTACACGTTAATTACAGTGTACACTCATGTGATTTCCTGATGATGCTGGCAAACTAACACGCTCCAGCTCTCCGCCAGACACCTACACAGTAACAATGAATTATAATGACATTGAGATTACATTATTTTATTTTCTGAAGAACTACAAGGAGATCCGAGAATGTCAGGTAATGTGGTAATTATGTTTAAAGTAACTTGATAATTAAAAAAATAATACGAAGTAATCTGCTGAAACATGCAGTTATTATGTGGCTACATGTCCCATTCCATTATGTTGGCACAAAATTATGGGTTAGAATTTCTATTTCTACCTTTTTTACTCTCTCAACAAAAGATGTCAGCCCCAACACACTGATGAGGAGGGCGGTAAGTCCTTTCCATGCTGTAGCTGACAAAAGAATGAAAGTTTCGAGCACAATGTAACCTATAATTTCTTTCAAGCTTCTTCTCAAGCCAACATTTCTAAGCAGGGCAGGGAGGCTCTCTGGAAGACTATTTTTCTCATTTTGTAGCTGGCATCGTGTTCTGCTGATGGAAGAGGAAAGCAAGAGAAAATGTCATTCAAAGTACTCTTTGTAATGGCCATCTGGGACTTCAGCTGAATGTCTGCAGGAAAAACTCTCTGGCCATCCTGAATGGCTCCAGTGAAACTGGGGCTTTGAGTCACCACGGACATTTGCACAAATGCTAGGTCATGAAGAGAAGCAAATTGTGTCTGTTGCAAAGTGTGATCACACACGCTAAAGGGGTGAATTAGAATTGCATTTGGGAAAGCAAAGTCAAAAGAGTAAACCCAGGCACTTAATGATACCAAGGCTGGTTGCTGGGAAGCGAGGTGGAAGGGGAGGCAGGCGAGGACGCAGTGCGCATCTGTGTTCTGTCGCGGTGCGGCAGGTGAGGCGTAAGCACTGCATACATGCCTGGGACCACTGGTCTAGTTCCTGGAGTGCGGAAGTCTGTTGAGTCATCCGTTAGGAACAGATTTTGATTAGAATAGCATGTGATGTTAAACTTATGAGAGGGAAAGGTAAATTTTTTACTTATACTTGTGCAAGTAATACGTTCATCACCATCTTTCTGAGAAATATTCAGTCCTTTTAAAACAATTATTAGGCATTTATTCTCTCTTTTCTCTCTCTCTCTTTGCTGCCAAATGAGTGTACCGCAAGATATAAAAGCATTCCTATGTAATAAAATACATAAATTATGCCCACAGGTTTCCATGCCCTCGTACAGTTCCCTTCCTCATTGACTCTGGACTTGCTCTGGGACTTGCTTCAACCCACAGAAGTGATGCTATGCTGTGTCATTTTCAGGCCTAATTCTTCAGGAGGCCTGGCAGTATCGTCTGCTACCCTCTTGGAGTTCTGCGCTAGCACATGAGATGTTCAAATGACCCTGCTAGAGAAAGAAGCCAGCGGAGGGGCCCTGGAGCATGAGACAGCACGTGGAGAGAGAGGCCACATGAAGAACTCCGGGGCCCAGGCGCGTGGGTGAGATATCCGTCTTTGACAGCACCACCTCCATTCGTTCAAGTGTAATCACGCGAAACACCCCAAGAGAGACCAGCAGAAGAACCCACCAACTGGCCTCCAGCCAACCCATATAATCGTGAGACAGAATAGGATTATTAGTGTTTTAAGCCATTAGGTTTTGGGTAGTTTGCTATGCAGTATTAGACAACGGAAACACAAATTGGCACCCCCAAAGTGGGGTACCGTCATACCAAACGTCTACAATGTGTGGTGTTGGTTTCAAGCCCGGGGGCAGGGGAGGCTGAAAGGCACCCGTGGAAACTGCGGACAGAGGCTGAGAGCTCAGGGCAGAAACACAGGGCAGGAAGAGGGATCCATTTAATGCCGCGGCAGGAAGTTTGGAAACAGTGTCATCTGCGGTGACATGGAAGATAGAGATAAACCTAATGGGGCTGTGGATCTAGCTTAAAAATGTGCTTGTCTTATTGGTCTAAAGTTTTAGAGCATCACTGGAGTTTTTATATTTTTTAAATCTTAGGAGCAAGTATTTGACAGAGCTTCCTTACAGAGTTGGGACTGTTGAAACCATACCCAAAGAACATGTTAATCAGGAAGGTCTCTTATGGTGACCCATTTTTAGTCACATTCATATTCATCTATGATCTCTGTGAATATATATATAAAGAATATCTTTACTTATTTCGTTTATACAAGCTGGGAGAAATAGCTCTTACCAGAGGAATAGAATCAAGCGTATCAAGAGTAGAATGCTGGACTGAAATAATAAGAGGATTAAAGTCCTGAATTTAGCTTTCAAAACTGATTTATTCATGGAATGGGAGAGTCATGCCGTCCATCATTTCCTCTGTGTGTGTGTATGTGTGTGTGCGTGTGTTTTGGGGAGGAGGGTGGCGAAGCATCATCTTGGATTTTTAGTTGCTCATGAACTTAAAAACAACAAATAAGACTCGACGCGATTTCTTTTCACTGCAGTGGCAGCCTCTGCCTGCTCTAATGGACTCGAACTCCGGCTCGGGAAGGGGTCGCAGCAGTGTTTTCAGCCGCGGTCAGACCTGGGACACAGTGTTCAATCCTGGCAGCACCATTTCAAGGAGCTGTTTATAAATGAGCGTGAGAGCTCAGGGAATTACAAACACCATGTAGGGAACGCTTATTAGAGCTGGGGCTATTGCGACAGTATAAAAGAAGGCTCGTGGTGGACATTATTGTTATCTTTTAAGTGTCTGAAAGTTCTGTCATGTTGCAGGTGTGATAGACTTGTTTCGCGATGCTCTTGGAAGGCAGAACTGTGAACAGGTGTCAAAAGGCACAAAAAAGCAAACTGGCTTAACAATCAAGGTGCGTCTCCATCAAGCAGACCTGAGTGGCTCCTTCTCCAGAACGGGGTGGAAGGTATTCCTGTCCAGGTAGGAGGCTGGAACTGTGGCATTTTCTTCTCATCCAGAGTCAGAGGTTCAAAATTGTCTCTGCTTACTAGCATAATAAGTAAAATTTTGTAGTAAATTTTTGCTAAATAATTAATGATTATAGCTACCAATTGAAAACAATTACTCCCTGCTGAAGAATCACATGGGTTCAACTCAGCTGGTTAATTATAACTAAATATATTTCCATGTGTGCCAGATGGGTATATGATCCTTTGTTGAAATTTCCTAATATTTTCTTTTTAAAGTGATTACCCAAAAACTAAAAAAAAAATAAACTTGTGTGAGGCAGTATTTTATTAAACTCCACCATTCTGAATAAACATGTTGACATTTTTGGAAGTATTTTTTAAAAAGTATAAAAAGTTTACCCTTGAGCTTATGAAGACTGTCACCACAACTTTATTTGCACAAGTGAGCAGGAGTCAAGGCAACTCCAGATGGAACGATGCCCACTTTTTCCCACATAATTGTTCATTTGAAGAAGTTGTCTAGAAAAATTATTAAACAATGCAATGAATTTGAAAGATTGGGAAAGTCTCATACACGAAGTATGAGTCACAAAGCATCACGTGTTTGTCCGCAGTTCACCTGTGTGAGTCCTAATCAGAGTCAGAGAGGTCCCCGTGCAGTTACTGGAGGAAGAAATGTTCCCGGGGTCATGGCGGGAGCTGGTGGGAGCATAGAGGACACAAGCAAAGGCTGTTCCGGAACATACATCCAGCTGAGCATGGAGAGGTGAAGGCCTGCCCACGTGAGTAGAGCTAATACTAGTTGAAGAAAAGGGATAATAACATACATGAGAATGACGGTCCAAAATAAAAGAAACATGCTATATTGGGCAGTGTGGCCTTTGACCTAGGAACTCAATACTATGAGTGTGAAGGTTGTGGGAAGGGACGGTGCAGGGCTCAGAGCAGGCACCCATGCGAGACAGCTCCGGAGCAGTGTTATAGCTAAAGAAACTCGAGTGAAACTGAAATTCCAGTCTTCACATACATGGCGTCTTCAAATATTTTACGGGGTCAAAGTAAACAGTCTCTGAAAGCTCAAACTCATTATTAACTTTTTCTTGATCGTTCTATTCTTGAGTGCCCAAATTCATTCCTCTAAGGCAGGGAAGAAAAATAAAAAACAAACAGAAACGTTCTCACTGATGCAGTCTCTTTCTTCGCCTCCCATCCCATCCTCTCTCCCTCCTCTCCCCTGCACACCGGCTGCTCCATCCCTGCTTCATGATCCGTTATCCTGTGCAACACTCTGTGCTGTCCCCCTCTGACGCTGGACCTCTGGGTTGTGTACTCCGGCCCCTACTGCTGTGATCTTTCTCTCTGCTAGTTGGGAAGGACAGGTAGAGCCTAAGCAGGCAGCTTCTAGATGCATACGGTGAGTGGGAGGCCACAGATACGCTGAGTAGTTCTCTCCTTGTCAGAGAAGACACCAGAAGCTGAGGTTGGCGCACTTATCCACATCGTTTCCCGGCAGCCTCCGTGCGTGTTGCCCGGCGATCGCAGCCAGGTTCTATGCTGCGGGCTACGAGGCCCATGTTTCAGATTCTTCATTAACTAGTGGTTGTCTAGGTCCTCTAACCACTCGGGGGATGGGTTCCCTACTTACCTGTAACAATGGTTTTGTAATAATAAATTCTCAAAATGGTCATGAAAGTTGAATTAGATAGCAAAAGTAAAACATTCTTTGTCAGCAGTAAAACGCAAGTGGTGGCTATTTTTTCTTAATTGCCTAGCCCCAAATCATTAACCATTTCACCTTTTCCTTCTAATACCCAACGGGACCTGCTATCCGTGACCTCCCGTTTATTTTTTTATTCTCGATTATGTGCACAGAGTTGCAAAATGATGAAATTTCGAAGTCAAAGGATAGGCAATAAAGAGGTAGGGTTTGGATTGAAAGCATAGATGACAATAGGATAAAATCAAGAAATTTGAGGCTGATGTAGTATCTTGTAAACTGCTCATAAAGAGTAGGTGAGCAGCGTCCATCTATGTATTCATTATGTAGCCAAGAAACTCTAAGTGCTGACCGAAAACCAGGCACTGTCGTGGCGAGAGGATCTCCTTTCCATTCCCTTTGCGTTTCCATGAAGAGGGGCTTCCGTGTGGATAAGTTATAACCTCTCTCTCTCTCTTATTTATGTGAAGTGACTTACCAGGTTGCCTGACTCAACTTTGTTTTCCTGTTTTCTACACTCTGTTTAGCCCACTGAGAGGGGCTGTGATTATTCAGGGCTGTGACTGGTGGGAAAATTCAATTTAGAGGAAAGAACAATGTTACCCAGCGCACTCAGGTAACAGATCTAAAGCCAGGCTCTCCCACCTAGGCTACGTCAGCAGCAAACGCGGTATCTGTAATCTGCGTTTGTGTGACTCGCTTGGTTCCCTGCAAGTGGGTGGGGGAGGTGGGTTTTACTGAGTACCTCTTACCCTGAATCAGGGACTATTCTGGATGAGTATGACAAAATTTGACCTTAAAATATCTTCTAATAGGTAGGATGGAAGAATGAACAAAACATAATTTAGGACAGGTGATTCAGAAATTTGGTTTCGAGTCTCAACTTTATCATTATTAGCCGTGTGCTCTGCGGGAAAGTTGGCTTAATCTTGTTGAGATTCAATTTCCTCATTTGTAGAAAGAGAGTAATAACCCCTGCCTCATAGGGATGATACAAGGATCAACTATAAAATTGATGCAAAAATGTTTTATAAACTCTAGTGTTAAATAAACCCTTGTGTTATTATTATTACTATGGGAACTGGATTCCTTGTCTTCCTTATATCAACCCCTCCCACGCCACCTGTTCCCCCAGCTCAGGCCCCGATAGATTATTTACCTGGCACACCACAATATTTTCGTTTTCTCCAAACATGGACTGGGCCCGTGGCCATGATCTCCAACATCAAAAACTGATGTCGGTGCTAGATTTCATTCAGCACATACTTTTTGTTGCTGTCCTCAGATCGCCTATTGGGTTCTTTCCGGAGAGTTTCCGTTATTAACCACTCTCTGCCGAGGTTCCTGCCTGTGGCTGATTGTCGTATTTTCCTAGCGTTCTGCTTTCTATATTTTCCTAAACATAGGCCTATTTCCTGTTATTGAGAACCTTCCTCATTACCTGCCTTGCATTGGTGGCTGTGTCTAGATCTCTGTGCAAATCCCAGGACTCTTTCTTGTCTTCTTCCTTGAATGCTTAGATGTCTGCTGATCACAAAGCCCAGAGGCTGATCCTGGCCATGCCAGGTGTTCATCCCCCTTGCGACTCCATCACGAAAGGCGGCTCTCACAGCGGTTACGGACCCAGCTGCTGGAACCAGACAGCCTTGAATTGTGCACCCTTGGTTACAAGCTTTAGCTTTCCAAGCCTCAGTTTCCTCATCGTAAAAGAGAAAATAGTAGCTAAAAAACATTAGAGTTACTATTAAATAAAAGTAAATGGGCTAATAACTAGTACAACACCTGCCATATAGTAAGCTCTCAATAACACTGTTACTTGTTATCATCAACTAACTAAAACCAAATGTCTCTTTTTGACAATCTTTGTTTCTTCCAAGTTAATAAGTTAAAAACAATAATATTCTAAGGGAAACAGAAAAATGAGAGGAGCAAAAAGGTTAATAGACTTTTTAAACCTGCTCTAACTTAACATCTACTCAATAGAAATGGATATGATTCTAGGATTTGGGGAGATAAATGCTTAAAATGAATACATAAATGTATAGGTATATATAGATACACACCTATAGATCTCTACATATATTTTTATATATGCCCCAAAATGTACTCCTACGTGTGTGTGTAGGTATGGAAGAAAGAAAGGAAGGAAGAAGGAAGAAAGCTCAATATTTTACCTTCTGAACATTATGATGCATTTGTAATATTCAGAAGGTAGAATGTTGAGCTCTATTTTTTCTTTGCTTTTGAAATAGGTGATATATGATGGTTAAATCATATGAGTTGTAATGTGAGTTAGTTCCAAATAAAAATTTATGACCTTAAAACCTTATAATCCAAGTCACTTTTGGTAAAAGCAGCTGAAAGTTACATTTATAGAACTTATTGAGAGATTTTCCAGATGATAAAGATTGAAGAGAAACACCAAAGACTGCCCCAGAATAGCAACTAGGGCATTTCCTTTGACAGCTGCAGCAGATCTAGGATATAGTGGAACTTTAAATTGTCTCAAAACTCAACTGAGACTCTGAAACTCGACCAGCTTGCTAACAATAGTGTATGGGAGAAAAAAACAATGCAGCATGTTATTCGTATTATTTGACGGCATTTGTGAATCATTAGAGAGAAAATTCACCAGAAGACACACAATGTTGTACATGTTGACTCCCATCTATTAATGGTTAAAATAACAGTTGTGATTCTCTTCTTCCTGAAAGTATTAATAGATGCAACCTTAGATACGTTCGAGAATGGAACTGCTATTTCTCTTCGTAAACCTTTTCGAATAAATATACTTGTGCCCCATCTACATGAGGTCAGTTATTCCATCCTTACTGTATAATTTGGCTCTGGCATCCTTTCTCTTATGTATTGTTAGGCAGGGTGAGGGAGGCTGTTACTGATGACAGAGTGAGAACAATCTCCAAATCTAACGTGGAAAGAGATTCCATTCTTGACCTTGGTAACACATGCCAGCATTTATCAATCCTCACTGCCAGGTTTTGCGGCCAATTCCTTTGGTCTGTCCCCAGGCAAGATGCAGGCTGGTTAGGTGCCACCCTGGGCGCAGGGCCTGCAATCCCTGAGCAGATTCTGAAAGACAAACGTGGGCTCCACCCAGTGGAGATGTCAACTGGGAAGCGCTTCCAACTTCCGTGTGTCAGCAGCATCCGCTCGGGGATGTTGAGGCTGTGTGCAGAGGATCCTAACAGGTCCACGAACAAGGTCTCTCAGTTTTCTGGGTCTTTGATTTAGGAGTAGTATAGGTGGAACTCGATTCCTCTGATTTTCAAAATACGAAAGAAGAAAATACAGGAGAATGTGTGTATGATTCTGAGCTATGGAAAGCTGTCCGAAGAAGACTTAAAATTCTGAAGACTTGAAGGAAAAGCCAGAATTATCTACATCAAATGTGAAAACTTAAGGTTGGGGGAAAATTCCATAAATAACATTAAAACTTAAGAGGTGTGGTGGAAAAAATATTTGCAACACGAAATAGACATATGATTACTATCCCTAATACACAAATAACTACTACAGATCAATGAGAAGGATGAACGACTCAGAAAAAGGGGACAAGATATGAACATCTAATTAATTCATGAAAAATACAAAAAGTAAAAAGGTATAAAGATGACAATTACAATTAGACAGAGGCAAAATGGAACACGGGAACACCATTTTTATTCACTACATTTCCAAAACAAACAAATAAACCAAATGATTGTATTATAACATCCCAGTTTGTCATGGATGAAGTGTTGGTGGAGCTGTATTTTGGCATGACTTCTCTGGAGAGTCATTTGGATGTATTTAATAAAACAAAAAATAAATAATCCTGTTATTCAGCAATTTCAGTTCTTGACAATTATAATGCAAAAATACCTACTCATGTGCATAATGATATATACACAAGGCTGTCCAATCAACATCATTCATAAGGATAAATGGGAATGATCTAAATAATAACCAATAGAATAAGCTCTGAATCACAATGGTATATCTATACAATGTAGCACTATGCAGCCATAAAAAGGACCATGGATCAAGGCAAAATTTTCAAGATATATTTTTAAATGGAAAAAGCAAGTTACATGGCAATATAGTAACGTGTTTACAAAAAACAAATTGTGTGCATGCCTGTATGGATATAAAACAGAAACAGTCTGAAATGATATCCACCAAACTTCCATTTCCTGCCTATTTGGTTTTTTTTAGTTAGCTTCCTTTCATAAGAATGCAAGCTCCAACAAGAGCACAAAGACTGTCTTGTTCCCCACTGTGTCCCTTAGCACCTAGAACATGACCACAAGGTGTCCACTAGTGGTCTGATGAATGAATGGATACTATCTCTAACTTGCTGAGACCGGGCTAAATGTTGGGGGAGGGTTAGGGCACAAGAGAAGTGTAAATCCTGGCTCTTCCCTCAGGACTTGTAACCCAGCACCTTGTGTGTCTTCAAGCAGGAAAAGACATATGCAATTAGATTAATGCTATGGAGTAAATTTATCAGCTACTGAAAATAAGCATC
>NW_012152252.1:764151-772416 GCF_000956105.1 Propithecus coquereli | reverse complement strand
GAAGAGAAAGACAGACCAAGAGAGCAGAGGCCAGAGGTCTCGGGGAGCTGGACGAGGCTCTTGAGAGCAGGGACAGTGTATTCACAAGGGCTTCCCTGTTCCCTGCGGCTGCACAAAAGGCGCACCTGCTGAACGAATGAGAAGCCATGGGATTCAGACTCAAAGGAGATGATGTGATTCTTGTCTCCTAAGTTGTTTTCTGTCTAAATGACACAGAGGACATCAATTCCAAACAGAATTTGTATTAGGCATATTAGGGCCGGGATTCTCCAGAGTCAGCTGCAGCTCGTTACAGGGACAGATGAGTTGAATGCCCCATCAGGAGTCTGCTTCCCGTACAGCGAGTTGGTGGTGCTGTTAAATGACACTGCTGGGGCCATTGTTTGGACTGATTTCCTGCACTTGGCTTCAGCAGACCAGACCAAACGAGAATAAAGTTACTGGCGTTGGGTACCACACCAACACACTAAGCTCTGAAACGGGCCAGTTTTCAAAAAGCAGGAGCTTCACAGCAGATCAGAAGGTGCCCAGTCCACTGGAGCCAGCATAAGGGAGTCCACTTTGTTTTAACCCTACAACCAATCTGCTTTTGTTTCTTATTTCTGCTTTCTTCAGCACTTTTCTGCCCCTAAAGCTCAGCCCTCAGCTCAGCTCGTCGGCGCGCCCGCCGATTGAACAGCTGGGATGCTGCCTGATTCATGGGTCGCTATACATGACAACTAGATCTTTCAACTAAATTTGTTGAAATTGTGTTCTTTCACAGTACTAAAGTTGTATTTTCACACTCTCAACATGAACCCAAAGGCTAGTGTGAAATCGCTTGTCAGCATCATCACACACCTTATTAATCAACATTTTAGGAAGAAATACAAAATAATAACAATATTTTAATTTTTCTATTTTCACTAGTCTTATATAAAAGTATTCTGTTTCTATTAATATTACATGTCTTCAAATTTCTGTGTTTTCCTTCCATTCTTTCAAAATTTAAGTTTCTATAATCGTAACTTTTATAATCATGAGAAACAGAAATGCCCTTCATATTTTTACCGCCCAAGGAGAATAATTATAAATATTTCAGTGTATATTTCTTTACAGACTTGTTTTACATGTGTAAAATCACTGCAATTATAATGCTTATTGAGTTTTATGTACTGAAATCAAATAATTTGGTATATAAATTTTCACGGTTTTGAATTAATGCAAAATACTATTCCATATGAGAGAAGATACAATTTACTTAACTACTTTGTCAGTACGGAATATAGAATAGGTTTTCATTTTCCCTTTTTTAACATAAAGCTCTTTTATATTTTAGATTATTTTTAATATGAATATTACGTAGGTTGTAAATTCAGATTTTGATTGAAGGTTATATAGTCCTGTATGACAGGGAGAAAATGTAAGGGAATTTTAAGTTGCCTGATATCTATTTTTGGACTGTTTTCAGAAGTTCGTGACATACTTTGCCTCTGCGGTATATAACTAAGATTTTCATTTCATTATACACCCATTAGCATTAGATAATATTTTTCAAATGCAACTTCTAATTTTACAAGTGAAAAAAATAGGTTTCCTCTTGAATTTGAATTTCCTTGCTGACATAGTGAGGGAGAACATTTTCAATGTATGCAGCGACCCTGTCCTGCTTTGTGAGTGGCTTGCTGCTCCTTTATATCAATGCTGCTGTTCTGCGGTAATGGTTCTACTTGCACTAAGGGGATGAGACAAATTAGAGGCCCAGCCTCTTTCAAGAGTTTTCAGTCATTCAGACCGACGAGAGCAACTCGCACCAAAGGAGGAAATAAACTCCGCAAGCTCACGTTATCATCTCAGTTATGCCTGGGCAAAATATTACAAGAGCATTTTTTGTAAGAGAAATGGTTCAGGGAGTAGAAGTAATTTGTCCAAGGTCAGACATCTAGGAATAGTATAATTAGAGTTCTAAGACTATAATTTCAAACTTTCCCACTGCATCTCAGGTCCTCATCGATGCCATGCAAGACCCTGGTGAGAGACAGTCTGGGTAGGACGGTGAGCTTTCATAACAACCACTGAAGGTTTTCTACCTACCAATTCCAATATATGCACTTTCGTAAGATCATCCAGAGCTAGGCACTGGAGCAAAAAATATAGCCACAGGTGGCATTAGCTTTCACTTGTTAAGAGGCATATTAGACTTACAGCAAAGACATTTTCCAATTACCTGTAGCATCTGAACCTAATGTGCTTCTTAGGAGAGAAGCTCGTGTATAAGACTTAGTTCTTCTTCAATCCGTTTATCTGCCTGCTAAGTGCAGAATTCCCTCTCCTGCTGCTCTCTGCTTATGGAGCTGGCATTTGCTACACATGTTTCAAATGTACACGGTATTTGAAAAATGATCCTTCATCTGAACCAGCTTTTGCGATCTCATTCCACAGGCTACACGCAAAGCTAGGGATATACTGCAGGCCTGGGAGGCACAGGAAGGGAGCAGCTGGTCTTGGGGTGTCTGATAAAAGCAAACCGGCCAATGTGTGTTTTCAAACGCTGAGATGACTCTTGTTTTTGGTTTGCCTCACTTGGGCCATTCCTGGGCATCGCACAGTGAATTGAACAATTTGCCCTACTTAGAACTTCATGTGTCTGAGTTGTGAACGTTTGTGAAATTGAAATATTTGAAAGTTAACGACGGGTTAGTTGAATCCCTCTGATGTTTATAGCGTTGTGATCAGATGGGAAACTTTCCACAGACACTTTTGAATATCTGAGCTCTTTGCACTTACATTTCTGGATGCCCTGGTTTTGAAATGGAAATTGTTAGGAAAGAAATTGATTTCCAAGTTCACTTCTCTCAGAGCAGTGTGAATGACACTCAGCTTCCATTAGAACGAAGACTATGTAATAACTGAGGTGCGAAGTAACAAAAGAGCCGCCTCTTCCTCAGCTGTCATTCTTGTTCGATACCCTCCCACCTGCGCTCTCTCAGAGTCTAGCTGGAATGGAAGCTCCCGTGTCTGGATGAGGCATTTTATTGGTTCCTTGTTTATTTAACACCTTTATTGATGGATATGGAAGGGAGACTGGGAAATAGTGCCAGTAAAGGGAAGTTTGTGAATTTTCTTTTAAAACATATTTTTATTAAAAATATTCTTTTATCTCTTCCATCTCTCCTTCCTTTCCTCCTTCACTTCCTCCTTCAAACTCCCCACATGATAAGCGTTTGTGTAGGACGCAAAAACATGAAACTCATGTTGCAGGATGACAGCACTGGCAATGTCCCGGCCAACCGAGAAGTGAGCAAGGATGTTCTCACCCAGCAGGTCCCGAACTAGGGGAAGAAGGGCCCGGCGAGTCTGTGAGTGCAGGTGGAGTCTGTCTTTAGTTAAAATCGGGGCATTTTATTCATCATGGGTTTTTTTTGCATTCATTTTGGTTTTCCAAAATATCACATTAAAATATGATTTATCTTGATTACTGAGTTTACTGACACCACTTAAATACCGTGCTCACAGCAAATGCTTCCCTTGCCGTATCCTAGAAGACCCCTGTTAATAAGTAGAACAAACCCCTGTAGAAACATAAGTGTGGTAGGTAAAAAATTTTTAAAAATATACATAGAAATTAAACTCATCTGTTAGAAGCTACTAGAGACAAGGAAAGAGAAAACCCACTTCTCCGAAACCACTTTGGGTCACGGAGAAGGGGTGGCGCCAACAATGTCTACAGCCAGCGCTTCGGCCAGCCAGTTACATGCACATTCATATGTCGCTTTTTCACAGGTCATATGGCCATTCTACTTCTGCCCTTTAAACCAGAAAATTATTATTCTGAAGTAGCACATAAATTCAAATTATTTTTCCACATTTAAGAAATTCTTTTGAAATGTGGAGTTTGCGTTTTTATCAAGAATGACTATTATAAGTGCACTGTCCCTTTAACTATTAATAGTATTTTCCAATTGCCTAATTACTTTCCAGAATCACATCTTGACTTCTTTTAATCACATTTGTTTTAAAATACCTGGGATATCTAAACTTTTCTCTTGTTAACTGTGTGAAGTTTGAGGAATAGTATTATTCTTATCTATTCTGCTTAGTTATCAGAGATTTTTCACTGTTTATAATTCTGCACAGTGGATTTAGTTGGTGGTATGATTACCAGGTGGGGGGGGTTAATAATTTTATTTCCAAGTATATATCACACCAAACATAACACTGGCCATGCACCTGCTATCACAATTACACACATCTGAAAGGAGGGGTTTCTTGAGGCACAAGTCTCTCCGTTTGGAGTTTATTTCAGAGAAATTCTTTGAGCAATTATTATTCAAGTGTCTCCAATAAAGAAAATATTCAGGTCATTAAAGTAACCTATTTCTCAATCACTCCACTCAATCTATAATACTCTTTCATTTATTCTGCCCCTTTCTGTTGACAAATTCAGAAAATGTCCAACATAATTAAATATGCTCAAGATCTCTAACAAAATATGCTATGATTGAAAAAAAAACAGAAGAAACAAAGAAGACTTCTAGATGAGTCTATGTGGTTCTTTTCATGCAACAGTTCAAAGTATCTATTTTTCTTCAGGGCCTATGATTTTCTGTTAGTTTTCCTACTGTTCCAAATTTACAATAACCTAAAGAGTCCCATTTGGAAATTTGCAGAGGATCGAGTCCCAGTTGCTTTTCTACCAGGGAGGAGCAAACATCTGTCCTTGATCAAGCTCATAATTAGATCAACTAAGGCAGAAGATGAAACAAGGTGAGGAGATGATAAGTTGAAAGCAGAACTGAGGTGTGGGGCGGAGGAAGGGAAAAGAACAGCAATTAAGCAAAAGCCCACACCGGGGGCCTGAGGTTCATGCACCCAGGTCCCCCTCGCAGTGGCCCGGCCACAGACGCTCACAGGATCTGCCCCCATGCATCACGCTGGTGCTGGCAGCTCCACTCGGAGCCTCAGATCACAAGTGCATGTCACCTCTTCGTGGAGAAACATCTGCATTTGCCTGGGTCTTCCCTCGGCAGAGGGCACATCTGTCACCCTGAGAAGTGCGTCTGTGGGGGCAGCCGTGAGAGGACACTGCACAGAAGGACCGAGGGGCCTGCGAGCTCGTTGGCCAGCTTGGGCTGCTTTGTGGCAATAAACTCGAAGAATGTCTAAACCTGGACTTGTCAGAAAGAAGAAGGTTGTTTTTGTTGGAATGTCTGGGGACTTATTCACGTTACCGAAGATTCCCATTTCAGAAGCTTTAAATTTTATGAGTATTTTTAAAGCAATAAAATGGTGAGTTCTTAAATACGGTTCTAGGATGTAGAACCTCCCAAAAGTGTAGATTTGGTTCATCAAGAAAATCCAAGCCAAATGTCTTGACCGTCATCTGAACCTCTCTCCTGCCCCGCCCACCACAGTGCAACACTTTCCACTTGTAACATCACGACATTATAACTTTGCTCTCTGGCAGTTGTGTCACTGGTGATTAGCAAAACACGGAAACAATGACATCATGTCTATAAAATAATCACAAAAAAATGCTGAATATTAGTGACTCTCAGAATGGAATTTGAGCAATGCCAGTGGCGGCTAGGTTCACTTTATGTGTTCTGATCTTACAGAATTTGAATAGCTTTAATTTCCATCTCCTTTTTGCCTAATTTCTGCCCTTCCCCCGTTTCTCCACTTCTCTGACCCCTTCTGTTTCCCAAGGAGTTTGTAATAAGAAGACCTGTGAAGCTTCAAAATCACCCAATTTACCCTCTGATCTTTATTGGAAGCTTTTCTTTGTTTCCAACTAGAAGCCCGGCTCTTCCGTAGATTCAGGTACCGTTTGAGCTTCCAGACACTTCACAGGTCACAAGTAGTGGCAGAGGTATGGAAATTTTAAAGCATACACATTGTCCCGATGAATGCAAATAAAAACCTGTCTTGCTTTCTTGGATTGTGGAAACCAGGAACACAGATCACACAACTGGAGGAATGTTAGAATTGGAATTCAGTCCAACACCTTCGCGGACTGTCTCGAACATTATAAAAACACAGTAGGCTTTTAAGCTTAAGCCAGTGTGAACTGTAAAGGAAATACCATCATTGCCTGCAGTGAAATATCCAGAATGCCCTGCACCGTTTGCTAACTCACCGGCTTCCCTAACTTCAGTATAGTTGCCAGGTCTTTCATTAATCTTAAAGCCTGTGTTTTTAGGAGAAATAAATGTAAATAACTACAAAGTAAATATTAAAACATGTTCCCCTTAGCTATGCTCACGATGCTACCCTCTCACGATTAGTAATCATTCTGAGGTTCTTTTTTTAAGTAGTGGTCTAGTATTCATGCTCTCGTCCAATATTTTTTAAAGTGCAACATGAAGCCCAGGTGTTTAAAAATATACTTCTAAGTGTATCTTGGCACCAGAGCAGGTGAGGAGATCTCTCACCTCTCCGTATCTCACCATAACTCACTTGTTATCTGTTTGGATACAAATTTTCAAAGGGCAGGAACTTTAGTGATGTACCACCCTATTCTCTGTGCAAAGTAGATGTTCAGCAAATATTTGCAGGAATGAAAGAATGTATGTATGTATGCATGCTGTTTCTTAGATTTTATTTGAAAAAAAGGAGTTAGAAAATTACTATCATCCTTGCACTCTTTTCCCTCTGTGGTGCCTTTACATGACTGCTAAAAGGACTTAAGCTGGCCGCGAAGTGAAGTAACTCACCACCGTGAGTTCTGAATGTGAAGCACCAAAGACCAAAGCATCCTTGTTACTGTTCTTCTGAAAGGGATGATTCCTTAACTCTTGTGCTGGTTTTGCATCAGCGAGTCCTGCTACAAAGATCCTTGAACACGTGGTGATTTTAACGGGGCTAACAGATTTCTGAGATTTCAAATTAAGCACCTAGAAAGGACCAAAACCGGGCAGCCTTTTTAACGAGTCCTCTCTGTTCAGTGGCCCGTTTAGCATAGAAACTTTCCGTGAACTCTGTAGGTGACCTTTTCCCTTTCTTTGTTTCCACTTAATCAGATTGCATGCAACCTTTGGGAGCCTACTGCTTGGATGTTGGGAAGAGTACATGAAAGGATAAGAAAAAATGCACTCTTTTTGGTACGTTGCCTTTGGAGACATATTAAAATCCTCTCGAATGCTGTTGTCTTTTTCTCATTGAAAATATCAAGTCTGTTTTCTATATAAACAGGCATTTTCTTTTATCTTGGTGATATTGTTTTACAATCCAACCTTATGACTTAAATATTTTATTTGTCTCCAAATCATCTTTTTAACATGGCCTGATTATTTGAAACAATCTCACTCACATTGGAAAAGCAGTATTAGTGAACTTTCTTTCAACTAAGGAGGAAAACGAATACGCAAATAATCTTGTTCCCCTGTGTGGTTTGCGCTGGTCAGCCACACATGCTTTCTCTGGGCTGAGCGTTACCTGAAATGGAAAGAGAAGTAGGAAGATGACCTTCCCGAGCATCCACTCCATACGACATTTGCGTGAAGACTCTTGAGAGGCCATCAACTCAAAAACAAAAAAGGTTTCGGCATTTGAAGAACAGTCCTATATTTATTTTATATCTTAAAATGAAGATGAATCGGATAAAGCATTACAAGAACTACAGACAAAAAATTGGGTGATCGCTACTTGTGAATTGGGTTTGCTGAACCATGACAAGATTACAGAGCAAATGACATTTGTTTTGTTTTTGTTGTCATCAGGGTCTTAAGTGCCCTATCCTGCTTCTGTTCTGCTTTTTGTCCTGCTCCCCCGTCCCCATTCTCTCATTCTGTAGGGACCCCTCCTCAAATCGCACCAGCTGGAGTGTGTACCAGAGGCCGGCAAACTTCTCCTGGATGGGCCAGGACAGAACGCGCCGCTCTCAGTGCTCTGCAGGTCTCGGCTTGGCTGTCAGAGGCCACGCTTCCCAAAAGGCAGTGTGTCACCACGAACCCTCCTCCTCCGCCCCCAGCTCTCTTCGCGAGCCATGGTCTGGAATGGGGGCAGGAGGAAAAGCACCGGCGCCAGTGGAAGCATTTCTGTGCTCTGGAGGCCTCGCCGCCTCTCCAAGCCCAGACTTACAGCCCACAGCAAAGTGACGGCCTCAGTGCTGCTCTTCCATTGCTGAGCCGCGGCCGCAGTTTGCACGCCGCCGGCAACCAGATCCCTCTGGTTTCCGTCAGAGAGGCCTGTTAGCACCCCCTGTCTTTTGGTTACTGAGAATTTCTCCCAGATTCCCGCACACCATTGGATTTCTGGCCCCCTTTTCAGTCAGAAGTGTTGGCA
>NW_012152252.1:758615-760531 GCF_000956105.1 Propithecus coquereli | reverse complement strand
CTACTTCAGATATTTTCTTATATGGAGTGTGTATTATGTTCTAAGCACTGTCCATATTGCAACCAGTCTTTTTACAAGAGCCATTTATTGCGTTCTCTAGGTGCTTTCCTCTTACTCGTGCTGTGATCTCCTTGGGGGCTGGCTTCTTTCTTTATCATTTCACCACACCATGTTACTAAATCTAACAGGACATTTTTCAAACTTCTTATTTGGCCTTTTAGCAGCACAACACAGTCCACAAATCTTCACAAATGTTTGTCTCTGGTCTTCTGTGGTGCTATCATCTGCTGATTTTCCTCCTCTCCGATCGCTTTTTCTCGTTTTTCTTTACATCCCCATTCTCTCCTTTGGTCACTAAATGCTAGAGCTTCTCCTGGCTCAGTCATAGTCCTTCTTTGCTTCTTTATATGTACATATTTTTTGGACTTTTGCACAATCTTGATTCCCAAATTTGAGTATCCAGTCTTGACCAATCATGAGTTTCAGACCAGTATCTCTAACTTGCACTCAAGATTTCTTCTTGGCTATCTCAAAGGTATCTTAAACATGAATGTCAAATAAAACCAACTTCAACCTCACCCTTGCAGCCAGTGCTGTTCTACTGTTCTCAGCAGAAAGTACCACCATACATGTACCATACACGGCACATGCCAATTCACAGGCTTTTGATCTTTGATGAGTATCTTTTCTTGTAAATTCAGCTGGAATTTGTGGAATAGCACCACCACTTACATACTTATTCATTTATTTGACAAATATTTATTGAATATTGACTATCAGCGCTTTGTTCTGTGTAAAAGGGATACAGCAATGAACAACTGAGACCCAAGTCCTTCCTCATGAAGCTTTTAGTCTATGGACTTCTTTTTCCCTAAACATCCATATCCAATCGATCATCCCAAATCGTACTGATTTTACCGCTGAAATCACTATAAATCTACTCTCTCAATCTCCACATTTAAATCTTAATCCAAGCTACCATTTCCTCTCCCAGTATTAATACAATTGCCTCCTAACTGGCTTCCCTGTATCTCTCTGTCTAGTTTCCAATCCATTTTCCACATTTAAGTTAGTTTTTTTGAAATAACATCTTAACTTAGATATAATTCACATTTTTTGTTTTTGTGCTTTTGTGTCATATTTAACAAATCTTTGACTAATCCAAAGTCAAAAAGATTTACCATGTTATAAGAGTTTCACAGTTTTAGTTTTGACACATTTAAGTCTTTCATAAATTTTTAGTGAATTTTTGTATATGGTGTGAGGTAGGAGTCCAATTTTATTTGTTTGCAGGTGGATATCCAGTTTTCTTAACCCTATTTGTTGCAAAGACTATTATTTTTCCCAAGGAACTGTCATAGAAACCTTATCAAAAATAAACTGTGAAGGTTTATTGATGCTTCATATATTTGGGGGCTCTGTTGTTGGGTGCATATATATTTATAATTGTGATTATTCTTGATAGGTTCACCCTTTATCATTATGTAACGCCTTCAGTATCTCTTCAATTAATTTTTCTCTCAAATTCTATTTTTATGTTAATATAGCCACTCAGCTCTCTTTTGGTTACTGTTTGTATGAAACATCTCTTCCCATTCTTTCATCTTAACCTACTTGGGTCTTTGCATCTAAAGTGAGTTAGCATGTAGACAACATGTAGTTGGATCACTTTTTTATTCATTCTTCCAATCTCTGCATTTTATTTATTTATTTTTATTTCAGAACAGAATATCCAAGAACTGTGGGACAACTACACAGGTATACTCTACATGTAGAAAGGAGAAGAAAGAGAAAGGAACAGAAGCAATATTTTAAGAAATTATGACAGAATTCTCCCAGATTATTGTTAGACCCCAAACTACTGATCCAGGAAGGTCAGAGAACACTTTAAGAAGGACAAATATCAAAGTCTACAT
>NW_012152252.1:755381-758565 GCF_000956105.1 Propithecus coquereli | reverse complement strand
GTTAGCACCCCCTGTCTTTTGGTTACTGAGAATTTCTCCCAGATTCCCGCACACCATTGGATTTCTGGCCCCCTTTTCAGTCAGAAGTGTTGGCAATGCATGTTTCTCGGTGTCTTTCAGGCTGCCTTACTGGGAACTTGGGAGCAGAGCAGCTCATCACTCCTAAAGCATAATCCTGGGCCGTGTTTCCAGCTCACGTCCTGCCTCTTCCTGCAAGTCCTGGAAATGGAGAAGCAGCTTTGGAGTTGCACCCTCGCCGCTGTCAGACACTTGTGGCCCATTACTTGGAGAGTTACGCAGCGACATTTCCAGGCCTTGCGTGTCACAATACAGCAGCAGTTCTGCAACTCGAAATGGCACGATCACAATAAATTTTGGGTGAAGAATTAGCTATGAGGCATTACGGTTTGCCACAGAGAGATCATTGATCTCGCTATTTGAAGGGATTTTAAAAACTAAGTGTCTTTGCAAAGCAATTCTATCTGCTAAATAGTATATGCTTGAATAAAGCCACCACAACCTAAGTTTCATCATTAGACAACTGGGAGCTCCACGTAGATATGGAATATGTGTGGCAGTTAGGAGGGAGCTGGATCACTTGGAATCCTGGACCTAGCTGAGCCAGATCCTCTCACACAGGGGAAACTCAACACGCTATTCGACTTAATGTAGAGGTTATCACCAGATTTGCTTGTAAAGGCCCCAACGGTGAGGAATGGAGACACAGAGTGAGGAGACCTACACGAGATCACGAACTAGCATCAGGGGTTGGACTAGCCCCTAGGCCATCTGGATTCCACTCCATTTGTCTCCCTCCACTTCCACCTGGTCTCAATATGACTGCCCTCTCTCTGGCGTGACCCTGTCAGGAAAGACCCTTGTCTCGTGCATCCTCGTATGTCCTCACGGAATCACACACAGAGCGCTAGCCACGAGGATTGCTCAAACAGTGCCTTGCTGAGGGATTGAGATCCACCACCGGCACTTCCTGACCTCCAGCATGTCACACTGCTCTGTCTGCGCATGTCCCTGTGTCTAGGCAAGACCTTACATCTCTTGATTATCCCTGACAACTTTCTCCACAATAGAAGCTGTCAAGGTCAACTATGTGTCACGTAGGTGTTTTAATCTTTGCACAGAAATGTTTTTTTTTCTTGCCATTCTGGAAGAATTTCACAAGCACTTCAGAGACTGACTAAATGATTACAGAATTTGTGCATTTCTGCCAAAGTGTGTTGAATAATAACAACAGAAATAAATAGCATTAGTACTAAAGTCACGCAGGAGCAGGTTCAGGCAGAGAACAAAGCGTGGCATGTGCGGATCGGCTAGCACGGCTCTCCCAACACTGGCTCTATTGTCAGCAATAATAAACCCGAGAAAAGGCCTTGGCAAGGGTGCTGTACATTTGTTTGTTTTTGAGCTTTGACAATATGTTGGCTGTGATGTGATCTTTATTACACTGAGAGATGTAAAACGCAGCTTGTTTTTAAAAGCTGTTGCCAATCCCGACAGATATTTATTTCAATGGTACCCAGTGATCATGTCATTCTGCGCTTGCTCACTTTTCCATGAATAACTGACCACGTGAAGATGACATGTTTGGACTCATTTGAACTCATTATATACCCCCAGGTTAGCAAGGGATGTGTCGGAAGGCTAGGGGAGAAGTGCTGTGTCTCTAGGACAATTAACTCTGTTTCAGCTCTTGATTTTGCTCTTACTATACGTGCCGGCCAGAGCACTTCAGTGGTGATGAAATAGCCAACAGACCAGCATTTGCAAGTTTGTCCCGAAGCATTTTTGCTTAAATTCAACCTATTATAATGGTTTCTCTGGTAGTAGGATGTTTGATGTATAATCTTGTTTATATGAGAACTAAAAAGACCTTCAGTTTTATAATAAAACGTAGGGCTGAATTTATCAAAGCCAAAGTAACAGAATGTTTATGCGCCTTCAACAAAACTATTTCCTTAAGGAAATTCCCCCCTAAAGAGTCGCAGAAGTTACATTTTGGAGGCATTTTAATGTAAAACTTCTCGGGAAAATCACAAGTTATAGGTAATTCCCAATTTCATGGGTTTTCATTTAATTAGCTCACATTTAGCTTTGATAGCTTACATCAGCAGTCCCCAATCTTTTTGGCACCAGGGACTGGTTTCATGGAAGACAGTTTTTCCATAGCTCCGGGGTAAGGGAGATGGTTTCAGGATGATTCAAAGGCATTACATTTATTGTGCATTCAGACCTCTCTGCTAATGATGATCTGTATTTGCAGCTGCTCCCCAGCGCGAGCATCACTGCCTCAGCTCCACTGCAGATCATCAGGCAGTAGATTCTCATAAGGAACGCCCAACCTAGATCCCCTTGCACGCACAGCTTACAGTAGGGTTCATGCTCCTATGAGAATCTAATGCCGTCACTGATCTGGCAGGAGGCAGAGTTTATGTGGTGATGGGAGTGATGGGGAGCGGCTGTAAATGCAGATGAAGCTTCGCTCTCACTTGCTTGCCGCTCACCACCTGCTGTGCGGCCCGGTTCCTAAGAGGCCACGGACCAGTACCAGTCCACAGCCTGGGGGCTGGGGGCAGCAGGTTTACATCATTGCCCTGAGTGGCTGAGACTTTCCTGGGGAAAAGAGGAAAAGGCAGTCATTTAGGAGCATAGCATGTTATCTATGAGGAGCAAAGCAGTGGGGAGACATAGGATGAGTGAGAAGTGGTATGAGGGCATTGAAAGAATAAAAAGAGAGGAACAATACTGGTCACCATCCAATTTCTTCAGAGGACAGGAAGCTCTATACCAGTAAGTGAAACTGGTAGCCATGATTTCTTGGGCTAGCAAAGGACTCTGAAAAGGTTTAAGCATGAGTGTTTTTGGGTGGAACATACACTCTCCAGTGCCACAAACCCTAGTGTTCCTATAATCTGTTTCCTAGGCCCTGAAGGCTTTGAAGTTTCAGAACTCAAATCTACCATGCTTGATTTGTCCAGCACTATCCCTCAAAGTAGCATTGGAGTTTCAGACATTTACATAAATTCTTCATGAAGATATTTGCAAATTAAGCTGAATATAAATAAAACTATATTGATATCCAAGGATTCATTCTAAACTTCTGCAGGTCAATGAAGGAATTAACAAACACATGGTTGTGTTTACTTCCAAGGCTATGCCCTTTAACCAC
>NW_012152252.1:751687-754076 GCF_000956105.1 Propithecus coquereli | reverse complement strand
CCCAAATCGTACTGATTTTACCGCTGAAATCACTATAAATCTACTCTCTCAATCTCCACATTTAAATCTTAATCCAAGCTACCATTTCCTCTCCCAGTATTAATACAATTGCCTCCTAACTGGCTTCCCTGTATCTCTCTGTCTAGTTTCCAATCCATTTTCCACATTTAAGTTAGTTTTTTTGAAATAACATCTTAACTTAGATATAATTCACATTTTTTGTTTTTGTGCTTTTGTGTCATATTTAACAAATCTTTGACTAATCCAAAGTCAAAAAGATTTACCATGTTATAAGAGTTTCACAGTTTTAGTTTTGACACATTTAAGTCTTTCATAAATTTTTAGTGAATTTTTGTATATGGTGTGAGGTAGGAGTCCAATTTTATTTGTTTGCAGGTGGATATCCAGTTTTCTTAACCCTATTTGTTGCAAAGACTATTATTTTTCCCAAGGAACTGTCATAGAAACCTTATCAAAAATAAACTGTGAAGGTTTATTGATGCTTCATATATTTGGGGGCTCTGTTGTTGGGTGCATATATATTTATAATTGTGATTATTCTTGATAGGTTCACCCTTTATCATTATGTAACGCCTTCAGTATCTCTTCAATTAATTTTTCTCTCAAATTCTATTTTTATGTTAATATAGCCACTCAGCTCTCTTTTGGTTACTGTTTGTATGAAACATCTCTTCCCATTCTTTCATCTTAACCTACTTGGGTCTTTGCATCTAAAGTGAGTTAGCATGTAGACAACATGTAGTTGGATCACTTTTTTATTCATTCTTCCAATCTCTGCATTTTATTTATTTATTTTTATTTCAGAACAGAATATCCAAGAACTGTGGGACAACTACACAGGTATACTCTACATGTAGAAAGGAGAAGAAAGAGAAAGGAACAGAAGCAATATTTTAAGAAATTATGACAGAATTCTCCCAGATTATTGTTAGACCCCAAACTACTGATCCAGGAAGGTCAGAGAACACTTTAAGAAGGACAAATATCAAAGTCTACATGTAGGCATATCATATCCACAGTGTACAAAATCAAAGAAAAATTCTTGAGAGAAGCTAGAGGTGGGCATGGTGAACACCTTACCCATAGAAAAGGAAAAATAATAATTACATCCAACTTTTCAGAAATCATGCAAGAAAAAAGTGAGCAGAACACAATACTTAAAATATTGAGAGGAAATATCCCACCAACTTAGAATTCTGTACATTTCAAAATTAACATTAAAAGTGAAAGAGAATAAAAATGTTCTTAGACAAAAATTGAGAGAATTTATTGCTAGTAGCCTGCCTTGCAAGAAATGTTAAAAGGGTTTTTTAAAGAGAATGAAAATAATATAGGTCAGAAACTCAGATCCACACAGAGAAAGAACATCGAAGAAGGAAACTTTTATTTTTCATATTCTTATAAAGAATATCTATTGATTTAGTATCTAATAGTTTATTAAAACAGTAGCAATAAAGTATTAATTATGTATGCTTATATATATATCTTATGTATAAATATGGGCTTATAGACCCTAACGTATAAGTGAAATGGATGACAGAAATAATACCAGAACAAGAGGAAGGAATTAGAATTATTTTGTTATTATAAGGTAATCACATTGCTCATGAGTGTTGTAGTGTTATTCGAAAGTGGATGTGGATTAGTTGTAAATGTACATTGCAAATTCTAAGGCAACTACTAAAAAAAGTTAAAAAGAAAGTATAACTGATATGCTGAGAAAAGAGAAAAATACAGTCATATAAAATGTTCAATTAAACCACAAAGGCAGAAAAAGAGTGGAAGAGAAAAATGGGAACAAAGAATAAGGACATAAAATAGAAAACGGTAACAAATGTGGTAGATATTAACCCAATTATACCAATAATCACTTTGAATGTCAGTGGTCTCAAGGCACCAATGAAAAGACAGAGATTGTCCAAGTGGATCAAAAAATAAGACCTAACTATAAGTTATCTACAACAAACTCACTTAAAGTATAAAGACACATACAAATTAAAAGTAAATGGATGGTAAAAATATGCCAGGGTAACATTAATCAAAAAAAGCAGGAGTGGTTATATTGATGTCAAACAGAGCTGACACTGGAACAAGGAAATTTATCAAGGGTAAGCACATAACATAAAAATAAAGCGATTGGTACTCCAAGAATACATAATTCTTACTGTGTTTGTGTCAAACAATAGAATGTCAAACTGGGTGAGGCAAAAACTGATAGAACTACAAGGAGAAATAGACAAATTCATTATCATGGCTGGAGACTTCAACACCACTCTGACAGAAATAGACAGATGTGGCAGGCAGGAAATCAGTACGGACACAATGGAACTCAACAACACCAACAGTCAACTGAATATTATTAACACCT
>NW_012152252.1:738734-750442 GCF_000956105.1 Propithecus coquereli | reverse complement strand
AACAAATGCCCACTTATGATTTAAAAAAACTAGGAATAGAGGAGAACTTTGTCAATTGGACAATGAATATCTACAAAAAAACCTGCAGCTAATATTATGCTTAATGATGAGAAACTCAAAGCTTTCCTGCTAATATTAGGAACAGGCAAAGATGTCCACTCTCAATACTCCTTTTCAATGTCATAGTGGAAATTCTAGCTAATGTCCTTGTCCAATATGACAGGGAAACGAATTGAAAGGTGTACAGCTTGGAAGAAAGAACTATAATTGTGTTTGTTTGCAGACGACATAATCATCAATGTAGAAAGTCTAAAAGAATCAACAAATGAAACCCCTTCTGGAACTAATGAGCAGTTATAACAAGGTTGCAGGGTACAATGTTAATATACAAAAGTCAACTGTCAGCACAATGGTATTGCTGGTGGGAATGCAAAATGGTACAGCCACTTTGGAAGACAGTTTGGCAGTTTGTTACAACACTGAACATATACTTAACCATAGAATCCAGTAATTGTGCTCCTTGCCATTTACTCAAAGGATTGGAAAACTTATGTCTCCACAAAATCTTGCATGCAGATGTCTAATGGAACCTTTATTCATAATTGCCAAAATGTGGAAGCAACCAAGATGCCATTTAGTAAGTGAATGGATAAACTCTTCTACATCCACACAATGAAATATCATTCAGTATTGAAAAGAAATGAGCTATCTAAACACAGAAAGATATGAATGGACCTTGAATACATATTACTAAGTGAAAGGAGCCAATTTGAATAGGTCACATATCTATGATTCTAACTATATAACATTCTGGAAAAGGCCAAACTACGGAGACAGTAAAAAGATCAGTGGTTGCCAGTGGTTAGGGGTTGGGAGAGGGATGAGTAGAGAGACCACAGAGGATTTTTAGGGCAGTGAAATTATTCTGTATGCCACTGTAATAATGGATACATGTCATTATACATTTGTCCAAACCCATACATAAAAATACAACACCAAGAGTGAACCCTAATGTAAACTATGGACTTTAGATGATAATGATGTGTCCATACAGGTTCATCAATTGTATTAATAACAAACTAAAACAATTACTCATGGTAGTGGTAGGATTCCAACATAGGTCTCTCTTACCACACAATCTGTGCTTTCAGCAAAATCATAAGATTACTTCATCCAATTCAGGATGTCTACTTACTGTATTCAAAGAAAGCTCACAGTGGAAGTAGCTAACTAATCTAGCTAAGAGAAGAGTTTGTCATCCGTGAGAGAGACACTTGATGAGCTATGAAAGAGATATCGTCATCCCACCCGGGATAATAGCAGGATTTAGAGTGGAGAGTGAGGTTATGAGCCCTCTTCCAAAGTCTCTGATGAAGGAGGCTCAGAGTTGGGTGGATGGATTAGTGAGGAGGGGAAGGAGGGTGGTAGAGTCGAGTGGTACAAATCCCCAAAGACAGTGGTTAGCAGGAAAACAATTGGAAGCATCAGTGGAAAGCAGAGAACACCCACCTGTCCTCCTCTTCTTAGAATACTAAGGTGTGAGAGAATAAACTGATATCCTAGCGAGAGATTCAGGGAAATAGTTACCTCAGAAAAAGGCTGAGGATCAGTTACATCAAGGAGATCAAAGGAAGCTCTAAGAGGAGGGTGCATATAGACCACTCATTCTTGAAAGGCAGTTCCCGAAGTCTAATCAGAAGTGTTTGGGAGGAGAGTGAGGACTAGAGGTTTGGGTTATGAGCTAGGAGACGCAGATCCCTGTGGAGCTGACTCTCGAAGAGGGATGAGGAGCCCTCATAGATTTTGTCTTAATGGTCTGTCTGAGGTTGCTAGATGCAGATTGCTGGCCAGGGCCTTGGCTCATTTGCCTTGGGGTGATGGGAGTCCCAGTATCTGCAGTCTAAGATTGCTTGGCCTAGGGCTGTGCACTTCTAGGACTTTCAATATTGTAACACAGCATGGGGTGTTTGGGACTCAGTCGGCACAAATAGCTTGTGCATTTTGAGAAGGTATGACAAGTATTATGACTGCACTTCTACAAACATTTTAAGTGTATTTCAATCTAAAATACTCCTGTATAATGTGCAGGATTTTTAGAAATGTGTTTTTCCTATTGCTAGGATACTGGTACTCTTAGAAACAAGGGTATGATGAGATTAATGGAAATTCATTTTTGCAAATATGGGTATGGAGAAATGAGGGACTGCAGAAAATAGAATGGGGTGGTTACAGCTGTGTTTGCTAAGCCAGGAGGAAAGGCCTGGGAGAGAGGAATCCAGGAAGATAGATGGTGCCTGGGGAAGCCAAGAAGTTGTGGGTACAGCTGAGAGCAAGTCAGAGCGTGGAGGGTTCAGGACACCGAGCAATTGCACCGCAGTTCTGTGGAGAAAGGTGACCATAGCTGGCAAGCTCTCTTTTGTTCACGTATCACAACCTTCATTCGGTGAGAGAGACACACTTTCCTCATTATGTCCATATTTCAAAACGTGGCTCAGAATCCAATGCAACAATTTCTATAATCATATTTACCTTGCACATGTAATAAAACAATTTTTAGGTCAATCCTTGTCAGGAAACTTTCCAATGAAGCCTACTTTCAAATTCAAAAATCGGCCACCTCCCTCCTCTCCCACGCCCAATTTCGGTAGAAATCTTTCATTTTAGGCAATGTCTATTCTGTTGCTTATCAGACAGAAGAATATAGGTAGTAAGGTGTTGTTTTGTTATTTTCACATCATGGTTTTCAGTTAGCTTTGCGATATTTAAATGATATAATTTAAAAGAAAGATTTTATTCGGTTAACGTGTGTATTGTACATAGCTCGTAACCTCTGCATTCTTTCCCTTCCAAGATTAAAGAAAGGTAGCAATAGTCTTAAGACAGTGGAGAAAAGATACAATTCATTTTGATTCATCCCTCGTGGCTCATAATATACTGTACAGGGTCATAGAGTAGGGGGAAAAATCTCCATTTCCCAATCCCACAACAATTTGAAGATAAATTCTCCTATTACTAGGTAAACATGAATAGTGCTTACCCCTGTAGTTTATGATCAGCAGAATGGGTTCTAGAATAGTTTAAAATTGAGATCATGTCTACAAATCCAAAGCATCAAATACTTCTCTCTGGGATTTAGTGGTAAAAGCAAAGAAAAAATGTTACCAGATCCCTTTTCTGATCATGGCAGCCAACTATAAATTCCCTGGTCTCTTTCTTATTTGTTCATGTCCCCCAATGTATTGCATTTTAATCCTTTTAAAAGTTGTTTCATTTAAGCCCCAATTCTAGGCAGAGTTCTTTCTCATTCTCAAATCTGCTGATCTGATGAATGTTACACTACTGAGAAGATCTTTGTGAAAAGATAGTAGCTCTACTCGTGAATTGTATATGAAATGATTATAAATATATTTGGATATGACTGCAGTGGAATTTGAGGTATGAAGTTTTAACTTTGTGCCTAATTCAAAAAGCTTTTTACACACATACAGCATGTGTTTTTGAGCTGTGAAAAAAGGCATTCCTGGAAGAAAGTGCCAGTTTAGCTATTTTTTGCTGATAAAATAAAAAGATGAGACTGCAAGTTTAACATTTAAACATCAACAAAAACCATGAAAGTATTTAAATTGTTTTCATTCTAAAATGTTGCAAAGCCAATATATTCTTTTTAATTAAAACAGTAATTAATAACTACCTAATTTCTTATTTATGCATTAGACCCTGCCAAATGGCAAACTAGGGGGAAAAATAAACAGTGTCCATGCAAACTATTTGAAAAGGCAAAGTAATGCATTTCTTGTTTCTCTTCCACCAAGATTTTATTATCAATTTCCATTATCTCTAGCTGACTTGTTGAGGGTCAGACTCCAAGTCTAATGACTTAAATCGATTTACCATTAGTCCTACTCCAGTCTTCCAAGACTTCTTGACACTACAGTAGAATGTGGATACCAGATGTTAGCAATGAGCTGCAAAATTAACTTAATTTATCCCTAATACTGCCGTGATGTATTTGAACATCCCCTTCGGTGTGTGATGAAGAGCTACTACACTTTGACTACGGGTAAAACTCACTTGCAACCTTTCTCAGTTGCTCGCTTTGTCTACCTAGATTGTTAGTTATAAACAATCTCGATAGGTATTCATATTAATTAATGAGCTCTGTAATTACACCGCCTTCTCGGCTGCTTTGGCCTCGCTCTCCACGCTGTGGCCAGAGCGGATCGCTGGAAACTGCGGAACATGCCGCGCACATTCTGACCTTCCTCTGTGCTGCTCCCTTCCCTTCCCCCACCACCAGACAACTGCATTTTCTCCTCACACTGCTCTGATTCTTTTCATTTCCCACATGTGACCTCCGAGAGCTCCCTTTCACAATAAATTCCTCTCTTACTCCACCAGCCTTTTACCGAATTTTCCCTCCAACTCTTGAAGAAATTCCGGCTCTATCCTGACACTGTTCCTTTTCTGCTATCCTCTGAGGGAAGATCTTCTGGTCCACTTAATGCTCTGAAGAGGGATTGGTACTCCTTGGGCTCCCCAATGCCACGTACAGAAACTGTTCTTGTGTCTTTATGCGAGGCTGCGTTCCGTCTTAGTTTATGCCATCCAACTTTCCATCTTCAATCCTCCTTATTGCAGGAATGAAGTGCTCTATGTCCTGGTCATTCTACCAATGAAGATGTTGGTACCTAGCTCACAACCGTCCTCTGTAGCCCATGTTGTACCATTGAACAGGATACTTTGTATAAAAGTGGGGCAGATCTGGCCAAGACTTCAGCCTCAAGGGCTGAAGACCATTGGGTCTATTGACCTTCACCTGTGCCTTAATCCCCTAACTCTTTGACTCAAAGTCAGAAAACACAAACTCTCCCATGACTGCTGTCTGTCCTTCCATCTCTCTCATGTTCTGGTGCCCACTCTACCTGCTCACTGAGGCCTCCAGCGCTCTCGTCCCTCCACCATCCCAGCCCAGCGGGCTCCAGCACACCCCCAGCCTCACGCCGACCTTCCTTCTTGACTGAGGCTGGCTTTCTCATGAATGCGTTCTTGCCATCACATCGTGTCCCACTCAGGAACATCCATCCAGGAACCCAAGGGCTGCTCAGACAAACCGTCCCCAACCTCCTCTTTCTCAGAAACACGGGCAGTTGTAGCTGCCTCTGTCATCGCCTCACTGAGCCCTTGTCAGCTCAAGGCCAAGCCCTCCTCTTGACGCTATTCTCTCTAGTTCCTTTTGGGATCTTGCCCCATTCATTAGGGATATTTTCTACTATGTGGTTATTCTTTTATTTTCTGTCTCTTTTTTTCTCTATACTTGTTCTCACTGAATGGCGTCACTGTTTTCAGAGCCACTCAAGTTAGAAATTGGGAGCCATTTTGCACCTTTTTATCCTTCATGTCCATATCTAGTAATATTAGCAGTAATAACATTCAATCATAGAGTGACTGCTGTGTGGCAGCCACTGTTCTAAGTGCTATATGTATTAATTCATTTAATCCTCACTACCATTCTATGAATTAGATATTACTCTTATCACCACTTTGCAGATAAGGACACTGAGGCACAAAGAGGCTAAGTAGCGTCTGCAAGGACACCCTGCTGGTGAGTGGTGAGGCAGAGAGGAAGACCAGATGCTGAATCCTGACTATATTAGGAATTTTCCCACTATATATTAATAGTATTGTCTAATTCCAGGTTCTTCACAGCTCTTATCTCAGCTGCAGTAGCCCCCAAAATGGCCTGGCTGGCTCTGGTCTCGCACTCCGCAGATTCTCACCCTGCAGTGTCTCCCCACAGACTGACTGGTCTAGCAACAGTATTAACTCCATTGTTTAAAATCTAACAGTGAACAAAGTGGAAATGATGATTGTTTTGTTGAGATTAATCCTATAACTTTTTTAAAAAGAGTTTACGTTGATGACTTATAAATGTTTGAATTGGGCCAAAGAAAGCTGATAGAATAAAATGAAGTAATTAAGTCTCAGGTTGAGGCTAATGGATTCAAATCCTGACTTTAACATGTCCTCGCTATTGGATTTGGGCAATTTACTTCACTTCTCTGTGAAGAAAGTTCCTCATCTTTGACATGGGAATCATAAAAATACTCACATCATAGGCGATTGTGAGAAGTAAATGAAATTAGTTAATATATGTAAAGTGTTTGTAAGAATGCCTGGCAGAAAGTAAATTGCTATATGAGCATTAGCTATTCTTACCCACACGTGGAAGGTAGGCAAGCTGGTTAGAGAATAAGATTAGAATTCAAAATAGTCTTGATAAACTATCATACTTTTCATCAGGAGACTGTAATAGTTAGCCTGCCAGAATTTATTATAACACATATTGTGATGAGCTTCGTAACATTGCTTTGTGATGGAGATCTTGCATTTGCAGGACTGAATCATGCTAAAGCCTGTCTTCTGGTATTTGAAGTTGCCTTCCTTGATTTGGAAGCAGGAATACTGGCCATTGCCAAAGTAATTCCATATAGACATGTGTCCTCTTCCAAACAAGTGTAGAGTTTCTTTTAGACAAGCATAAGGGCTATAATCCATATGACATAATTTTGAGGATACTATGTTAGCACCCCAGTAAGCCAGGAAATCAATCTCCAGCCACCACAACCCTCTAGGAAACATCTGTGGGACCATTTGCCATGAGAAGGAATGAAAGTGGGCCTGGAAGCCCTGGCTCAGTGGGGGGCTCTATCCAGGAGGGTTGATGGGAGCAGACTGCTGGCCTGGGACTGGCATCTTTCTCCAGGTTTCTGAAAGCGGAGGAGTGCCGTAAGTGGTGGTACAGACAACGGTGTCGGTCCATGGTGACCTGTCCTCCACATCTTCAACTACTGGGAAGAGTTACCATTCTAACCTTTCTCTTAAGCAAATACCAGTTCCACTTTCTCTGGGCTCGGAAAGATCCAGGCCTGCCCATTGAACATGTGGTTTGTACAAAATTTGACCCTGATTGCTTAAAGTCCAATAATTTATCTTCTGATTCAAACAGGCCATACTCGGCAGCCAGATACATGAAGCAATGCTAGATTTCGAAGTGCGTGATAAAGAGAGAAAACCAAAGATGAATTCAATCTGACCTGAGAACTAAGTGAGTAGCTTACAAAAAGAGGAGGGGGCCTGGGAACCCAAAGAGACAGCTTGACAGCAGACAGAAAACGATTTAACACTCAGACAGGGTAGAAAATTGAGATCCACAACTATGGCCAAAAGATACAACCCGAACGAACTGCCCCGAAATGAGAGCTAAAGGACACGATGTATTACATAGACTTTTCCCATCACAAGATGTAAGCTAATCTACTTTGCTAAAAACAAACACATTTCACCCTTGAGAGTGTATTAAGTACTCTGAAAAGGGTCTGGGATTTAATTTGTAAGACACATTTCACCAGATATTTAGAATTTTCACTGCAGAATTCCTGGCCTCTAGTGTTCTTTATTTTCTGACTCCTGTGAGATAATCAGAACCACATTCACTCAGGGAGCAAGTTATAGCCTAACTTTTTGCTAACTCTTATGTTTCCCAAGTAAATGCCTGTATATCAATTTTTTTTTCTAAATAAGGGTTTCAAAGAATTCAACAACAAATTACCCACACATATACTATTTTTATAAATAAAACAATGGTCCAAACAAGCTAGAAATGCCTTTATCCATTGCCCTTTCTGGGTTTCTGGGCTGGAACTGGTAACAATCGCACCTGTTGTTCTGTAATGGCACTCTTGGTATTTTCAACTTTCAAACTTTGAGGAATATTTTAATTGGTTAACAAAGCTTTCCGAGCACTTACTGTACAGCAGCTCTTCTAATCCTGGAGCACAGCATAGCTACACCGCGTTTAGTGTTTTTACAGATCTCACAGATCATTCTGCGTCTGCTAAAACAGACACGACGAAAAGGCATCGTGCTCACGATATTGCTTCAGATGACTTCACAGGGAATGTGTTTTTGTCTGCGCTCCACAGTCAGAAGCACACAGTGATCAGCATAATTGTCAACTGCAAATCCACCGTTGTCGGTTACTTGTCTTCTACTGACTCAGGTAGTAATAATATTTTGAGGAAGTAAATCAGATTATCCGATAGGCCTGTGGTTAAAAGATGATAAACTTTGGGTGTAGGGAATTAGTGAAAAAATGAAGTCATGTTAATTTGAGTGGCGTTTAAAATGAAATAGTATAGGTGCCATTTTAAACTGAAAGTCCTGTGACTTACCACGTCATGCTTTTTCGAAAGGCCTGCCATAGAAACATTTTTAAAAGACAGCTCAAATGTTTGAGGTGATGGATGCAAACAGCACAATGATTTTAATCCCTAGAGGGGCACAATAACAGAATGGAAATGACAAAGGAAAGAATTAGTTAATTTGAAGATAGATCAATAGAGGTTATCCAATGACAAAGAAAAAAGGTTGACAATAAATGAACAGAGCCTCAGAGTTCTGTGGAACAATCCCAAAGGCCTAACATTTATGCCACTGGTGACCCAGAGACAGTGTGATGCAAAACAGATCTAACTAAATAGTGTCTTAAAACTTCCCAAATGCTGTGAAAGATGTAAATTTACAGAATCAAGAAACTCAACAAACCTCAAGCAAAAAAACTCAAAGAAAACTGTGCCAGGAGACACCATCATCCAACTGCTAAAGGCCAAAGATAAAGAAAAACACTTATAATCTGTCACAGAATAATAACACATTACGTACAAAGCAGACACATTTGAATGACCACAAAACTAAAAATTTTTTAAAAGACAGCTCAGATAAAAGGTAGAATCCTAGAAGTTGTTCCTCTTACATTTAATTTATTCCTCTTAATCAAATATTGTTCTTTCTAGAAGTCCTTTCTCTTGGCGCCTGAGTTCATCGCTTTCTTCTGCACGCCTCCTCGTGCTGCCACGTGTAAGCCCTTATCCTCACCTGCCCGGACAAGTGCAGCAGCTTCCAGACTGCTCCTGCACCTTCCAAGCTATACCCACAGACCAGCCTGAAACACTTATGTGATCCAGTGATTGAATCTAACCTGGACCAAAGCACAGGCATCTTGAAAAAGTAGAGTTAAGGCTGAAATATAAAGAAAGGATAATGGATATATAAGAAGTTAGGGCTGGGAGGTTTGATGTGTTGAAGTCTTTAATATACAACTAAGGCACCTCACTCAATTTGATAGGCAGTAGACATCTGTCAGGGTTTTTATTTTCTACATCCATAGTATGGTTTGGGAAAATTCATCTTGCTACGTTGTGTAGCATGAATTGGAAGGAAAAGTGACTAAACTATTATGCTGATCTTAGGTAACAAAGAGAGGTTCTGAGTAAGAATTATGCCAGTGACAATGGAAACGAGGGGAGAGGTACCAGTAGCATCGTCACAATTTTGTCACAGTCTTTGTCATTATGGTAGGTAGAAAGTGAGGAAAGAAAGAAAAATTTACTTAGAAAAATATTTCCTTGTTAGTTTTACCATCAAAGACTTAGAAATAAGTTTCTGTTCAACCCTTCTAGGAAACAAAAGTGACTGTGAATTTGATTTTCCAGTAGGGTCAAGTAGAGCAAAAAGAGGTGTCCAGTGACGCGCTCACCACAGTCAGAGCTGGCGGACGCTCTGGCTGTGAATTCCTGGCTGCAGTCTTTGTCCTGTGGCCTCTGCAGCTTTTCTCAGCAACTACCAGCTGTGTCTTTCCTTGTGAAAAAGACTCTACTTACTGTCTGAAAGGACCACATCCACCAAAACATTCAAACGGCGGTTTAAAGCAAGAAGAGGCATTGCCAGAGAATGGCCGCGCGTCAGTGGTAGTGGGCTGGGCGTCTTCTACGTTGCATTGGCGCCGGGATCAGAACAGACCGGCTTCTGCACTCTGAAGGCCGCTGGCCTCGGGGAGGACACTGCAGGTCCCTGTCAGCTGTGCAGCGCTGTGCTACAACTGCACCATCCCCGCGAGATAATCTCCCGGGCCACTATCCTAGTCCACATTCTACCAGTGCAATAAACATCATACATAAATACCACAGCCGTTTACCTAGTTTGCTGTTTGAAGGATTCTCAGCTGGGAGAGGACCACACAGCCTCCGTACAGCTGTTCGTGTGTTCTTTCTAACTGGATGTGCAGCGCTGAGTTCTAGAAATCTTGCAAGACTGCCTTTCCCTCTGAGCCTGACGAAGGTCAGTTCCACCTACAATTTCATCTAAGTGTCTATGGGTCACATTAACATGCAAAGAGGATCCACTGGTTGGGAGGAGCAACCGAAACCTACGAACTGTTTCCCCTCGTAGCCAAGTGTGGTTTGCTGGGACTCACCAACTTAGCAGCCGTCACCAAGGCGCTCACGGGAAAGCAATAGCTGGGAGACAGGAAAGACTCCCAGGTCTTGGCTTTCCATCTCCCCCGCCCATTTCAGACTCACAGAAACCTCATGCATGTGGCCGAGCCTGCAGGTGCCAAGCCCCATGGCACTGTGGTTAAGGTGACCATTCTCTGGAACACTTAAAGGCCAAAAGGCTGTTTTTAGAAGGAAAGTACTTCCAGAACTATACTGTGGCCTTTAATTTAATTAGTCAATTAAAGTAAGAAAGTCTCTCAAAAGAATCATGCAAATCGAAGGAAGTCGCCCAAGGCTGCTTCTAGGGAAAGAAAAGAGTCTATTGCAAGGCAGAGGCCAGGGGTGTGGGTCTAAATGTTTTCCAAAGAGTACTGTGAAAAGTTTAAAAAAATTTATTGCAGCTTCTCAACGAGCTCCTGTCCTGGGATGTGCATGTACCTGTGTCACAGACTTGGGAGGTGGGCCCCTCGAAAAAGTCTTACTATCACAACATGAAAATTTCAATCTATATTATTCCCATTTCAAAGCTTAATTTTTGGCCAGATTAAATAAGAAACACATCTAACGATATCATCTGGATTTTTTTTATTGTATTAGAACAAAAAGAAATTGAAAATATTGAAATATAAGATATTTTTAATAAAATTTAAGGGTACTCTTAACCAAAATCTATGCCTTTTCAATGGTACTTGTCAAATGTGAGTATTCCAAAGTAATTCTGATCAGTTCTAAAATTCCTCTACTCTATCAGATTTAGGTATAGACTTTAAACACATAATGCCCCAAAGTACATCTTTAATTGAGAAAAATTTTCCAGTAACTATACCTACCTCTAACCTTGGCTGTCACGTAGAACTCATATTCTAGTGGGGGAAGTAAAATAATCAAATACATAATATGTCAGTGCTCAGTGCTTTGGAAAAATATAAAGGACATGAGAAGGTGGGGGGAGAGAACAGGGGACCTCATGATAACTGTGATGATTGATGTATTAGACAGTAAAGAGATAAAAAATTAATTCAGAAAACATGCCAGGCTATCATCTGAATTATTCAGGCTCTTAAGCACCTGCCACTGGTGAAAATAAAGACAGCTTATTTTCCAATTTAGTTTTCTTCATTGATTGGATTCATGAAATGATTTGTTAAACTTTTCATTTTGTTTGGTCTCATGTGAACTCTTAGGTTTAATTTCTTCAGAAAAAATAGAGAATGGTGGTAAATTCTTGTTTAGAAAGCATTTAGAGAAACTTGCTATTCACATATAGAAGGTGTTTTAATGTTAAATGATCAAATACTTCCTTCCCTACTACGTTGCATTTACTCATTGGGTCTTTCACACTTATTACTAATAGATGCATTTACCTTTGGAGAG
>NW_012152252.1:728802-738254 GCF_000956105.1 Propithecus coquereli | reverse complement strand
TTTTTTTTTCACAGAAATAGAAAAATTTCCTTAGAAATAGTAAGTGTTCTCAAATGGTAAATGCTATCAACTTTTCTTCAGTACTAAGTTCCTGAGTTTAACTAATTTCCAGATAAGTCACAAAATACAGTGCACTGCTACTTCTGTGTTCAATACTTCATGGACTAAGTCTTGTATTTGCTTTTATGATAATATTTGTCAATGTCCAAATATTTTATTAATAATTCAAAGAAATCATGTACCTACCATATTATCTCACATTGACACTTTGCAGAAAGGACATTTCTAACCTACTTCTGCGCTCTGATCTCTCACATGCTCTATGCATGTTACGTGGTTATTTTTCAAAGGAAATTTTATGAGTTTTTTTCTTATATGGTAAACTCATGTTCATTGGAGAAAATCTGGAGAAATTACTCATTATCTTACTACACAAGAAAATAATTTTGGGGGGATATATTATTTAATCTTTTGCATGAATGTTTACATTTTAGAGTTTGCATTTTTAAAGTCTCGTGAGTTATATTCTCATGTTATTAAGTCTATATGGGTCAAAATAGGAGAACAGTCAGTAATGAAGACATTAAAACCAGTTTTATGGGATCGTTTATTTGGGGCCCTTAGGTACGGGGTGTTTACCATTCATTGTGATCCTCCATTCATTGCACGTTATCACCAGATCATCCGGGGCTCTCTGAGCTTTCATTCTCTCTCTCATTCTTCATCCATCTTGCCATAAATGTGAATTATTTAGCTGGTATAATAAACATATATTGGTATTTAATCTTATATATCTTCCTATAGATTTCGTTGATTACTGTCTATTTATTATTTTCTTTCTATTTGTTTCCTGTGTTTTTTTCTTTATTGCTCGTTTTCCAAGGATACAGAAATAAATAAAAAGAAAAGTCTCCTGTGCATTAGTTTGGTAGGGCTACCATAACAAAGTACCACTGCCTGGGTGGCTTAAAAGAAAGAAATTTATCTCCCAGTTCTGGAGGCTAGAAGTCAAGGGGTCAGCAGGGTTAGTTCCTTCTGAAGGTTGAGAGGAAACCACCTGCTCTGGGCCTGTCTCTTTAGCTTGTAGATGGCCGTCTTCTCCATGTCTTCACTTCCTCTTCCCTCTGTGCGTGTCCGTGTCCGGATTCCTCTTCTCATATGCCATACTGGAACGGGGCCCACCCTAATGAACACATTGTAACTGAATTACTTCTATAAAGGCCCTATGTCCAAATGCAGTCCCATTCTGAGGTTCTGAGGATTAGAACTTAAAATGCATTTTTGCAGGGGACACAATTCGGTCCATAACACTCTGTTATAGAGGCATTTCCAAGCCAGTGGGGAGAGGCTTGGAATAAATAATAAGGAAGCCACATGGTGATAGTGATGTGACGAGACATGAAGCCAGAGGCATAGTGAGGGCCAGGGCAGGGGGAATGAGTTGGTGCACAATGCTTTGGCACCGATTTAGATATTTTTCTAATGCACAGAAATGTGAGTAACCAAAGTCATGGCCACACTGGATCGGCAGTATTGCCAATAAAGTGGCTATATTCTGCTTTCTGGGTGACAATAACTGACCTTTTTGTGATAACTTTTTTTTCTTGATTGGGGGTCCAGTGTAAAGGCCCTTTCTCTGTGTAAAACTAAGACACTAAGTTTCTTCCTTGAAGGGAGAGGCTGAGACAAAATAATGGTGTTAAATTACACAAGCAGGAAGCCATTGGCCTGAGGCTGTCTTTGCATTTTGGGCTCCTTCATAACAAACCACAACCTAATTTAGTAAGTAAACAAATTGGAAACCTAATTTAGGAGCACAACCAAGGGCCAAGTCTTGACCAATCACAAGCAGTCCAGCATCAGCCAATCACAGGCAGCCAACTGATCAGACCATATCCAAATAAGGCAAATGTTTAGCTGTAACCAATCAAGCTACTCCTGTACTTGCCTTCCTCGTTCTGTCATTAAATACTCACTACCCATGTTGCAAAGGGGAGTTCTCTGAACCTCTTCTGGGTCTGAGTGCTGCCCAATTTGTGAATTCTTTTTTTGCTCAAATAAGCTTTGTTAAATTTAATTTGTCTAAAGTTTTTCTTTTAATAATGACTATGCATTTAAAAATAATTTTGTAAAAGGCTATCTTCATGGCAAGTAGTACAGTGGCTCTGGAGAAATTATGATAATGTTACATAATTTATTTTACATCTTTATAGACTGGGGCTGGGAAAAGCCAAAGGAAACTGGGACTGTGAGACTCTGGGGAGAAATGAGAGGAGGAAGAGGACTCAGGCTGCAGGAGGAATATCCTCGATGCTTCTGAGCCAAAGAGAGAATTAGCTTGTGGGGGAATTCTCTGGGAAATAGACTTTTCATTAGATTTTAGAAAGAATGATGCCTGACATTCAGTTTTGAGATTTTCCTTCTCTGGACTATGCTTTTCAGGTTTTCAGTAAACCCTTAGGGAGCTGCTTCCACCTGGCCTCATTTCTGTTGTGAAGGTGGCTCTGTATCTTTTGAGACCTGAGTTTTAGAAGCCTCACTGATTCAAGAGAGAACAACACCCAGGGAGCAGTAGTCCCTGGAGGAGATTGACCAACAGCAGAGGTTAGCATGGCTCATGGCCAAGCTCTGCAGATTCCTTGGCAAGGGATGAGGGCAATTCAGAATACTAAAAAAAAGAAAACTTTATTGACCTATTTTTACCAGGATGGAAGTGTTGGATTATTGTTATGTGATAACAGACTGATTGTGGAACATGTGAAGTCTTAAAGACAAGGTTGTACTCTAGAAACATATAGAACGAGTCATTTCCTTGGCATTAGATTTCCCCCAACATGTTGACTTATCGAGAAATTTGTTTATGAAATAGCAAAATGACATCCCGAGTATTTTCACAAACATTGGTTTTTCTCTTACTAATAAGTTTAGGTGTATCTACCCCATACCAGTAAGCACTCATACAGAATTGTTAGTAAGTACATATTGCCATTAAACATATGGATTTAAAATTAATGAAGTTATACTAAAAATATAAAAATTTTTAAAAGATTTTTAAGATACTGAGGAGCTTATGGATTTTTTCAAAATTACTATGTCCATAATCTAAGTGAAAGCAAAGACCCAAGGAAGCAAGCTGAGTGCTGAAGCAGCCTTAGCCTGAGGGCATTTGCTAATACAGGTGAGCCTAAGTTTTTGTTCTGAAGGTCTTTTGGGATGATGAGTACATGGGTCTAAACCCAGAGCCTACCCTTGTGTTCGATCTAATAAGAAAACTGGCCCCTCTCAAGGGAGGATTCCCCCAAAGCTAGAACTTCGGGGAAAAGGTGAACCAACAATAAATATGCCCCCACTGCCCACACCTAGTGGACTGTGCAGAGGCTGCCTTGGCACCAGGGAGTAAACAACAACCTAGAGAAGTTGTGGTCTAAGCTGGCCTAAGTCACACGCCTGGACAGTCCAAGGATGCTCAAGCCTTGACTTCAATTTAAAGACTTCATGGACATTTTCTAAATGCCTTCCAAGAGCAAAAGTAAAACGTACCTGTAGGAATGTACCTTTATTCACGATCTTAAATAAATTCTACATAGAATACTCTACAAGATATCTTGTAGATACTCTATAAGAACAATACAGAAAAGAGTAAACAATAACTAAACACATAAGAATACAAAGCAATACAAGAGAGAATTAATTTTAAAAATAGAAGAACAAAACTTCAAATATTAAAACTATTAGATTATAAACCAATTATACATCTATGTTTTAAAAAGTTCTAGGCCTTAAAGGCTTAAAGTAGCTTCAGGGAAACAGCCATACAAAACAATCTAACAGATTTGAGAAAGAACCAAATAGAAATTTCAAAAATTAAAAAGATTAAAAGTGTAAAATGCAAAAGGGAATGAACAAAAAAGTGGTAAGCATGTGGGTGAATCCAAATAATAACTGACCATAAAATTGCAGTAATAATCCTGTCCCAAGACATTTCAGAAAAGGCAGAAAAAATGAAGGTGAGAATAACATATAAAACTGGAGGATACATGAATGTATGTTGTTTTAAGGTCCCTATGGAGATTAAAAGTATTAATTAATTTTAGATTTTGAAAAGTCTGTAGATTGCTAAGTAACAATCAATAACAAACAAAATAACTTGAATTAATAAAAAGAAAACACAGAAGGGTAAAAATTAATCAATAAAAAGTCAAGAATAGGGAGAAAAACAAAAAATAAGTAGTAAATACAAAAGCACAAAATATGACAGTATGTTCAAACATAATTAATTCATTCAATGTAAAGGGACTGAGTACTCCAAGACAAAAATTTCCAGACTAGATTTTTAAAAATTCAATTATAGACTGCTATGAGAGATGTATCTAAAATTTAAAGCCATAGAAAATGATGGAGAAAGATGTACCACATAAATACCAACCAGAGTTTTACAAACTATCGATAGTCTTTATATGAATGGACTACCGTGTATCATACGTTGATTTGCTGCTACAATGACAATATACCTTGATATGGGCTATATTGATATTAGATTCAGAGTAAAAGGCATCCTTGAGATGAAGAACTGAACTTTATAATGATGCACTTGCTGAAAGATAACATTGTTTATACTGAATATCATATTAATAACATCCCTACAAAATACAGATGTAAAATCTCTTGTCCACAATGATACAATACACAAAGCGTTGCAAACTGAAAGCCTTGCAAGTTTGCAGCCAAAACCAGAGCTGAACAGATGTCACGCCATTTACAGTCTTTATTCCCTTTAGTATGAATGGTGGTGACATCATGTAGAACATGAACAGGTTTTAACACAGGATACTGCTCTGACCCTGCTCCAGAGGTTACATAGGTTATGGTACCCGTGCTCTGTGTTTCAAAATTGATTTTTCCCTTTCATTCAGAATCCTGATCATAGTGGCAGATTTTTAACTCATCTCTCTGAGTAATTTAGGGAACCTTCAGGTAAAAATTATGACTAACAAAGTTGGCCAAGTGTATATAAATACCATGTAAATGACACTATACTGAACTACTACAAAAATATATATATTCTTTTATTAATAAATGACCATGAAACATTTTTTCAAAACTGCATATATAAATCAAATGTCACAAATTTCATAAGATTGAAATCATACAGAACATGTTTCAAAATGGAATGTAAATGGCAAAGAAAAGAAAGGAACTAATTATTATCAAGTAGGGATGGTGACCCCTTTGGAGGGCGGGGGGGTACGCGAGCTTGGGAAGGAAGACAGGGACTGCTGAGGCAGAAAAAAAAAGAAAGCATGGCCTACATCTCAGGATTTTTATATTCTACAAGACATAAAAGTAACGCTGTTGATATCCTCAAGGTATAACACAGGGTCGGTTGTTTCCTTGAGTCAACAGTGGAATGTTGTATCTCACGGTGGCATATAGTAATAGGAGGTGTGGGAGATAAAACTCATTTAGAAGCAACCTTTAATTGTTACGTTATCACTGTGCACAGGTGAATCCAAAAACATCTGTTTTCACAGTATATTCACAGTCCTGCACTAGGTTCTTCATTATACGTAAAAACACAAGTCATTTTTTTAAAGGAACTTACATCTTAAGAGGAAAAAGACGTCAAAGGTAATCATGCAAGGAAAGCAAATATAAAAGCTGTCTAATAAATAATGCAGCCCCCACTGTTTCTGGGAATAGTGGGGCAGGATTGATCACAAGAGCTAAACCAGCAGAGACAGAGTTGTTCAAGGAGAACTAGAACTTGCACCGCACACTAGGGACAGGAGGCTTTTTGCAGACAGAAAGGAAATGGCGAAGGGACGTGGCATTGTGGGCAGAAATAGCTTCTGAGCAAATGCAGGAAGTGGAAACCTAAACGGCCTCTGTGTGAAGAAATTCATGTTGGGAGTAGTAGAGAAAGAAAACAAATTGTTGAGTTGATTTTTATGTTGGTTTTTTTTTTTTTTTAAAGCCTGGAAAATAATCTAGATTGATTTAGATGTTTTACTATCTACCAAGCAAAGATCAAGTGTTTTTTAACTCCTTAAGTCTACATATTTTGACAAAAAATGTAAAAGGAAGTAAACAGCAACAACAAAAAACATAATTAAGAGTTCTAGTTGTTTCCAAAACCAGTTAACAAATTAGAGAAGGTTAAATATCTTCCAAAGTTACCTATTGCATCATCATATCATTCTTTATGATATTTTGGTAATAAAATTTTTACTGGGTTCTTGTTAATTAGTAAGTTCAAACAAAAGGAAAATGAAAATCTCTGGGTTGAAAACTAATTCCTAACACAATCAGAGAGAAAAAGAGAGAGAGAGAGAGATAGAGATAGAGATAGAGAGAGAGAGAGAGAGAGAGAGAGAGAGAGATAGTATGCACAAGAAAGCATGTGCGTGGAGAGAAATAAATTTCTATAGATTTATTTCTTAAGAATTTCTGCAGGTGTTTACCAAAGGCCTCATTTAGAGATGTTTTATAGCATTTTAGTGAAGTTTCACCAAACCTCAGGGAACCTGAGGCCAGATCCCTCAGTCAAGTCTTGCTACTGTCACTTTGTCATTTGGATCTGCACCTTAGCTATGTGCTCTCTGGAACTCTAGTTTGCCGGAAGTACATTTTTCTCATAGACGTTCTCACATGTCTGTGTGTGCAGAGTGCCTGGGCTCAAACCATACCTCTGCCACTTGTTGGCTATATGATCTAGACTAGAATGTGTTTCCCCATCGGGACAATGGGAAAAAATAATACCACCTACTTCCTAGAGTTGTAGAGAGGGCTAGAATCCTGCCTGGCAGGTAGTAAGTGCTATTTATGCTTCATCCGTTACTATTAATATTAAAGGAGATTATGGGTGACACCTACCTTATAGAATTGTTCTGAGTAAATAAGATATAAAATATGCTCTACAAAAGCAAGTGTGTGTGTGTGTTTTAATTTACCAGGCAGGACAGCCAACTTATTTTCTGCAGTTACGAACAACCCCCAAACGTGGCTTAAATAACAAAGTTTATTTCTAGTACTCCACATATGGCCAAGCTGGGCTAGCGGAAGGTTGTGGGGGGAGAACTCGTGCCACGGGGGTCTCAGGTTGAGGCTCTGCCACGCTGGATGCTCGTCAGAGCACGAGGCCTTGGGGCTGACCAGGGCAAAGAGGGCCGGAGAGGGCGCGGCCCCCAGACGCATGCTCCGTTCACATGTCACCAGCCAGAGCAGGTCAGGTCGCTACCCCCAACTGTAAGGATGTTGGGAAACACGTTTTCTAAATGTGGCTGGTGGGAGTGGGGTGAGGAGAATGGAAATACTGGTGATGACTGGGAATGTCGTTCACAGTTACCAAGGAGGCTCTCTATGGGCCAGATAGACTCAGGTTCCTCAGAGCTTATTTTGCCACTTAATCATAACAAAATATGACTGGTGACTTCTTTGGACAACTTTTTCCAAGCTGCAATCCATTGCTTGGTAAACATACTGGAAGATACGTTGGTACCTTTGCAACGTTGAGATAGCTTAGTGTACCGAGTGGTTCCCAGGTGCCACATGACCACCCAAATTCTTTGCTACTCTCTGCATATCACATTCAGTGAGAAGATCACCGACACTCCAGTAAGAATCTAGCTAACGGACCATGAGTCCATTCGGATTTTCCAGTCAGATTTCATGAACTCAAAATTCAGATCTGCAGCTTAGTAACTGTGACTCTCGTTATTAACTTCCCCTCCTCCCTGGCGGAGATTTCCATATCGGAGATGGTATATACACCTGACACAGGATGTTAGAAGGATACGGGGCGGCTTTTGGAAAGTGCTTAGCAAATGGTCCTCATGGAGACAATACAAATGTTATCTGTTACCATTTCCTCCATGAAGCAAGTGGGAAATAGAAAGTTTTTTTTGAAAAGATTTATTTTTCAGATGAGAAATAGAAAATGGTACAGTCAAATAACACTCTTGAGTTTAAAGATTCTATAAATTTTCGAAGACAAGCCATTTCAGAAATTATATAGTGTAATCAGTCAGCCCCCCCAAAAAAAAAACCCAAGGAGAGGAAAGTGGGGTTAGGGAGGGAGTAGGGGGGTTATCACACACGTATGTGTATGTGTATATATGTGTATATATATATGTATACGTGTATATATTTCTCTATTATATGAAACTTGGTACAGAGAATATATTTATCTATTACTTATATAATAAAAATAACTTAAATGTTATAACAAATAATGGCTTGATGGTCAATCAAGGAATGAAAGGCTACACATTAGGATATGCATAATGACACACTTTTTAGTTGATAATTGATAGAAAATTATAAAATCTCATTTATGTTACTAGCCTAACAATTAGTTTTTAAAACTCTTTTTGGTAACAACATATGAGACCTAGAAAAGTTAAAATAAGGTAATAAGAGAGGTTGAAAAACTATAAGCAGATAATCTATTCAGGATCAAATATAATTTTGAAGCCCACTTCATATAGATGAAAATTCATGAAAACTCATTTCATGCTTCTGTAAAATTGCTTTCAGTTATTTTCAAGGACTAGTAAACACTGAAAAAAGTGAATAAAACAGGCCCAGTGCAACAAAGATTTAACAGAGTAGCTAAAATTAGCCTTTAAAATGAATACTGCATTTTTGAATTAAGAAATTGGACAAAGTCCTCCTGAGGCTTATCTGGGTTTGGCTTGGAGCCTGCAGAAGTACTTATTATGGTCAACCTCTGCTACCGAAACACTCATTACGGCTGGAATGGAGTCGGACTTGGTCAACGGGAAAGATGCTTTTCATTACATTCAGTCTCCATGCTTCTGTCTTTCATGGTATTTTAATTCGACTGGGGGTGGGGAACCCACCACCTTCTGACTTTAAGATTTTTATTTTTCTTTTTAAGCACCAAAAGGGTCAGGAAAAGCTTCATCTTTCTCTGTTGCACCCCTTTTAATGAAAGGGTAGAATTTGGATTCAGTCAAAAGACTGTACTCAAAGATCCAAAAGGCCACATGTGGCCCCAAAGGCTGCGGGTTCCCCACCCCAGCCGGGGTCCCTCTAATGTTCCATCCCCCTTGCTACTCCCAAAAGTAACCACTATCACGCCTTTTAACACCACATATTAATTCTACCTGTCTCATAACTTGAGAAATGGAATTACATATTGCAGATTCTTTTGTTTTGAGATTATGCTGTGAGACCCAAACATGTTTTTGCATGTAGCAATACTTTGCTCATGCTCATTGTAGTATAATATTCCGTTCCATTCATATATCACAATTGACTCATCTGATACACACTTGGTTATCATGCAGCATTTGTCATTCTGTGCCTGGCTTTTCTTACTTAGCATAATGTCTCAGCAGTTTTCTTTATGGGCAGGTTTTCAATAACTGATTCAATGTATCTAGTAGCAATCAAGTTTTTAAATTTTCCCTTTATTTTAATTAGTTGTA
>NW_012152252.1:727805-728752 GCF_000956105.1 Propithecus coquereli | reverse complement strand
TTAAAAGTATTAATTAATTTTAGATTTTGAAAAGTCTGTAGATTGATAAGTAACAATCAATAACAAACAAAATAACTTGAATTAATAAAAAGAAAACACAGAAGGGTAAAAATTAATCAATAAAAAGTCAAGAATAGGGAGAAAAACAAAAAATAAGTAGTAAATACAAAAGCACAAAATATGACAGTATGTTCAAACATAATTAATTCATTCAATGTAAAGGGACTGAGTACTCCAAGACAAAAATTTCCAGACTAGATTTTTAAAAATTCAATTATAGACTGCTATGAGAGATGTATCTAAAATTTAAAGCCATAGAAAATGATGGAGAAAGATGTACCACATAAATACCAACCAGAGTTTTACAAACTATCGATAGTCTTTATATGAATGGACTACCGTGTATCATACGTTGATTTGCTGCTACAATGACAATATACCTTGATATGGGCTATATTGATATTAGATTCAGAGTAAAAGGCATCCCTTGAGATGAAGAACTGAACTTTATAATGATGCACTTGCTGAAAGATAACATTGTTTATACTGAATATCATATTAATAACATCCCTACAAAATACAGATGTAAAATCTCTTGTCCACAATGATACAATACACAAAGCGTTGCAAACTGAAAGCCTTGCAAGTTTGCAGCCAAAACCAGAGCTGAACAGATGTCACGCCATTTACAGTCTTTATTCCCTTTAGTATGAATGGTGGTGACATCATGTAGAACATGAACAGGTTTTAACACAGGATACTGCTCTGACCCTGCTCCAGAGGTTACATAGGTTATGGTACCCGTGCTCTGTGTTTCAAAATTGATTTTTCCCTTTCATTCAGAATCCTGATCATAGTGGCAGATTTTTAACTCATCTCTCTGAGTAATTTAGGGAACCTTCAGGTAAAAATTATGACTAACAAAGTTGGCCAAGTGTATATAAATA
>NW_012152252.1:670750-716165 GCF_000956105.1 Propithecus coquereli | reverse complement strand
ATTAGATAAAAATATTTCCTAATTTCCATTTTGAATTCTACACTGATATAGTAGCTATTTGAAAATTTCTTCCTTACCCTCCAAACAGTTTGAGATATTATATTTACCATTTGATTTTTAACTTCTATCTTGATTACAATGTGGGAAGCAAACACACACTGAATTATTTCAATCTTTTAAAATGTGTTGATATTAGTTTTGGTAAATTTACACATGCTGTGGAAATGAAGTTTTATTCCATCGTTGTTAGTTGTGGTATTCTGTATATTACAATTAGACCAAATCTGTTAATATTGTCTAGTCTTTTTTAATCTTCTTCTTTTATTACCTATTGAGATAGGGGTGTTAACCTCTCCACTATGATTGTACAGGGTGTCCCAAAGGTCTCCATACAAAGGAAAAATTTTGTAAAATTTTGTAATGAATATTTTGTAAATAAAGGTACATTTAGCTACAATTTCCCATTTTCCCTACGTATGGAGACTTTTGGGACACCCTGTAGATTTGTCGCTACCTCTTTTCCTTTCCGTCTATCTTTACTTTGTATTTATTTTATATTTTATTTATGTAATTCATAATTCTTCATATTTATATTTTATGTATTTAAGTATTAATTGGTACATAGATATTTAGAATTGTTATATTTTCCTGTTTATCATAATAAAGTATCCTTCTTTATCTCCGTTTACGTTCTATTGACTCTTTTTGCTCACAGCATACTTGCCTGGTCTTACGTCGCTGTACTTGCTTTCCCTTCATTAGCACTATGTGTGGTGCGTCCTCTGTTCTTTCAAACCTTGTGTGGTACTATTCCAGTGATTCTCCTATAAGAAAACATAGTTAGATCTTGTGTTCCTTACCCACTTAAAGATTCTTGGACCTTTAATTGTAATATTTAGTTCACTCATGTTTAATCTGATTGCTGCTCCATTTGGGTTTATGTGTTTCATCTTTTCATTTTTCTGTTTGATCCACTGGTATTTTTGCTGTTATTCCTTTTTTCTCTCCTTTTCTTGTTTTCCTTCATTTACACATGAACTATTTCTTAGTTTTTCTTTTCTTTTCTACTAAGTTGTGGTTTATCATTTTCCAAGATTAATATCTCCTCAGACATGATGTAACCTTGACTTCTTGCCACCTGCAGGATTTAAAGCCCTTCCTTCCTCTGCCTTTTTTGCTTGATGGTTATTTTGCATCTTAACTTTTTCATATATTTTTTAAAAGCCTCAGAAGACTTTATCACTTCCTTACTGTTTTGTAGGGTGAATGTTTGTATTTACCCACATGTTTTCTCTCTCCTCCCTCCTTATTCTGTCTTGCATTTCCATGTTTCCCTCTGAGGCCGTTTTTCCCCTTCCTGAAGCTCATTTTAGCTTTTTGTGCAGGTCTAGCCTCTCCATTGTGGTTTGTCTGAAAATGTCTTTACTTTGCCTCCGTACCTGAAGGATTTCTGATGGATATAGACTCCTAGATCAGAAGTTATTCTATTGCAGCACTTAAAGATACAGCTACTGTTTAAATGCTGAAAAGAAAGTCTTTTTACAGTCTTTTAATTTGCTTCTTTAAAGAAGTTGGGAGGAGGTTAATGACTACTTTAAAAGTTTTTCTACTTCGTCTTTGGTTTTTAGTACTATTGCTAAGATCTGCCTTAATGTACCTTTGTATTTATTCTGTTTAGGTTGTTTGGAAACATTCTCAGCATGTATCCCTTTAAATACTGTTTTTGTCTCCTTTACTCCCTTTGCTCTTTCTGAAACAGCAATTATGCATATTAGAACCTTCCACTGTATATCATGCATCTCTTCCACATTTTCTTTATTTTTTTGTTCTTTTTTTCCTCTTTTCAATGGAGTTTTCCTCTCTAATTCAGTTTCTCTGTATAATTCAGATTTTCTATTGCTCTATTGTACAGCCTTAATCCACTTTTCTTTCCTAAACCAAACTATTAATTTTTCAATTCCAGCTGTTATTCTTCATTTGTAGAATTTCCATTCAATTCTTACAGATAGCAATATCCTGTTAAAATTTTGCAACATTTAATCTATTTCTTCATCTTTCTTCATTTTCTGTATCATACAAACGAGAGATGTTTTAAAATCTTTGTTTTCAACTCCAATGTTTGGATCATCTGCAGATCTATTTTTTGTTTGTTTGTTTATTTTCTCTCTTAGATTCAGTCACAAGATTCCCTTTCTCAGAGTTTCTAGGAGTTTTTAATTGAATATCAGGGTCTTTACAGAGCTTTACAGTCTCCTGATGATTTTACGTCCTTCAAGGCACGTTAGTTCACTTTCTCCTCTGCCGGGCAGTTCGAGGAGGGAAGATCATTTTTATATGACTTAATTGGAGGTTAAGCTTACTCCCAGCTAGAATGCAGACTTGAAGTTTTCTTGTACTTCTGACTTGACCCTGCTCCTGGCACAACCTTCTAAAGGTTTCCAGCTCAGGGCGTGCAGTGTTCCCGAGGGCCCCTCTCCTGGTGGGTGTCCTCGCCTGGGGTTCCTACACCTGCACTCTTGGGATATCTGTTCTGCTTTCCAGAGGGTCTCTGCTTCTCAACCTCCCTGCTTCGGGTTCCTCAGACGTCTTTAGGGAAACACACACACACACACACACACAGGGGATATATAGGACATTTCTGTACTTTCTGTTCAATTTTGCTGTGAACCTAAAACTGCTCTAAAAAATGTGTATAAAATAAAATAAAATAAACAAAAACCCTGTGGCAGGCTCAGTTCCTTATTTTCCTTCCCACCCACTTTATTGGCCTTTCAGGTTTCCACGTGTGTCTCCCCAGGCTCATTGGATCACCGAAGGCTGCTGGCTCCTCCGTACTCAGCGCAGCCTCTGCCCCGGGGAGGATCCCGCATGTTCCCTCCTCCTCTCTGCCCAGGTGAAGCAGATACCTCCGGAGGAAAGTATTGCAGAACCCCAGTCCGCCAGCACCCCAGCAAGGTCCTGCCTCTGGGATCTTAACCCTCCGAGCATGTCTTATTCAGTAGCTCTTCCGTGGCTTTAAACAGATTTATGCATGTATATTTTATCCAATTTTTAAATTTTTGTTTTTCTTGTAAGAAGTAGACATCTTCCCTCAAGTTACTCTGTTATACCTGAAAGTGGAATTTCTCCTAAGCCCTGGCATTATGACTTATTATCTAACACATGGACCTGTTATAGAACTTGCTTTTGTTCTTCATTGGGTAAATTTTGTGTTTTTAAAAAGACATGTCTATCAATTTAACAATAAATTTTCATTAAGAATTTTACTCACATAATAAACTGCAGATAAATGCTTCTCTTGTTGAATAACTAGAGTAAATTATGAAGTACATGGAAAGTGGTCATAACTTTAAAGTACTTAGTAAAACTAAGTTTAAATGTTGTTGGTAAAGATTTCAATGCTCAAGAAATTATGTCTCCAATTGATCTTGTAATTTTCACATAATATGCATAGATTCTAGAAGACTTAACTATAACAAAATGAAGAAACAAGGAATCCTAATTAGATTCTTAAAAAAAATCTTCAGAAAATTTTTTGTGCACATTGGTTAAGGCTAGGAAAATGAACTGTGAGCAGCAAATAAGAAACCAATAGCTATGAAATAAAATATTTTGGTTCCAATTTGATTGATAAAAGGAATACCATAGTACTGCATTATAACTCAAAGTACACAATAAATATTCATGAGTCCATACTCATATCAGTTAATGAGAGAACAAGAAATAAAGAGAGTAGGCAAATATCTCGTGCAGGAGAATTCCAAATACTTCACGCTGACACTCTTATGGAGGTGGAGCATATCTCCCCAGCACTTACTTGTGGGCTGCGCAGAGTGACGTTTTCCCAAAGAGCACAGTATGGAAATGGGGAAAGAGTAACATTTCAGAGGAAAAAACCTGACACACACTGTCTCAGCCAGGAGACCAACGTCAACACCAACAGGGATCATTCATACTGATGGTACGTACTCTTGACATGATGTGACGAGAAGGGCACATCACCTCTGCGGTCTTCCTCCCTGCAACACACCGACAAAACCCCAATAGGGGAAACATCCGGCAAACCCCAATAGGGGGCACAGTACACCTGACCGGTACTCTTCCCAACTGCCAAGGTCATCAAAAGAAGAAATGTCTGAGAAACTGTCACCTTCCAGCAGAGCTTACGGAGACATGACAACTGAACATGCTGTGGTGTCCTCCATGGGATCTTGGGACAGAAAAGGGACATTAGTTAAAAACTAAGGAAATCTGAATAAAGTGTGACTTTAGTTAATCACAATGTACGAATGTTGTTTCATTAGTTGTGACAAGCATAAACTCAGGGATGTTGTTAATAATAGAGGAACCCGGGTGCAAGATATATAGGAACCCTCCATATTGTCTTCTCAAATTTTCTGTGAACTGAGACTATCCTAAAATTTTTAAAAAGTTTATTTAAAAAAAAAGTTTGGTTTCTCATACCTTTTAAAGATGAAACTGCATAAAATAATGCACCTTGTGCCTATTCCTAGTCCATGCAGCCTGGCATAAGTTGTTCAATAGTTGGTTGCAAGGCTAAAGTGAGTTTCTCATTACCTGTTGATGTATTATTAACTACTTGTCAGTAAATCTGAATAAATCGTACACACATAAACTATGCAAGACCAAAGCCAAAGAAAATTGATTATATTTTTACACTAAATTTTACCTAGAATTTCACCGTATATTCTTTATACCCTGGGTATGCAGGCAATTTGATAAGAGTGATATATGGATTGAAGAAAAATTTATTCAACTATGTTAAGTTTGTGCACATTCTCTATTAAAGTTCTAACTCCATGTTCCTTCTAGCACGTAGATGATCCCGCCACATACTATCTCTTCATGGTACAGCCTTTGCTATGTAGAATGTATGCAGGGTTTTTTTTGTAAAAATTCCCTTTGTCTTTACAAATGTATATTGTATTTCAATACCAAAACCTAAGTTTTAGAGTGGTTTTGTATTTGTTTATTAAAATGGCATCGCTTTTAATTAAGCACTCATCTATAATGATTGTTGGCATAACAATTTTGTAACTATGGAAATTTCAGCACCAGTGTTCTTAGTCTAATCTCTTATTTTACTGAACTTTGGAACACTTTCTTCTCTAATTAGATTTTTATTCATTTTTATAATTTTAATATGTCATTTCAAGAAAGACTATATAACTATTTTAATTTAAAATAAACACTTAACATTTGAAAACAAGGGAAATACTTATAATTTTCACTGCGTGTCAAACTGTAGGGGTGAACTTGGCCCCAAACTCCCATGCCCTTCTGTCTTATTACAGTTTAAGCCTCATATATCACCTAATTAAAATTTCTGTGTAGTGTGAATAATTCAATTTATCAAACTCTAGTTACTGAGAAAACTAATTTACCACATTCAGTGCAGTTATTAATTTAAATGCCTCCAGACAGCGTGTCCATATACAGACAGCATCCCTTTCTCTTTGTGGGCCACTCACAGATGATTTACAAAAAGGACTGGATGTGTTTTTATTTGTTTCCTCCAGAAAAAGAATCCTAAAAATGATTCTCCTGAAAGCACTAGACACAAAGATGTTGACATGTTATGACTCCAAGCAATGTAATTTTTGCTTGGAGGAAACGCCCAGTGTTGGATCTGACCATCAATATTTCTGAAAAAAAATACAGACTTTACAACAAAACGGTTTACTTTTTTAGTATAGATTATCAAATACAAAGAGTGGGTTGAGCAATTATACAGCCTCTAGCAACTTACATCAGAAATAGAAATAAGCCGGATTCAAAAATAGCTTACAGGCCCATCAGTCAATCAAACAAGGGTGCCACTGAAAAAAGATCTAAATATCTTAGTCACAACAAAGACAACTATTTTCAGAGAGGGCACTGCAGACAAAAACACTGTTTGCAGCTGCAACCTGCCCTAAGAAGGGTTGGGAGAGAGGATGGTAATGAGCAAAGCGAACTCTGTGGCCGGCTCTCAGTGAGAAGTGCAGGCACATGGGACCATTTTTAGATGGCCACAATTGTCCGGGGAGCTTCGGGGTACAGAGGTTGCACAACTGCACCTTTGAATAAACACATATTTGGATCAGTGTCACAAAAGCATGCATTGCTGGCTTTTCTCCAAAGCCCCATGTACCCACTGCTGGGACCAGGGGATAAAGCAGTGCTGTACAGTAACTGATGGACCAGGGGAAGGAGAGACTCTGTCCTGGCGTCCCAGAGCACAGGCCACAAAGCTGCTTGCTGGAACAGGGAGCATCCGAACAGGAGCTGTCACTCTTTGGTCAGCCTGGGAAAGCGTTCGGTGCTGTCAGTGCCTAGTGCTAAGCAGCAGAGAGGGCCACACTCGCTTGGAGGGGGCCAGTGGTATGATATGGAGACGATGAACGAACTTTGTGTGGCAAGTGAAACTGCTTCAGTGCAGAGCCCCGTTTAAAGGTCCTGGTAAAATAACGTGCCATGTGCTGTCACCTAGAATAGGATGAAAGGCTCTGTGTCAGTGCATCGGTTTTACCATTTCAGATAGTTTTAAAAATTGGGAAAACAACTGATTCCATCTCCTTTGAAAGTGAAATCATCTTGCAAAGCCACTTTGGTTCTTAAATAAAACATAAATGGATATTGGCATTTGCAACATGAACTAAGGAGTTACAATAGCAAAAAGGAACGTGACGGCAGACACATGTCATCCGTCAGGAGAGCACGTGAATAGTTTTGGAGAAAGACACAGAGGAGGAAGATGAGAAGCTGATGCTCCTCCTTCAGCAGAGCTCTCAGGCTCTGCAAGAGTGGCTAAGGGAGCAATCCGGAGAAACGTGGCCCTGGCATGGCCCTAGGACAATGTCATCAGTTTTTCCTGCTCCCCTAAGTAAGCTTTGAGGCTGGGAAACCATAGTTTGGGCCCGTACCCCGCCTTCTAAAACTGTGGTGAGTGTTTCTGAGAGCATTTATAAGTAAGTGACAGACATACTTCCAAGTACCACTAACCAGAGTATTCTATTAACGACATATCCCACTTAGTTTAGGTATAATAATTCATCGGTTCATTTACTCATGTGCTCATTTATTCATCTAACATCTACTGATTATTTACAATGTGTCAGGCACTTGATCCAGCGGTCCAGAAACGAGACATACTCCTTAGGGCTGACTGGCATTCGTTCACAGACACAGGGGTGAAGCAAACCTAAAACGGACCATTAAAATATAGCTATAATTATAATATAGCTATATTATAATATGTCATTTGCTCAGGGAGCTATGAAAGTCACCAGCTAACACAGTAAACTTCGGGACAAAAGATTTATCAGATGAGTCCTTCTTGGGACATGTCATTCATGCAAAGTCTTAACCCTAAATGTTTCAATTCATGAAACCACCAAGGGCTCTACAGTTGCCTTGCAAAGCTTGTCTCCTGATTAGTAGGAATATTTCACAGTTCCCAGTTTTTTGGCCCATGTACTTCCTACCCCATCCCAGGCTACTCTGTTCAGGATGAAGGAAATTTGATAGCTGTCAAGCACACACCATGTAATAGAGCGTGACCTTGAACGTGTGCATCTTTAATAACACCCGAGTAGCAATGAGCACACCTCGTGCCCAGATCCGGGCTTCCAATCCCATTCTCCAGCCAAAGAAGCGCAAGCCCCCTGGAGAAATAGGGGATTCTAGGGCTGAGGCAGAAAAGATGATGAGCCTGGGGCATCTGGTCGTGTCAGTAAGGCAGGCAGTGCTGAAAATAAAAACAAAAACAAAAACCCACCAGACAAGGATGGGGGTTAGGTCCAAGGGACACATGATCCAACTGAAAGAGCCCCAGTGCCCAAATCTGGAGCAAGTCGAGCCACCAAAAAACAACACAGTATTGGATCATAACCCAAAGGTTAGGATGAACATCCATGTGTCCAAATTGTTATGAATTAATAATGGGCTAAATGCAGGAATAAATGGAAGAGGAGAGACACGTGCCCTGTGCAGAACCATTTACATACTTTATGCAAATACCCTTCCCTCCAGGAGGTGGAGCCTAAGTCCCCACCCCCTGAGTGTGGGCTGTGCCTGGTGGCGTCTGCCGAGGAGTGCAGGGTGGAAGGCGAGGAAAGTAACTCCACAGTGAGAAACCTGAGGAACGCCACCTTAGCCAGGTGATCGAGGTCAACACTGACGCGGCAAGTTATGTTGATAGAACGAACCCCCGTGGTGTGGTGCTGTGCCGTGATGAGAAGGACGCTTCGCCTCTGCGGTCTTCCTCTCCAGATCCAGGACCCCAGCCTAATAATGCGAAAGCCATCAGACAACCCAAACTGAGGGACAGCGTACAAAATACCTGACCAGTACTCCCCAGCGTCACCAAAAACACAGAAAGTCTGAGAGCTGTCACAGCCCAGAGGAGCCTGAAGAATCATGCCATGTAAGCATGGCACAGTGTCCTGAATAGGATGCTTGAACCGAAAAAGGCACTGGGTGAAGCTGAGGAAATCTGAGCAAGGTGTGGATGTCAGTTAGGTCATAGTGACGATCTGTATCTGTTCATTGGCTGTAACAGAAACACCAGAGCAGTGTAAGGTGTTGACGATAGGGGAAGCTGGGCGTGGGGGGTATGGGAACTCTTTGTATTATTTCTCTAACTTTTTTTGTAAATCTGCAAGTGTTCTAAATAAAATATTTATTTAAAAAAGAGATAGAATCCTATAATCTCTGTCTAGTGAGCTTTCTGCTCCGCCCTCCACTACAAAACCTGGAAGAGCAGGAGGCGAGGGCGGAGGTCCTGCAGGTGGCAAGAGCGAAGGGAGCGTGGGTCTCTCCCTCCTTGGTCCTTCTGTGAGGGAGAAGGGCCACGTGTGGTGGAAGGTGCGGGTCTGAAAGGCACTGCAGCTCCGGAGAGGGGATGTGGGTCGGACACACCGAGCAGGGAGGTGGGAATTCCAAAGGGGCAAAGCGGCAGCGGAGAAGCACTGAGTCGTGCCAAGAGCCGGATGCCTGGGAACGTGGGGATCCCACCGCGGTCACTGACCATCTAGAATGCAATTTGTGCACGCTCCCAAAACAGAGGGGGCGATTTTTTTAAGTGAGATTTGTTTTTAAATCATCCCTTGCTCTTTATGAGTACACAGTGACATCATGGTGACAGTCATAAAAATACAGCAAAAGTAGGAGAGACATATCATCTTTTGTCTGCACTTAGACAAACAATGAACATTTAGAAAATTTCAGGTTGTTGCTGTCAAGCACTAACGCTGTACAATCTGTACAAACTGCGGCAACCCAAGGTTAAGCCCTAAAATGGAATCTCTCTGAGTCAGGGTCTCTGCCCACTGAGCCAGCCTCAAGGTGAACCAAGGTCAAGGAGCAGCTGCAGAGCATGAATCACCGGCTTCCTCCTCGTGGGAAGAGGCTCCAGCCCACTCACGCTCTGATTCTGTGCCTGGTACCTGCTCTCTGGCCTCGGCTGCCTCTGCTTGCACCAGCTCCTTGAACCCGCCCAACATGCCTGGGTCTGTTTGCTAGCCCCTGTCCACGTTGGTCCCGTGGCGTGAAGTGTGATTTTGTCCTGGCAAATTAGCCTCATCAGGCTTGATTGCTGGACCCTCCCTCGCTAGGCGGCACTACAGCCTGAAACGCGTGGTTCCTTTCTTCCAGGCGGATCCAGACACTTGGCAGATGCAGGACAGATCTGTGGAGACTAGAAGTCAAGTGTCCACCCTCAGGGGGCAATTGTTTGAAGAGCCAGAGATCCTCACTGAACTCAGGGGCAGGTGGGATTTGGTGGAGAGAAATAGAACCCTCCAGAGTGCCTTCTGCCTACACATGCTCCTGGAGAAAACGACACGTTCTCTCCCAGCCAGGGGTGTCCCACCCCTCATAGCCCAAAGCTGCTGCTCCAGACTCATCTCTTTCTCCTCCTCCACTTCCGTGCACCTTCCCCTTCAGCAACAGTGAACAACCAGCCTTACCCAGAAAATTCTACATTTGACCCTATATCTTTGTGCCTTTGCCTAGCTTGAGCTTCTTGTGGGGAGGAGCTAAGTCTATTCATTTTGTAGTGCCTAGGCAGAACTGATGCTCAATGCATACGTGCTGACTGGATGCAGTCATGTATTGCTACGTAGCCAATATTTGTGTCCTCCCAAAATGTGCACGTTGAAACCTGGTGCTTGGAGGTGGGAGGTGATTAGGTCATGAGGGCAGAGCCATCATAAATGGGATTAGAGAGCCCAGAGTGCTCCCATGCCCATTCTGCAAGTGAGGTTATAGCCAGAAGCTGTCTGTCAACCAGAAAGGGGCCCTCACCAGATACTGAATCTGCTGGAATCTTGACCTTGACCTTACATTTCTCAGCCTTCAGAATTGCGAGAAATAAATTTCTGTTGTTCATAAGTCACCCGGTTTACAGTATTTTGTTATGGCAACCTGAAAGAATCATGACACGTGTGAATGCCAATACTCTCCCCTTCACTTTGGCTCTTACAATCAATAGTTAAAACGAATAAAGGGTAGCCAAGCCTTATTGGCATATGTAACAACTTAAATTTTTGTCAAACAGGCTTTCCAATCTTCCAATCTAGTCTGTCCCTCCTGCCTCCTGCAATTTTTGGACTCTCCAAAGAGAGCATCAACTTTACGCCTGGGGACCAGTCTGTTGCCCCTAGCGTCACACCGGCTGCCATGCTGATCCTCTCCTGCCTTGGTTCCCACTGGAGTGTCACTATTGCCACTAGGGATGGTGCCCTTCACACCACGTTGACATCGTCTATGAGCCTGGAAATCACATTCATGGGGACACGAGGGTGGTGGGAGCCTCTGAGCAGGGGGCATGACCATGGCCACCTATGCCCCAAGGTGGGTCTTCCTGGTTCAGGATCTCACAAGATCTCTCACGAAAATAGTTGTTAGCTTTGGACTCTTAGTCCTCACTCCCAAATCAAAGTTTAACGCAAAATCATGAGCTCTTGTGTGGCTCCGGCGTGGTTCATCTTTTGACCCCAAAGCCAATGTTCTTTCCACCATCACTTTATCCATCCTTATACGTGGCCTTATACATCCACAAAGGGGTGACGCACATCTTTCTAAATACGAACATGATTCCTGTTTGGCCTGAGGGCATGATCAGTAGTACAGGAAAAAGTTAAATACTTGCTGGGAGCCTCCAGCGGATTGTCTACACCCCAAAGCGTCATAGGCAGAGCTCTGATGGATTGGGGAATGGTGCTCAAGTCATCCCTGTGCTTTACCAACCCACTGACTTGCCTTTATCAGGGTCGCCTGTTACTTTTCAGTGGCCCATCTGATGCAGCCTCTGGTCCTTGCCCCCACCCCCCGCCACCCTCGCTCCTCAGCCGCCAGCACAGGTGGTCACGCCCTTTCCTCAGAATGCTAACTTTTAAGACACCCTAATTACCTGTTTCCCCCTTTTTCCAGCTTCACTTTCTGGGCTCCATTAAGCACATCTCAGGAATTTTCCTGTGAGTTTCTAACCCAAGTTGGATTTCCCAGGATGAGCTGCACCCCTGTGCCTTCCTTTGCCAGGCTTTGCAGGGTGTCCGCGCCCCTCCCCTTGGCTCCAATATTAATCCTCTGCTGCGGAGGGCTCCCGTGTTGGTGTGCTCGGCCCGGCCTTCTGCGAGCAATCCTCTCTCGTCCACCCCCATGCACCCGAAACTGAGCTCCTGACCCCACCCTGCGTTCTGCTGCCCAGCGAGTCTCCCTTCTCTTCACATGCTCCGCACTCTTCCACTCCCACAGTCGGTTTTCAGTGAGTCCTGCATACTGAGCTCCGGATACACTTTGAACCCAGCCCAGATGTCCTGTAGCCAACGCTTCTCCTTCAGTCTGAGCCATTATTATCGGCTCCTCCTCTCTTGCCCTGACCCCTCATCCATTCAAGGCCAACACACTAGAAGAATCAACTTTTTCGTGATTAGATGTAATCATACCATTCCCTGACTGAAAACACTGCAGTAACTTTGCATTTTACTTGAGTTAAAGTGCGTCTCAGACTGCGGCTTACAAGCCTCACTGCGGCTCAGCTTCCGTCCACACACGCTGTTCTCCGTCCACGCCGCACTGGCCTTCCCGCTGTGGGGACACGCCCGCCCTGACTCACAGTGTTCACAGATCCTCTCCTTCCTGCCCTTTCTTCTTCACGTGCTGCTTTCCCTGGCACTTCGCTAAACAGCGTCTGTGGACAACCGTCCATTATTTTTACCTAAGCGTGGCCTGGATAGCACATTTCTAAATCCATAGTTACCTGTTTATAAGTTTACCTGTTTATTATCTGTCTTCCTCTCCCAAGCTGTGTGCTCTGGGCAGAGAGAGGCCCTGTTTATTTTGTTCTTTACTGTTTATCCATGATTTGCACAAAAATCCAATGATTGAGACAATGAGGATTGCCAAGGAAGACAGGAATTTTTAATACGACATACACGTCTTGCCCGGAGAATGGGAGAAGCTGCTAGAATCTGTCTCCCTGACTAACAGGGATCATGAGCTTTTAAGGGAAGGGCCTGCCTTGGGGCAGGTTGTGGTGTATCTCACAAGGGGCTAGTTTTCTTTGTTGTTTGTTGTTTTTATTGAGACAAGGTCTTTTTTGACTGGCATGAGACAGTTCTTTTTTAAAGTGCATATTCGTAAATTATTAAATTTATTTTAGAATTTAGCACACTCTTTTTTGACTTCAGGGTTTAATATTGTATTTGGAAATCTTCCCCAATTTAAGATGATAAAAATATTTCCCATGTTTCTTTCTAGTATTTTTACAGTTTTTTTACATGCACATGTTTGATTTTTCCAAAACTTATTCTGATGTCAACTTTTAGGTAGAGATCCATTATTTTTCCAGGTACTCAGAATCATTTTCTGGAAAAAAAGATCTCAGTGATTTGAAATGTGTAGATAGCATTTTAAATCAGTATATAAATGTACTAGAAACACTATGGAAATCTTTAAAAATACTTGAGCTCCTACTTATTTTAAACTTAAAACCTCAAAATATAAAAAAAGAGCAACAGACTTTATTACATTGCCCCATTTTAACTTCATATGGCAAAAACACCATAAATAAAGTTGAAAGACAAACAAGGAATAATTAATGTGCAACAAACATAGCAGAAGTTAAACACTGACAAAGCATTTACAAATTTGTATGAAATACGAACACTTCAACAGAAAAACAGGCAAAAGAAAGAACAGGCTAGACAGTCACACATGTTCAAATGTTCATCTCACTAGCAAGAAAAGAATTGCAAAATAAATGAACAGAAGTTATAATTACCTCTTCTATTAGATTTTTAGGGTAGAAATTACATCAAATATATTAAAATAGGTTTTGGTAGTGAATATGTTTCCAAATGAGCTGTTTCATATGATATTGGCAGTAGAATAAATGGAGAGAGTCTTCCTGGAAAACAATCCAGTCAAATGTCTTGAAATGTTATATGCTTCTATCCTTCGACTCAGAAATTATATTTACAAAAATTTATTAGCAGAAGTAAGCAGACAAGTGTGCCATAAAGCATGCACAGAGACGTTATCTCAGCATCGGGCGTGTGCAAGAAAGAACGAAAAATATCCTAACGGTTCGATAATAGGAGACTGATTAAAATCATTAGGTCATGATCACATCAGGACATTGTTTATCATTTAAAATGATATAAGAATGAAGGTGGACATACAAAATATTTATGAAATACGGTTACTAAAAAGCAGGTTACAAACCTGTTTAATTTGATCATCTGTATCCGTCCATCCATGTGTCTGTCTACCCATCTCTCTGCCCATCCATTCCTCTGTTCTTTCACCCGCCCACCCACCTATGTGTCTTAAATCTACGATGGAAACTGTGGTTTCTTCACAAGAATCTATTTTCCTGCCCTTAGTAAATTTTGTTTATAAATTTTGCATGTACATTGTCCACTCAAGTCTGTGAATTTTGGGAGATGCCACCTCCACCTCTGGCCCTGGGGTGGGGTGGTTGATTAAGTCCTGCATTGATGACCGGTGTAACCCCTTCGCCTGGGTGCACCCGTCGATTCAGAGGTGGACAAGCAATTCCTTTCCAGGAGTGAGGTGGTGGAACATGTTTGCAGAAACCTGTGGCAACGACAACAGTTTGCTCTCCTAAGAGAACTTGCATAAAGCTGTCCCCATTATCAGGACCCATCCTGATGCCATAAGACAAAGGGACAGCCTTGGCTGAAGCTGCTGCCACAGAAAATAGAGTAGGGAAGCCTAACAGAGGCAGCTCCTTGGTGGCATCACAGAGCACTGCAGCGGTAAACCCTTAAACCCACCCTACCTCTGGCCTCAGAGCCACACAGACCCAAAATCCCCTTTGTCATTTAAATCGATTTATTTAAATGGGATTTTCTTTACCTGCAATCAGATGTACCATAATGTGGCACATGCGTGTGTGTATATGTGGGGGAGAGAGAACACGTTTGTTGACAGATAGAGAGATATACGCAGACACGGAGGAGAAACAGATCTGGAGGATATCGACCAGTTATGATAATGCTGCGCTCGGGTTGGAAGTATAGTTGATTTTTCTCTTCATATTTAATCTTTCAAAACAATTTTTTTACCATAAGCCTGAATTACGTGTTTGATCAGAGAAAAACAACAACAAAAGCAACGAACCATTTAGGAAACAGACATTAAGCAGTTGCATTTGCAGGAAAACAGCTTAAGCTGAGAATGTGGTAGAAAGGCCGTGTGTGTGCACAGCTCGTGCATAACTCTCGTTATTTTCTGCGACCACAGGCACCAAATGAGCCAAAAGTATGATGCATCAGCCAAAAAACACATATGAATATAGTACAAACTTAGTTGTTTTTTTTTTAAATAGAAGAACAGTGTCAAGATCAAGGGTGTTAATAATCCCACTGTTCTCTGCTCAGGTCAGACCACACTTGAAGTATCGCTTTCAATTCCCCATTTCTACAAGAATTCAGGCACTAACTGACACGTTCCAGGGACACTGGGGAAGGATTTATGCATTTAGAAAGAGTTGGAATTTTAAGACTTTTGAGATTTAAAATTTTATAGCTCTTTGATTTTCCTGTAGCTCTTGGACATTAAAAAACAATCATATTATTAATATATGCAAAGAAACCACAGCTCTGAGGGCTTAGGCGACATGCCAAGGCCATACGATTGCTTTGTCCAGAAGCCACTTCATGACCTGCACATCACAGAGGCATAAAGGGACTGAGTTGAGTCCAGAGGACAGGAACACGGATGCTTAGGCAGAACAGATTATTTCCAAGTGACTCATGGTTAAAGAACCAGAAAACTTTGTGAGGGCGAGAGTGCATAATATCGTTATCAGATAAAGCTGTTGGGGGGAAGAAGAGCACCACTTGTGATTAGCTGAAACGAAAGGAACTACCCAGAGTTGGTGGAGACCTTTCATTTTTGTTTCTTTCACAACACATGCATTTTCAGACGTGGGGAACTGTTTAAAGATGGTCTAAGGGGACTCAGGAGACAGTGGGAAGGCACGGTGGCAAAGAATTCCAACAGCTCCCAGGATCCCCGGGCAGTTTGTCTGCGCCCCCTCCTTCACCAGCAGACACCCTGGTAGTCAGCCAGGCACCTGGCCGCCGGGGGGAGACTGCATTGCTCTGCCTCTTGGCAGTAAGGTGCGGCCTATTACATCTCAATTTGCGCAATAATTTATTCTTTTTACAAATTTGCTGAAGGTTGGGAGCTATGTAAAGAACCTAATTGCTATGTACTGCACAGCTTCTATGCTTTAGAAGACGGATCCATGCAGCCTGGATGGACTTCCAAGGCCTCGCTTTTGAATTGCTTTTCACTTGGAGAGAGCGTTGTCTACCACGCAGTTGTTAGGGTCCAAGTGATGCTGAAACTGTACCGCAGAGAGACTTCATAAGAACAAGGAAGAGAGACAAGCACGTATTTAATACCATCTAAAGTTACAAAGGTGGAGAATTAAAATAGAGCTAGGGCTTTGTTAGGAGTTCAGGTGAGTTAAATCCTCATCTGCCATTAATGCAAGTCAATAGGCAATCGGTAAACTGGATTAATCAAGAATGAGGGCTAAAAATCCACATTTTCAGAGAAATGGAGGTCACTGCCAGAAGAAACTGCTAACATAGTGAATAGTGGTTGCCTGTTGAGGAGTGGTGCTGGGTGGGGTGTGCGGGAGGCAGGACATTCTTGCTTTCAATTTTAAGTACTCAGTATTATTTTATTTTTAAATATGAGCCAGCCACATTACTTTAGTAAAAATGCGCGAGCACACACACACACACACACACACACACACACACACACGGCTCTGGCTCTGGCTCTGAGTGATGCTAAATGATTTTCCAAATGCGGGCAGAGTCTGCAAACAGTCTGCAGATGGGGCAGCAGTATATACCCAGAGGCTAGAGCATTTATAATAGTACAGAAAACGATGCCGCCTTTGGTCTGTTCCATCTCCGATTGTCGCAGGAGGTGAGAGTTCTCTTTAACGCAGCCGGTACTCATGACTTGTCCCAAGCGCTTTTCTTCGGCATACCATTCTCAGATTTCCTCATAAAAAGTTATTGGAGCTTTCAGAATATTAGAACATGAGTTTTTCTGTTATATAAAGATTTAGCTTAACACAATTTAAAAAAAATGCACGTATTTTTTTCTTTGAAAGTTTTCTTGCAGTCTGGCATTTTACTCCCCAGAAAGTAACATGTTAAATGTTAAAAAAAAACTTTGTCAATAATAAATAGTACAATTCTTGACCGCGAGAAAATCTCCTACTATGAGTATCTGGTGTTTTTCTCTAGACCTTGTTGAAATTGAAAACCACAGAAAAAGAAATAAATTTCCCTTTTAACTCTGCAAAACCTCTTGTTCACCCTCCCCATGGTGGTTAAATATGTTAGTACATCGTGTCTTCAAAACCATTTTCCTTAAGCCTTCTTTCTTTTGTATTGCATTAGTCACAAATCACCCTTTTTCTTTTCAACATTGGAATCACAGTTTTTCTCCTATTATTGCCAAACTGAAGGTACAGTGTAGCAAAATAACATGTTTTCTACACCCAGCTCTCGTAAGGGCTGACGGTCATGGTGCTTCGAGCTCCAGAAGAATAGGCCTCCTCCCGTGGGGCAGGACGGCAGAGCCATCCAGGAGCAGTCAGGACTCGTGGGAGGTTCCAGGGCTCAAGACATTTGGCAGCATGGTCGATGCAGACGTCCAACTCAGAAGGCCAGATCTTGGCTTAGCTTCAAGGAGAGTGAGGTCTTTGTTGTGCTCGGATGGAAACTGGCAGAGTTCTTTGATAGGTGTTAGGGTTTTAAGGGAATGAGATAGTGGCACTGAATTTGCAACAGCTATTTTGCAAAATCTTTAAATCCGTAGAAATAGCCCAATTTCTACTATCAAATGAGTTTTGGACAAGGAATGCATTGCCCTTGCATTACTTTCACATTTGTGCCCTTGTAATTGTTTTTTCCATTTTTTTCCCTGCTTGGGTTTCTAGTTTTTGTGGGGGTTCAATTCTAAGGGATTGTGAAAGGTCAAACCCTGGGCGAATAATGTGCAGAGCCCCTTGGTAGCTTGGAATTTCTCTCTAACATGGAAAGCCTTTCTTGGTAACATTCATCACCAGAATTAAAATATTCTAAAGAATATTTTTATTTAAATATCTAAGCTCTGGGATTCTCATTTCCACACATCTAAATGAAGAAATCCACAATATCATTTTAGTATGTATGTATGTATGTATTTATTTATTTTTGCCAACAGGAATTCTACCTTATGCAGTTACGAAAGAAGGCATATATTGTATTATTAAATTCTGAGGCTTAATGTGTAGAAGTCCAAATTGTCACTGTTAGTAATTTCCATGGGTCTTTGAAAGCTCCACCTAGGCCTGATTCTGCGCCAAGATAATACACCCATTTTTTTCCCCTACGGGAATTTGGTATTTCTTTCTGGATCTGTATTTTCTATGTTACTCTGACTCTTACATCTGTCTCCAGCCAGAATACGCCTAACACATTGCTGCCACATTTCCAGAAAGAATACACTGTGTCTGAAAACATGGATGTAGTTGAGTTTTACGTATTGTCTGTGGATCATGTAGTTATGGGAATGAATGCTATCCCACAACTCTTCTGGCTCTTACCACAGCCTCGCAAAACCACAGAGATCCAAGTGTTCCTGCCCCTACTGACGAGGCCTTCTAGCTATTTCATGTGAACTAAGCTGTAGAAGAAATATGCACAGAAGAGGTTGGGGAGACCCACGGCCACAGCACAGATTGTACCATTGCGTATTTACGTTTTGCTAAGAGCTTACAATAAAGGTTTTTGTACATTCCGTGTACTTTGAATAAAGGGTAATAGTGCAACACTATTTTCTATTGCTTTAGAATATTTATGAACATAAATACTGAGGTCTTAATTATGCATGCCGCTTACCATATTGCACTTGACGCAGTGACACTCTGAAACTCTGCTGAAGTCGTAGACTATTTCCCCCAAACCTAAAGAGTGAGACTTGCTAAACCTTTTAAAAATTATCTAGATTTTATATGTTTTTTTTCTCTTTTCTTCCCATCAATCTTTCCTATAGTTGTGGCTCTCCCAATTTGTCACTGCCAATCTTCTGTTGATATAAAAGATAAACATCAAAGCTTATTAGAATTATTTGTAAACAGAATATAAAGCTTCTGATCAAAGAATTTTCTAATAGTTTCACAGACTCTGTAATGTTCATTTTGACTTCCTAGAAATCACCCCTTCTCTTTTATTTAGTATATTTCCTCATTCTTGGCTGGATTCTAGATGGAAGATCTGTAAGGCGTGTTCTGCAATTCCACAGTGGTGCTTAAGCGCCACCACAGACAGCAACGAAGACTCTGTGTTTCCTGCCCCTCACCCAACTATATTGTGAATCTGCATGTGATTAGATTTACAAAAAAGTTCATATTGGTTAAACAGGTTGAAAACCCAGTTATAGATGGGTGAGGTTATTACACAGTTAAACTACATATAGGTAAGTAGACTTATCTTGTGAGGACATAAGCGACAGCTCTATTGAATTCTTCCATTGACAGTTGTATTATCTATCAGTAGAATTATAGCCAACACAATACCATCCAAGCCACAAAACTCTTCAGACAAAGAGAAATGGGTGGTGATGAAAGTTTACAGAGTGTTACTAGTTGGTCTTAAAAAAATGAGATTGACTAGTCTTTGGGGGTTTTACTGAATGACTTCTCTCTTAATATTAAACCCTATGAATTTCAAGAAAAACTTAATCCATATGTTTCTGATTCAATTACTCTTAACTCATTAAATGTTTTTTAAAAGCTATTTGAAATTTGAGAAGCCTTTTTATGAGCTTTAGTAATCCTTTGTTCTTTGAATTAGGAAGGAGAATTTTGCCAAGAGTTAATGGTACTTGAACCTCACTATGCTTAAGGGGATTCTAAACTTAGCAAAAAGTCCAGAGTCCTGTCACAACCCATGACACTCGTTCTTGCAAACTGTCTTGGCAGATACCTCCCTCCACGTGCTTGATGACGTTAGATCATTTCTTTTACATGTGGCAATGACTTTTGCAAGCCAAATAGCTATTGCTACTAACGAAGGGTAACATCCCTGAGTGAAGTACAAATTCAAGTTATCCCCACTCTTCATGGGAAGCTAATTACACACAAATCTAACATTCTGAGAAGCAGAAGTCACTACTCCTCTCTCCTTTATTTCTTATTGTTATGGGTAAGAATATATAGATAAAGTTAATTCTGGGCAGCTAGAGAGTTGACAAAGGAGGTGTAGCAGTTTGTAGTTTGAGGAACACTAAGCATTCAAATTCAGTATTTGCAGAATTAGACAAGAACTAAAAAGAAATGTGTATATGCAGAGAACACAGGTTTGCCGAATAAAACCGATGACCTACGTTCCATTAACATGATACAATTACATATGAAGTAATTACAGATTTTCTTGAGACTCAAGCTCTTATTTTTGTACCAGAATGGGCAACGGTGACTCCATCCTGTCATGAGATAGGTGGTAGGATGCAGCATTGCTCCAACAGCAGTGGAGAAATGCTCTCTGTAGCTTAGGAGTGAGAAGTTTTTGTCTGTTAGCTTTTTGTTTGTTAGTTTTAATAATTTGAATCATGAAAACTATTCCTAGAAAGAAGAAAAAATCACTGGAACTCACGGAAGCCACAATTAGAACCATGGATATGAGGATGGAACTTCAAGAAGACGGAAGCCAATGGATTCATGGGTCCCTGGAACCCAGAGACAAAATGGTCCATTTGGATCCAAGGTTTCCAACAGCTCATGTGGGAGATGCACAGAAAAGCCAATGGTGGCTGGTAAGTGACGGCAATTGCTACTATCGTTAAGCCCAAGAAGGCAGATCCTGCGAGCACACTGCTTCAGTACGGTGGCATCTCTAACCGTCAGCATTATATTCCTATGTAAACGATTATACAATGTAGAGTTGAATTACACTGTAAACACCCCTTGAGTAAGGAGGAAGATATGTATTCTAGGACATCCAGTGAAGTTTTCCTGCCACTGCTCTCTGGGAAATTCCCATGTAGCTAGAGCTGTATTATGTTCACTGTAGTGACTACAGGTTTCTAAGGAAGCAATACAGAACGACTTCAGAGATCAGGGCTTCTGAAACTGTAGAACTAAACTTAAAACATATGATTTCTTAGTTCCATTTGCTTCCGGATAAACACAACGTTTGTAGGGCATTGGCAATGTTTATTTTATTTTATTTGTCTGGTAATTGTACAAGAAGGTCAAGGATTGCTTTCGAATGAAGGTCATAATTATTTGCACAGCACAAACATCTACTTAGAAACACATGTTTTCAAATAAAATTTCCTAGAAAAACTCATTTTAATGAAGAGTAAGGGTGTAAAAGAGTTTTGTGAAAGTTTTACAAAACCTCACACCCCATGAAATAAACTCATGATTACAAATCTATTCAATGCCTCTGCAATCAGATTCTGGTTGAAGATTTGATGACAAGAGTTTATACAAGGATATAATAGTCCGATAGGTTCTACCTACATCGACCTGCTCAATTTCTCATCTCCAAACTGCAATCAAGGAAAAATTTGTACTGAAGATTTTTTAAATTAAAAAATATATATACTCGATAAATAAGGCATTTACAGAGGCAAGGATTATTTTTAAAGAGGAAAAATGTACCTGGCATATATTTAAAGTTCCTTCTTAGCACAGTGATTTATATGTATAGTAAAAGGATCTTTTAAAAACGTTTATAGCAATTTTGCTCCTTCTCTTTTTCTTTTTTCAGTCTTAGCCTGTGCTATATAGTCTGAATGTTTGTGTCCCCTGCAAAATTCGTATGCTGAAATCCTAACCCTCGGGGGATGGTATTGGAGATAGGGTTGCTGGGAGGTGATTAGGTCAAGAGGGCAGAGTCCCTGTGAATGGGATTAGTGCCCTTATAAAGAGGCCTAAAGAACTCTCACCCCGTCTGCCATGAGAGAACTCAGCAAGAAGGTGTGGTCTATGAGCCAGAAACCAGGCCCTCCCCAGATGCTGAATGTGCTGTGATCTAGAACTTTCCAGACTCCAGAATCGTGACAAATACACTTCTGTTGTTTATAAGCTACTCATTTTATTGTATTTTGTTATCTTGGCCCAAACAGACTTGGATAGCCCACGACACAGCCTACAAGATCCCCAGTAAGCTCCCCGAGGTTGGACATGCACTCACTCTTGGCTCAGGAGAGTAACGCAGGAACGGTGCTCGTCTGGCCAAAGCAGCAGACATGAGGAGCTTCCAAAAACAAACAAAAGATATATTTGTCTTTTAAAAAGAATATCCAATTTTTTATGTCAATATAGATAATCTGCTTAATAAAATATTGAATTTTGTTATTTTTCTTTTCTTCTACTCAAACGTAGGAGTCCTACTGAAGTATTTCAAGTATGTGAGGTATTGGAAAAATAAGCTGTGTGGAGCAGAGGCACAGATGGTTTCTGTGTTTAATGATTTTCCTTTTTCTTCTTCTTTTCATTGTGTTTTTAATGTTTTTTATTTGTGGTTGCCGCCCTTTGCTGGCTATACAAGCTCCGGGTCCAGGGGGAGCCAGGGTCCATGAGAGGTCACCATAATGGTGTGCAGGCTCCGGTTCTATGCAGCAAAACTTAAACCTACTGATGTCTCTGGGGAGACAACTGCCTTTCCTCACTTCAGAGTCAAAATAGCAAATCAGCTCATCTTGGTTCTTTATCTCTGGCAAGGATTTTAATTCATTGCTTACTTAAAAGAATTAAAATTAAGTTAGTTTTGTGTTTGCTCACATATATGTATATTTTTCAAATAAATTCCCTGAAGAAAACCTATGAGGTGAATAAAACCAAAGACAGAATCCAAAAAATTGGATATCTTCTTGATTTTCTTTTAAGATGTCATTTTGTTCCTTTTCTCCTTTCTTGTTTGGACAAATACTGAACCCACACCATCAATTGTTCAGAACAATTCCCAGAATAGTCTAATTTAGGGATGACAGTGAATCCCCAAAACCTTCAACTAATCTTTTCTGCTAATAGTCATTGATTTTATCAGTGAGACAGTGGGGTTAACTGAGGGGAATTAGAGAGGATAAAAGGAAAGGATATGGTATATGATAATTTGAATAAATTTATGGGCTCTAGTTCATAATTTTACAGCCAAATGTGTCTGGCACCATGCTAAGCACCAGAGAAATGGGGGTGTGTAGGGCGCGGTGGCTGTTCTGAGGCTCTTGGTCCGGATGTGGAGGCAGACCCAGAGCACACCACAGTGGGCTGTGAGCGGGACCCCCACAGGGTCGCATGGAAGTGTGTGGAGGTGAGGGCACTTCACGCAGCAGGGTGTGCTCAAGTGAGTCTTTCTGGGAGAAGTGCTTTCTAAACCCAGATCCTAGACCTGTTGGGTTGCTATAACAAAATGCCATAAAATGGGTAGCTCATAAGCAACAGAAATGCATTTCTCACAGTTCTGGAGGCTGGGAAGTCCCAGATCAAGGTGCTGGCAGATCGAGTGCCTGGTTAGGGCCCACTTCCTGGTTCACGGATGGCACCTTGTTTCTGGTGTCACTCGGTGGAAGGAGCAAACAAGCTCCCTCGGGGCTCTTTGATGAAGGTATTAATCCAATCAGGGGGCTTGGTCCTCATGACCTAATCACCTCCCAAAGGCCCTACCTCCTAATACCATCACCTCGGGGGGGAGGATTTCAACATATGAATTTTGGGGGACAAAGACATTCAGACAGAGCTGCCCATAAATATTTCTCTCCTTTCTGCTCCCAATGTCATGTCCCTGTTCAGGCTGCACCCCTTGTCCTGAACTGCTGCAATAGGTTTCTGAGCCCTTTGACTCGGCTTGCTCCCTCCACCCTGTTCTTTTTAGTTTTAGTCTTTAAGACATCGAATTGCTCTCCTTCTACTCCACATGATGGAAACAGCATGTTCAGGGTCCTTTATGATTATAAAGGGAAGAGAGTGCAGAAATCCACAGAAAGTGATTAGAAGTAGAATATGAAAACAAAAGAGAGGTAACAATTTGGTATTGAAGATGTTAAAATTTCCTACTTGTCTTCTGAGCAATAGGTACCGTGAGAGACACTTTGATATCTACCATCGGAGAGGCTAGACTAGTGCCCTGGTAGGAGTTTGTGCTTTTTTGTTCTAGGGCCCATGAGTCTGTTGAAGGCATCAGAATTTGGAAAGAGAAGGGAGGAGTCAGCTCACAAGTTACAATCCTGCTTTCACTGCAGGAGAGTGCATGGGGTTTGGGGTGATGGAGGGTGCATGCCGTGAGGCCAAAGCCAGCTACCACCTTAAAGTCTGTGTGTGTGTGTGTGTGTGTGTGTGTGTGTGTGTGTGTGTAAGCATCGGGGGAGGACGGAGGGAGGTGCTGGAGGCTGGGCAGAGCACTAAGAACCTACCTTGTTTCCCACAGCGCCTACTTTGGGTTCGTCTTGTGCATCAAGAAGTCTAGAAGACACTTCAACCCTAACATTGCTTTTTAATACACTGTTTGTCAGTGCCTGCTCCCACTTCTCCTGTTCCCAGCCTCTGCCTGGGAACATAGCATCACTAGTGATGGGCAGTGAGGACAGGAACAAAACAATGTCACACTGGCCTTTCCTGCTCCACTAGGCTCTCTGTGATCTATCCAGAAATGAAACACTCTATCTGTTACCCTGAGATCCAGGACATTTCTTTTCTCTGTTTTGGAGATCTTCACCTTTCAGTGTGTTCTCAGGTATGACAGGCCCAAATTCGAACTGTCCTGTGGGGTTCTGGAAGTCACAGGACTCCATGGGCAGCCTTGCTCACATCCTGGAGGAAAACCACCTGTTCCTTTGCTGATCAGTTTTGACCTGTCTGGACTCAGGTAAAGGGTGGTCAGTTGTCAGCCCCTGCTGGTCGTGAGCACAGGAAGCCACACAAGGAGCACTGAGGAGGGGAAATGCACTCAACTTACAGGAACGTAGGTAAAGCTTCCAGTGGCTTTCATCAGCCAAATGTTTCTATTTTAGAGCCATGTTGTTCAGTAGGGTAGCCAGTAGACATATGTGACCATTTAAATTAAAAGTAAATAAAATTAAATAAAATTAAGCCTTCAGTTCCTCAGTTACAGTACCCACAGTTCAAGTACTCAATGTCACAAGTGGCCAGTGACTGCCTCCCTGGAAAGCTCACACTTTCATCAATGCAGAAGGTTCTAGCGGCCACTGCCTTTTTAGGGAGCTCCTATTGAGTGTGACAATGGACTCTTACTTTAATTATGAGTGTCTTCCAGCTAGCACCCCGAGTCCTGTTAAAAAAATCAGTCTTTTGAATTAATAATGTTGTCTATCTTTTATTTTTATTTGGAGGAAAATTTAAATTTTTTTTATTTAATGGTAAAATGAGAAGCTGTTTTAGTTTTATTTATTTTTAATCTGCTTCTGTGCTTGAAATTCCCTTGACTTTTAGAATAGTAATGGAGTCACGATGACTTCTACACTGATGTAGAATATCTGTGTCTTTAAAGGACACAGTCACCGTCCGTGCCCGTGATGCTGAGCCGTCACAGTCTGCATTTTCAAATTGAAGAAAAATGAGACACACGATGTTTTATAGCACAAGACCGACAATAAGCTAACAACACTTTACATTCAGACAAGAATATTTTCTCCGTCCCAGTTTTGACAGAGTTTATTCTGTGGTCTATACGTTAGGAATTACATACACGGTACGTAGAACTCTGAGCAAACACAAGCACGTCATCCCAGTGTGGAAAGTGCATCCGGCCTCAGAACGGCTGGTCTGAAGGAAGAGGGAGGTAGGAGGAGGCAGGAGACACTCACACTGCGTTTCAGAACAGCCTTATAAGGAGCCGATGGGTGACAGAACCGGTGTCTGTAAAGGCAAGAGGAGCTGAGTATGGAACCGCCAGCATTTGAATACATTTTTAAATGACTTTACTTCGTTGTGAATGAAGCCTTGTGTAGGGATAATGATAGATCTGAAGGATGCTGTGGTTCAGGGACCTGGCTTTGGACACATGCGAACCTGAGACCAGATCCTGAATCTGTCCCTGCAAGTGGGTGGCCACAGGCAGGTGGCAGTTCCCTCTCTTTAAACTCAGAATGGCACTGGAATGTGCATTATGTTGCTTTAGGACACAGTGAGATAATGCGTGTCATGCCCTCGGCACAGTGCCTGGCATGTAGTCAGTGCTCGGCGGCTGTTACGATGATGATGATGATGATGACAACGTAAGGTATTAAAAAGACGAAAAATCCAATGAAACCGCAGGATGCTATGTTGATAAGCTGGGCTCCAAATGTGCGCGCGTGTGTGTGATGCACGGGACAGCAGGAACAGAACTTGTGACTACACATGATAGGTACTCAATATGTTTAAAGGATAAACTCACGGGGAGAGAACATTTTCTAACTTATCTCTGTAGGCTGGGTTTCTGTGGTTGTTGTCTTTAAAAAAATTGATTATATAAGTTCATCTAAAAGAAAAGATAGAGAGAAAAACTGGTTTAGTTCCTACCCATCCCAAATCAGTTGACACAATCTTGTACTGATCAACAACAGCACTTTGCGGTCTTGAGAAAGCCACCTGAGCAACCGGTGCTTCAGAGGCGCCTCCTTTGTGAATTAGCAGCGCGTCCTATGCAGTGTGAAATTTCTCTGAAACACTTGTATGCCTTCTCATTTGCCTTTGTTTCTCCCGTGACTTGTCACTCCAAATTTCAGGTTTCAAAATGGTGTCGATAAAATATGGCCAGTAAATGAGTAAACCAAACACATTAGTTCTTAGCAAGAAAACTATAAGGAAGTGCAACTCTATTTTTAGAAACAAGTATAGTAGCAACCATATGTGAGTGAGATCCTCGAGAGAGATTATTCTCCCTGTTCGAATTTTTATCAATACAATTCTGATAAAGTATTCAATGATCTTGCTTCGAATAGAATTTTAGTGATCATTAAGAGTTGTCATAGTCAAGACAACAAATAACAAACAAAAACAAACAAATAACCACAACTGAAAGCACTTAGAATGTTTAAGTGCTACAATATGATGCTTAGGAATTTACTGTCAAATGGTACCAATTTATAAGAACAGGTTAATTACCTTATGGGAAATCACAGAGATTGACAAAATTTGCTTTATATTTGTGTGTGTGAATAGGAAATGCAGAATTGAAAAAAGCAATCATTTTATAGAGAATTGATAAAGAAATCAGGTTACTATTTCATCATAAGATTTCCTTTAAATGTATGTCATAAATATCTTTCTATGACATAGAATTCAGCCAATGTCCTCAACTGATTTCAGATTAACTGGCAATATCTAGTAACTTCAGAACATTAATTATGCCAGGGTTAAATTTTCCACTAAATGAAACTGTCTTCATGTTAGATGGATGGATGCTAAAGGTAAAAATTACTTACTTTTTCTTTTTTAGTGAACATATTATAGCTAGTGGGGACTAATATTTATATAGGAAAAAATAGTGAGCAAACTCCTAAATTAAGGAATGATGTTTACTTTCTATTTCAGGTGAGTTTAGGAAGCTGCTTTCTCATAGGAGCTCACCTATGATTAGGATACATGGTCTAATGGCCATGCTGTTTTTTTTGTTTTGTTTTGTTTGAGACAGAGTCTCACTCTTTTCCCCGGGCTAGAGTGAGTGCCATGGCGTCAGCCTAGCTCACAGCAACCTCACACTCCTGGCCTCAAGTGATCCTACTGTCTCAGCCTCCCGAGTAGCTGGGACTACAGACATGCACCACCATGCCAGGCTAATTTTTTCTATATATTTTTAGTTGTCCAATTAATTTCTTTCTATTTTTAGTAGAGACGGGGTCTCGCTCTTGCTCAGGCTGGTCTCGAATTCCTGAGCTCAAACAATCCGCCCGCCTCGGCCTCCCAGAGTGCTAGGATTACAGGCGTGAGCCACCACACCTGGCGGCCATGCTGTTTTTAGATCATAATTTAAGCAATATTAAATTTATATTCAAGGAAAACAGTAAGGCAAATATTAAGGCAAATATTAAGAAGTTTTCTCAATACATTTAGATTGGTGAAAATTAGAGCAAGAATTAAAGAAAATGCACATATTGGTACAATGAGGTAATTTAGACTTCTTAAGAATCATTAATTACTACTTAGTATAACTTTAGTTATATTTTTTGCTTTAAGTAAGATTAATTCGCCAAAAACTCTTTAAGTTAGCAACAAAATATGCACTAACCTCTGCAGGGTGAGTGCAGAGCTCTAGAAGATTTCTTTTCACAGGACCCTTAAAGCCCACAGTTGTTGACATTCCTTTAGCATTTAGTCTCCTCTCTAAAACCAGAACCCAGACCACTCCCCACTTAACCCAATAGCAGAGGGTGTACTGCTACACACAGCCACAATTCCTGCTTCTTTCCTTTTAACTGTAAGACGGGAAAAATGAAAGTCTGTAATATCTTCTTTGCCAGAGTGAACAGCTGTGATTGTTTCCAATTAAAAAATACCCAATGACACCAAAGCATAGCCATAAAAGACAAATGATGATAAATTGAACTTCTGCAAAATTTTTCTCTATGAAAGACCTTGTTAAGAGGATAAAAGATAAACTACAGAGTAGGAGAAAATATTTGTAAACCACATAGCTAACAAAGAACATCTAAAATGTATAAAGAGCTCTAAAAACTCAACATTAAATAAACAATCCAAGTAGAAAATGGACAACAAACATGATGAGGCCATTTACAGAGACAGTACACAGATGAGAAATAAGCACATGAATCGATGTTCAACATCTTTAGCCATTAGGGAAATGCAAACCAAAACCACAGTTAGATGCCACTATAACTCTCAGTTGCCTATCAAAATGGCTAAAATTAAAAATAGCAATAGCACCAAAGCTGACAAAGGTATGGAGAACTTGATCTCTCATACCTTGCTAGTAGGAAAGTAAAATGGCACAGCTTCTTTGGATAACAGTTTAGCACTTTTGTATAATACTTGACATGTACTTACCATACGATCCAGAGACTGCACTCTTGGGCATTCATCTCGAAGAATTGAAAACTTACCTTCACACGAAAACCACTCCATGATGTTCATAGAAGATTCATTTCTAATAGCCAAAACCTAGAAAAAACAAATAAACAGGTGTCTTTAACCAGGTGAATGGTTAAACAACTGTGGTCCATCCCATGGAATACTACTCAGCAATAAAAATAAACGAACTGCTGATACACATAGCAATTTGAATGGATTTCAAAGAAATTATGCTAAGCAAAAAATGCAAATCTCAATAGGCTACATACTGTGTGATTGTGTTTATATAACATTCTTTAAATGGTGAAACTACAGACACAAAACAGATCAGTGGTTCCAGGAGTTAGGGATGAGTAGGGAAGGGGCTGAAAATAGAGAGGGTGGCATTGAGGAGCTTAGTGGTGAAGGAACATTCTTTATCTTGACCGTGGTCATGTTTACACTAATCTACACATAGGATAAAATTAAACAGAACTACATTCACACACACACTTGAGTGCATTTATAAACAGTGACATCTGAATATCTGTGCATTGTACTATTGCCAATTTCCTCATTTTGCTATTATACTACTGTTTGCCAGTTCATGTGAATTGACGATTATTTCAAAATAAAAAGTTAAAAAGCAAAACACATTAACAAAAAATATCGACACATTTCCTTTTTTTGTTTTTTCCAGGAAAGATATGTACCCATTAGGTAAGGATAGAAACTTGTGTGCGACTGCTGCATTAGGAAACTAAGCATAGCCACAACGCTCATTCTGCAACATTTACAGCCCGATTTCCATTAAAACACTTGTCAACTTCAAAGACACCTTTACAGTGGCTTGCTCTTGCAGTGATTTAAAAAGCAGGGAATGATCTCAAAAAAATCTGCTATCCCTCCCCTACCACAACCTCCCAGTTGAGAAATCCAAATTGCAAGTAAAAGATTAATAAAAGTTTTAAAAACCCTGTTTAAAAACATTACTTTCGGAGGCATAAAACTATAAGAAGTTTTGCATTTAGGAAATTAAAGTGTTTTCTTCCAGATGGATAAGCTTAGTAAGACATTAAGTTTGATTACAGATGGTGGATTCGTTCAGTCATTCATTCGTTTATCAAATATTCATTAAATATGACATTATTCTAGTTACCACTTTAGGTTTTGGAAATACAAAAAAATTTATTTTTTTCCCTCAGAGTGCTCCCGATTTAGTGGTGAAGACTAAAACACAAGCAATACACAAAAATATTAACTGAACCTTGTTATGAAATCCAACACTTGTGTGAATACTTGTGGAGATTGAAGTATGATGTTTTAAATTGATAAAAATGCATGATTAAGTAGAGACGGATGATTTTTAATTAGCAAAATGAATTAACATACTTGACAATGACATAAGCCAATCAAAATAACAGATGTATAATCATTTTTTGAAAAGTAAGTTGCAATTTAATTTTTAATTTTGAGAAATAAAATGATGTAATGCATAATGTTTGGGGTTAGTGAATTATTTTTTTTTTAGTCTAGGACTTCTAATGGAGCACGCTGGGAGTTATAGACTGTGACAGAGTGAGTACACCATATGCGTGCCATCTTAGAGAAGACCTCACCCTATTTCAGCCTGAGACTTTCTCCTTTGCTTTGCTTTAAACATTGTGTATTCACTTAGTTCAGGTTACTACTCCTTTTCTTGTGGACTTCAGTCCCCTTTTGTTAAAGAGGACAGCACAGAGGACCCACCTGGGACAAGAGAAGAAAAGGAAGAGGAAATTCGAGTCAATCAGGGATGCCTTGGGCACTCATTCATTCTGTCTTTTGTGCTTCCACAGGAGTCCATGGGCTCCTGGCTCCTGACTTGAGCAGAAGTGACATCAAAGAAAATAATAATTGTTTTTCTGAATTATGATTTCATAATTACAAATTATTACAGTATTATTTTCCTTTGCTTAGAGCTTTGGAGCTTATTTTTCCACATGGTTTCTTTATGTGATCTTCTCCACTGTCTCTTGAGGTGGATGTGGCTGCTCGATTCGGGGAAACTGAGGCCCAGCAGGTAAGCTGCATGTGCAAAGCCACACGTCAAGTAAAGCCACGGCCAGGAGCTCTAATCACATCATCTGGTCCAAGCTAGGTCTCTTTCCACTGTAGCTTATTTTCCTAAGTCATGTTAAATTTTGAAACAATTGTTTAAGTATTTTATCGTTGGTTGTCTTAAACATGTGGTGAGATTCTTCCTGCCGAGAGTGGATGCGAGGAGTTTCCTTTACCCCCAATTTCTCTGCGGAGTCTGCCACTCTGAGAATGCGAGACTCTTCCTAAGTTGGTCTTAGTACGAACTCTACAACGTTGGTTCTAAATACACCACCACTCCGTTCTTTCCCTTCCTGCAGTTTCTTTCTTCCAAAACACAGGAACTGAAATCCATGTCTCATCCCCACCTGCGAATCCCACAACCAGCTGTTAAACCTCTGAATCATGCCCCTCAAAGAGTATTTTTAAGAAACTCTGTTTTTGAGGCAATCTGTCTCAAAATTTCCGTGTCATCTCAGATGGCCTCGTGGCCCTTAAACTTTTTTCCTAGCCTGGTTTCAGTGAACTTTAGGTTGAATTGACCTAGGCCCTGATTTTCTGTCCCTATGTCCCTTCATGTGTGTTTATTGACATGTTCATAATGCGCACCCCTCCCCCATCTATGCTTACCATCCTTTTCCTTGTGAAAACTCTCGATTTTTAAAAATAATTGCCTGCGGTCATGATATTATGCTATTTGTCTTGTGTCTCACGCTTGGGAAGAATTTTCTTCCCTTGTGCTAAATTGCAAGGCTGCTAAAAGTTAGTTTTGTCTCACCTTTCTGCTTGGAGGCTGGATGTTGCTATTCAACCTGTAATGGTTGAATTTTAACATTCTTAAAATCCCAGACATTCAAATCAACACTATTCTTGTTTCAGGACAGAATCCAAAGAAAGAACTGAACACCTTGAGATTATATTGTATGCACGTGCTTGAGAAAGGGAGAAATGTTACATTTGTCAGCACTATTAACTACAAAAGGGTGACCATAAGGCTCATTTCCAGCCTGTCAGTCTGCACTACGTGCACTGTATTGAAGGCCGATGTCCAATTATCTTTAGCCAGACTTGGATCAGTATGACTGGGGAGAACCACAAATGCCTGAAATGCACCATGAGTCTGATTATAGTCAAGAGAGAATCAATGCCAAGCCTCCATGGATCCACAAAAACCTGTCCAAGTTGGCAATTCACCTCACATTTTTCTGCACAGGATAAACCTTTGGCTCTCCAGAGTGTTTGATCCAACCCGTAGATGAGAAATGCAATCAGTCACTCCTTATCCGTGTTAGGTTTTGAGTACTATCTATATTGCTATGTTTCTCCCTGATGCCAGAGACAATTGCCTCCGTTGGGTGTTTTGATTATAGTGACAGCCTTGAGCTTGTAAAAGTCAAATTGAAAATTCCTATTTGCTTACCTAGCTCGTGCTCCAGCTCAAGCAATTTATATAGACTGATACATTTTTTATATATGGTATTTTCTTTTCTGTTTTCCCACCTAATGTGGCCTTGAACAAATGAGTCATGATCTCATCTTGACTAAATCATTACTTTTAAAACAGGAAAAAAGTCAGCCAATCATCCTAGAGAGAAATATCGGACACGTCTCAAGAAAGGGTCATGAGTTGGCCGCAGAGGAGGCCACAGAAGCCCAGGAAGTGAGGCTCATCTAGAGCATTCCTGGGCACAGGAGTTCAGTTGCCTCCCTTTTCCAATTCCAATGCTGGGTTTTCACTTGGTGCATTTTCTCAACTTCATTACAAAAGTTTATGTGTACTACTTTGGAGCCAACTCATCTTCTTATTAATGGAAAGTACAGACTTAAAGCCAGGAAATATCCACCTGTTTATCCATTCATTTTCTTTCCCCCAACTCAACTTTTCTACTATTGCCCACACTGATACGTAATAGGAATTCCTATAGTAATAAATTGTAAAGTTCACTTTTTATTAAAATGTTATTATATTTTCATGGATTATATCACTCATTTTCTAAATGAAATGGCTAAAATATTGAATCCGGGGACTGCAGAGGACCCTGTCATATTGTAAAGGCATCAGCCCCCTACCCCAACAGATACACCTCACTGCTGATTCTGGGCCACCAAGATTGCTAGTAAGAAAACTCAGATTTTAAGTAATATATCTGGTTTCTGATCAGAAGTTCAAAGTTTGAAGCCCAAATATCTTAGTTTTGAATCAACTCAATGAGGATTTTGCCTCAGATGGGAGAAGAGAATTATGCCTTCAAACAGGTACATTTAACTTCAACATCTAGAAGGCCCAGGAGTGTAAAATACATAAAGGAAGCTGAGTGTATGGGAGAAAATGTGGAGCAGGAATGGCAAAGAGAGGATGCACGCATACCATATGAGGTTGGACTTCTACTGGGCCCTCCCAAATGGTGCCAGGTGGGAATATTGGCCCAGAGTCCAGATGTCATATTTTACCTCTTAAGAGAAGGCAGGGATTCATATTTTATCTAATATATCCTCATTTTTATATTTTTTACTACTTACATTTTTTTTGTAATTCTGTGAAAGCCCCATCTGTCCAATGGGTTAACACTTTCCAATCTTTGTCATAGAGATAAAGAAAAGGATATTTTAATCCTTTCCTCGCTTTGTTTTATTATTTTCAAATTTCTTATTTGTAATTTGATGCTCACCTTCTAGGTTTTCTTCCTGTACTCAGAGAATGAATGGCTTAACATTCTGAAGATGAGAGGAAGACTACTTGTTCATTCTTTTGGAGATGAAATCCAAATCCACTTGGAAATGCATGGGACACAGTCCTGGGAATCTTGATGCTTAGTTCAAAATTGGATCCCCCATCTCCCTCTTTTGAGACTAGCTTTCCTACTCAAATAGAGTAGAGCATTAGGACAGCTAGAGATGAACTAAGTATAAGGAGACTTTTTCTTAGAAGGATTTATTGCTGTTAGAGGAAGAACATTTGCACTCTGAAAGTCTTGGTTGAACACATGAATTCTTAATTAAGTCTAAGAAGGAGGCTTTTTGCCTATCTAAGACACCATTACACAATATTCTCCCCAAAACTCATCCTGCTGCTCAAAGATCCTTAATACCAGAATAGACCCAACAGCTTCCTCTTTGGACGGCAGCCTCCCACCCCAATGAAGCTGGCACTACTCTATATTCAAGCACATGTCACTCTAAATTATGTCCCTGTGTAACCTGGAGCACTTGGAGTTAGCAGCTCTCCCTAACACGAAAAATAAAAGAATCTTGTTTAAATAACCTCTATCTCTAGATGATTTAAAATACTTTGACAGATCTATATTTTTATTTAAAAAGGGAATCAAAAATAATTCAATCAGAAAAGCAACATCTGTTACTAATCAATAGTCTTGCAAGAGAATTAAAATGGTCTTTTTCTCTCCACTGAAGTATACTGATAATTTTTTTAATCCTATGCCATTCATTGAGATCAGATGCATTTATTCTGCATCAGATCTTGCAATTACATAAATAATAAAGTCCTCAAGGCTGATGGCATGGGAACAGTGGAATGTGTAACAACATAATCAGGAGAAAAATCTATATTTAATGTAAAGCATTCTAACACTGTAAAGTAAGATGAATTTTAAACCCCTTTGTTCTCTGAGGTCAGGTTGTTCCATAGCCAATATTTTTTTCTTGCATTAAATCTTGTGCCATTCTATTTGAGATGATGTCTTATTTTCTTTGTTTATGACTTTGGAAATTATTATAACAAGACACGTGAAAGAGGCAATGGAGCAAGTACAAATGGATAAAACAGCATTCACTACCCAAAGCAAGTGTATATGGGGCCAATAATTTTTTAACTTGACAGTCTCTTAATCTTTTCTAGTGAGCTCAGTGATGATTTTTCTTGTTTCAAAACCTGTCACAGCATTCATTTGTGACCATTTTTATTGCTGGGATTAGTCGAGGTCTATCAATTCTAAGACTCCAGCTCAGCCCAACGAATGTCAGCTTTAATCACCAAATGCCAAGCAATGCAAGAATTCCAGTGAATACCTTTGTAGTTATGATTACATTTTAAAACAGCACTGTAGTTCATGGACTGACCTAAGCCGGCAAAAATTCAAAATACAGGAGGTCCCTGAATAGGGGCCATGCCTTTTGTTCTCTCTAAAACCTTTAGCTATATTATTCACCAGCCCCAAAAGTCAAAATAGAAAGCAGTGGCATTAAACTTACCAAAGTGATTGTGATTCACATGTACAGCCTGACCACCTGCCTATGTCTTTGGCTTGTCTAGATATGAAAATGTTTTCACTGGAACCCCACTACTGAAACCCAGCTTAGTGCTGACATTTAATTCACATTTTTACCAAGGCATGCTTTCAGATTTGTATGTCTACTCCTAAAGCTGGATTTACAGATGCCTCCTGGCATATCAAGGAGGTCATCTGGTAGAGATTTAGAGAATGTGCCAAGTGCCTTTGGTATCTGCACTTGGACAATTGCAAAAAGCAGTGGTGGGGTTTGTCCTGCTCCACCCAGGAGGGTCAGTTTGGAATATAAATGATTGCTCTTGGCCACAGGAAGCTTATGGGGCTCTGCCCTGTCCTCCTGCTCAGCAGAGAAAAGGATCTGGGAATATGATGCTTTGTGGTGAACGTATTCTGTGAAAATTCTCAGAAATAATTACCTCCTGAATGAGCTAGAAGTTTTAGCAGAATCACTGCGCCTGGAGTGGCCACTGGAGGCCCCAGGAAGAGTGACCATCAGCTTGGGAGTGCAGGGGGAAGGAGACTTGTGGGATACTGACTTGCTGCAGATTTGGGAGAGGCAGTTAGAGGCCAGGCACCCAGACACCTGGACACACGTGCTCCAGCTGGCACACCTGGGACAACCAAGCAGTTGGGTTTGCGAACCAGCAGAGCCAGAAAGCAGCTGCAATCTAGGATGGTGCTGTACCACGAGGGCCCCGCACAGCTGGGAGACCGGGCTGTTCTCCCACGTGGAGGTGTGGCCCCTTCCTAAGGCGGTGTTCCTCTACTCTGGCTTCTAAGTCACCTGTTGAGCTTTTGAAGCAGATGTCTACTCCAGCCTCAGTCCTCACGAAGGCTACTCAGTGGTCCGGGATAGGTTCTAGACACTGTTTATTAAGCTCCAGAGATGATTCTGATGATGTGAGCCAAGTTCGAGAACTACTACCCTAAGGCATAAAGTCTTAGTAGCACATCATGTATTAAACATCAAACCGAAACAAAACAAAAAGCAAAGCTTTGGTGAGTGAACTGAAGGTGCTCGTGGGCCGAGTAGGGGGAGGAGGGAGGATGAAGCACACACGGATTCCTAGGAAATCAAGCTATGATTGAAAATAAAATAATGGTTTTCAAACATTAGGAGCCATAAAAATCCTTGAGAAGCTTGTTTAAAATACAGATTTCTCATCGCACTTCCACAGATACTGAATCTGTGGGTCTGGTCTGGAGTCAGGAATATGCTTTTTAAAATAATCATCCCAGTTGAATCTGACGCAGGCGGCACAATGCTAACTTTATATTAAAACAAAACAAAAACCTCGATTTATGCACTTTCCTGGTCTTCAAGTTATCAAAGGAGGGATATGTTTCTATATAGAATCCAATTCTGCAAGAAGGATTACTTCCTCATTAGGTCAATTCTATAGTGATTTCCAGAGATGCCCTGCAATCCACAAAAATATTGCCCATCTGTAGAGCAGTATTATGACACAGACCACAAAGACACTACCAACTAGATTTTATATTTCTATTCTGATTCTCTTACACAGTTTTGAACTAGATTCCAAGTGGATAAATTCATATTGGTTAGATAATAAGAATGTAAAAATCCATGTTGATAAATCCATTTAAAAGAGAACTTTCAAGAGTATGTGTGTCTAACTTAAAATGTTATTTGTTAGTTCTTCAACCCTTGCATTCTGATGAACTCTTTGGCAGGGTTAAAAGTTGTTCAGAAAACTTATCCCATCTGCCTTATCCCTGAAAGATCACAAAGCAAACCTTCAGAATGACTGTAACACATGGCGCTGCCATTACTGTGACTCCAATTAATTAATTTCTAGGATATTTTGTTATATTTATGGACTGGGGGCAGCAGTTTGGAGGGGCTAATCAAAGATTATAAGAAAGTATAAGGCATGGATTGTGTCCTCAAGGATTTTATAACCTCAGTGGGTGATAAGAGTCACACATGTGAAACAATTGTGAATAATTTACAACAGCTAGTATAATTAGGTGCTAAAATAAAAGTTATTACTAAACTGAATGCATTCACTGCCCGTAAATGTAAGTCTCACATCACTCAACTGACCTGAATCTACGAATGAGTTCCTAACCCTTCCTATCCTAGGCGATAAGAACATTGCTTATGTTATTTACCTCATCTAGCATCATAGATATTTTTGATATTATTAATGTTGGAAACATTGAGTCACCTCCTTTTTACTAATGACCAGAAATTCCTGGCTGGCTGACTCCTGTGTTCTTTCTCATCACGTTCGGGCTTACCTCCCATCTCTAGCTACTTTGCTTCCCATTCCGTCTCTTAAATCTTGGAGCCCTTAGCCAGCCTTCTTGACTTCAGCATTGACTAATATAAGAAATATAAACTCTTTAGCATAGTTACTGCCAAATATTAAGTAGTGAGTATGTCTACTATTCTTAACTCTTTTAGTAAACACAGCCCAAAATACATACAATCCACACAGCCATGGTGGCAGGGTGGGAGCTGAGTGAACTAGAGGAGAGGAGAAGAAATTCATCAAGTGCCACTTTTTTAGGGGTTTGACCTATGTCATCATGTGGGGCTCAGAACAATCCTTAAAAGTAGAAAATCCAAAAGCTTTTATAAAAGAGAAAACTAAGGTTCAAAGAGATGACACAACTGGCCAAGGTCACATCTGAATTTGGACTCAGTGCTTCCTGACAAAATCCATCCTCTTTCTGGTACATCTAAACGCCTAGTGACAACACAAGAAAGCCACCAGGAGTCAGTGCTCTGCAGCTTGCAAAGCACTTTTAATAGAGATGATTTTACTGATCGATAACAATAACCTCAAAGGAGAGGAACGATAGATTCTCTTTTATTTTCATCCCCGTTTTACTGATGAGAAAATGAAGTTGCTTAAAAATGCTAAGCAACTTGTTCAGTTATGAATTATTCTGAAAGAGGCAGAGACTCGAATAAGAAGAGTCCTCTAATGCCAAGGTCGATATTTCCTTTCCACTAGTGTGCATTGCTATCCGTTTGGTCGGGTTTGACAAAGACTCAAAGGGCCTTCTCAACAGAAGAAAACGATTCCGCCTACTGAGCTGCTCGAGATTTTATCACTCGAGACTTGTCCTTTTGGGTTTTTCTAATCTTTAAGGGTGTTCTCACCTAATTCATGTGTTCCTCAAAGAGGTACATGCGCTATTGTTCGCCACAAGTTTGTTTAAAGAACAAATTCTGTATTGCTGCTTAACCACTAACCCCAAACATAGTGTCTCAAAGCTATAATGGTTTATTTATTTAAGATTCTTCCATTTGAGCCAGGCTTGACTGGGCTGGGCAGTTCCGCTGGTCTCTCCTGGGATTACTCATGTGGTTGTAGTCATCTGGCAACTTGGCGAGGGCTGGAGGATCCCGATAGCCTCACTCCCAGGTCTGGCAGCTTACTGAGGCCATGAACACTCCAGGTCCTATTAGAGCCTATGGGCTCTCCGTCAGGATAGCAGACTCTGTGCATGGTGGCAGCAAGATTCCAAGAAGACAAGCCTCAATGCTTGGCTTTTTGTCCAGTCTTCGCTTGCATTACATTTGCTGCTGTCCCATTAGCCAAAGCAGTGCACTTGGGCAGAAAAATGGCTGCTCAAAGGTGCCCAGGGGCAATTCTCTTTACACGGTGAAAGGAGATTTGCAGATATGATTAAGTTACTGGTGTTGGAACAAGAGGGAAGAGGCAGAAGGCTCAACTCCAAAGAAGTAGACCTGATAGCCAGAGCATGGGTTGCAGTGACGCAGCCGTGAGCTGAGCTATGTAGGTGGCCGCTGGAAGTGGGAAAACGCAGTGAGTGGATTCTCCTTTAGAATTTCCAGGAGGAAGGCTTCTCTGCTGCTATCTTGATTTTAATCCTGTTAGACCAATTTTGGACTTGTGAACTTAAGAACTATAAAATATTTGTGTTGGTTTAAGCCATCGAGTTTGTGGGAATTTGTTAGAGCAGTAGTAGGAAATTCATGCACAAATCCCACATCCAAACACAGCAAAAGCCTAGACAGGGCTGTCAGAGGACGTGGAAGTCAGGAGATGTGATCATTGAGGCCCACTAATGTAACAATCTACCACGCAGGAGAACCGAATGGCCAGTAATAGAGGATTGTTTTTAATGTAATAGAGTATTAGAGTAATAGAGTATTTCCCAATGATCAAATATTATGTCTTTAAAAATCATGTTGTAATAAGAATAACAATAGTAAGTAAAAAGAATAAGTTGTAGAATGACATTGTAAACTGTTCGCATGATGTTAAATTTAAAAAGCAAGCTACAGAATTATGGGTACAATACAAACCCATATTTTCAGAAAGATAGGTGATAGAAACATAGACATAGTGGTGTAAATATATGCATAACTTCAAATAAGGACTAGAAGCATATCTGACAAAATACAAATTGTAGTTTGATCATATTTTTGTTTTATTTTTTCCACATACTTTCCAATACTCCACGATGACAAGGAATTGTACTTTTGCCACAAAGGCAATATTATAGATGTATTGCGATACATTTGGGAGGACTTTAGTGCGAGGGTGTACTATGTTAGTGTATGGCGTGTGTGCAGGAAGTAGAATATGCAATCCTGAGATGAGTGGGTGATGTAAGAATGCGATAATGTTGAAGGACAGTCAGCCAAGTAGCTAAGGGGGTCCCACGCAGAGGGGAGCCTGTCAGACCCTGGGGGGTTGGGGGAGCTTTGAACTGACGTGGACAGTAGGTGAGGACCCATGCTAGTAGGACATGGGACAAAGTTTGCAGGGAAAGGAAGAGCCAGCAGAGGAAACGGTCCTGATAGGACAAAACAAACTCAGATGTGGGGTGAGCACATACTTATCTGGATAAAACAAGAGGTTTGTGTGATGGGGCAAAAGATAATTTAGGGTGGATTCTTCGAGAGGAGCAAGAGAGGAAGAGAGCTTTAAACCTAAGCCCAAAAAGATTAAAATTTTAAAAAATATATCTTCTTTGTGGTTTTCTCCTTTATTTTGTTTTGTGTTTAGCCATCTCAAAAGCAGAAGAGGTAAACATCTAAGTTGGTTTTTTATTTTTTTTGTGTTGTTTTTAAATCATTCCTCTGGAAATAGATTTTTAAAAAAATTATTTTAACAGTTTCAGATCTCCTACTAGTCTGATAGAAGTCTGCTCAGGCCATACTATGTGCAATTTTGGGGCCCTGCCAACATTAGAAAGATATCTGCTTAAACCAAATTTGATTTAATAAAAAAATAAATAAATAAATAAATAACTTTTCATAACTCATTGCCCAGAAGATAACATTATTGCATTGCTCACTTGCCTACTCTCGGTTTTGGCTTTTTACAAAGCTTACTCTTGCAAGGAATAAATGCAAATGACCAGACCTACTTTCTCCTCCTGTCCTGTAATGAGAACACAATAGCTAAAGAGCAAATGCTAGAGCAAACGCTAAGAATGCATTGAACTCCACGCTCCAAAGGGGACGAGGAGAAGCACATCTAGGAATTTCCCATTTGCAAACCAGACTTTGAATCTAAGACACTTGGGATTTAAGGTGGAAAAAAAAGAAAGAAAGAAAAAAAGGGAATGTAACACTATTCCCTCCAAAAGATTGTTTTAAAGTGTTAAATCTCCCACCAAGAAGGCCTGATACAATTAGGGTGGAAATAAAGGCGGCATCTGTTCTAGTTCGTCAGGCAGACCACCTACTACGCTGACTTGAAGCCTCCCGGCCCCTGACACGTCCGACTCTTTCTGTTTCAAAGGAAGCATTACGAGGTTCAACAGCCACAGATGGAGCTCTGACAGTTGTGCCGGCCTGCTGCCACCGTGGGAGTCAGGGTCATCTATCAGTGCCGCTTTAGTCCTGATATGCCTGAAACCAAGAGACTGTGGTGAGTAGGGCAGGAGGCAGAGGACCCCCATCCTTGTCCTCCTCTGTCCTCGGCACCCAAGAACGGTGTCACAGCAAAGCCAGAGATTGAGGGGCCTCCCCACCTTCATGCTCCCCGACAAGAGGCGGACTTAGAACGCCCCGTCGGGATTCACAGACAATTTTAAAAAACTAACTAGACAATTTTTATTTCAATTTTTTTATGCTTACTCTTTTTGGTCAGATCAATTAAAGCAAAGGTGGTTCTGCCGCGAAGCGTGTGAAGTGAGGGAGAGATGGGAGCGGGGATTCCGTCATGAGTATGCCACTACTGGGACCTGAGCTCCTCGGAGGGGACCTGGATTTGGAAAGGGCATCACTGTCTGGGAGGAGGTGGTCATGCTCGGGCTCTCGGGCCGACGCCTCCCGCCCCACTTCCGCAGAATACCTGTTTCCAGCCGCTTTCTGTCGTAGCTGTGATATAGCTGTTGTGCTGAAGCTTGATTAGGATGGTGAAAAGAGATTTATTATTAAACTTAAATTTGAATTTTCCGAGCAAATTCTGTGGCAGCAGCTTGAATCCCTTAGAAGCCGAGAGGAGAGGCCTAGGGAACATACGCAGCACAGGCAAGCCGTTTACTGAGAATATTCGGAGAAAACTAGATTTAAAATGTGCAGCATCTTATGCTTTGACATGCATTCAAAACTTAAAATCACGTTAGCCCTAGAAAGACTGATTTCCACAGCAGTAAAACTTCCGTTTGTTCAGACGATTTAACCTTTGAGGAAGGTTTGCAGTCACCCTGGTGGCTCCCGCAGTCTTCTGCAGCCACTCTGGGGTTCAAATGGGGCCCCCCAAAGGAGCCCCTCCATGAGCCCCCAGGAGCTGCGGCCCGGCAGCCGACCCGCGTGGTGTGCCGGGGAGACGGCGCATGGTGCGTCCCTCCAGATGTGCACGTTAAAAATACACACAGGAAACCACATCATCCATTGTCCCGTTTTAGCTTCTGCTCAAGGGAAAGTAGCATTTTCAAATCGTTGCAATGAAAAGCATCCATTTCAAGGCCAGATAAAATATCTCTCTTCAGGCTTTAGAATGTTCCACCTTATCTTCCAGCCTGCTGCCACGCCACCCTCTTGCCTGGCCCAGGACGCAGGTTCTGTGGGCGTTCACGCTCAGCTCTGTAAGGGCTCTGCTAAGAAAGCTCTTCCGTCAGGGACCTCTCCCCACCACACGACACACTGGTAAGATCAGCAGGGTATGTTTAATTCCTGAGCTCTCAGGGAAAACGCAGTAGATATTGCAGTCGATGTTTATGCCAGAGGAATGGGAACCTGCCCAGATTTCACGGGCTAGGGGCTTGCACAGAAGTGTCCAGTCCTTGAGCTCTTCTGAACCAGGGTTTCCGCAAGAGAGAGGCATTCACTGTTTTCATACATTGAGAGGAAGAAGTCCTGTCAGAGAGAAATCAAAGCCTCAGCATCTTTAAGACATTATAAAAAATGTAGACATCCTTGATATGTCTTCACTAGCTGCTAATTTGAGCAGTTTGATTTCTGAAACATCTATTGAAGACAAAACATTAGGATGAAATAAAATACTTTAAATAACAAGATTTTTCCCTTGCCATTAACGTAATACATAGCTCTGTGGATGAGTTGAAAGAAAAGTATAAAAAGAAACTTACAGTGATTCATAATCCCATATCCAAGAGCTAACACTATTGACACTTGTGTGTGTGTCTCTTTCCAAGTCTTAAAAATAATCTGTGCATATTTGTATATTTTTGATTACTCAGAAATACCATTTTTAAAAAAGCTTTCTTCAGGATAAACTGATATCAGAATGATGGTCAAATATTAAATATAAATAAAATTCAATGAACTTCTATTAAGCTCTCACATTTTTGATGTCTTCTCCTTGCCTCAGTGGGTCGCCCGGTGTTGCAGGAGGCGCCTTTGGTTTGGTCATGGCGGTGCAAGAGCTGGTCACGCGCACAGGCTGGGCTCACTCACTCGTCCTGGCTTAATTATCAATAGACTCACGGCTCACCCTCAAAGGTGTCTCAACTGAGACAGTAAATTATATGGTCACCCTGTATAAAAGGTGGCGTGCTTTTAACGCTGTACACGCTTTGCATGGGGAAGTAACTCTTCACCTGGGTCTGAGTCTGCTTATCCAGGGAAAAATCTTTTTCCCTGTATAGGGTTTTGTCGGTGGTCTCTTAGCCAGACAGTCACTTGTAATTGCCTCTCCCTAGAGCAAAAGAACCATTTAGGCAATTTTACTTTATTCAGTGGCAGGGGAGTTGGGCAGGGGGCCGGGGGAAGAACCCACCCTAATCCAGAGTAGGCCTTTTGAGGGGGTGGGACGGGCGGGATGAATAATGTCGTCGCGCTGAGAAATGGATGGATTGGGTTGCCTGCAATACAGGGGTCATTTTTCAAAGCCTCTGAGTGTGTTCAGTCCATCAGCTCATTGCTTGCTTTTGTCTCCACTTTAAATTTTTTATGGATCAACCCAAGGGCAATGAACCAAAAAATCCTGAGGCTATTGTCATTTTGCTACGAATTCCTGTTTTAAGGAGTTTGCAACTCAGGTGCAGAAAAAGTTGTTCTGACTTGAAATGACTTGAAACTTGAGTTAGGAAAGGCTCAAACTTGGGAGAAAATATTTTCTTAAAGACGGCCTGGTTAATAGGGAGGGTAGGAAGGTGTCAGGAAATGTGACGTTGAGATCTTCTGAACTCTAATAAAAATGACATTTGGCAGGAAGTAAGGGAAAAGTGCCATCACCACCAGCTTCACCGTCGGTGTCCGCTTAAGTTTCACCTTAATTTGATTCACGAATTTATTTTTACAATTATCTGCTTATTTCCTGGTTCCATGAGTGTTGTTGTCTTTTGGAAGGAAAGATCCATGAAGGGAGATGGGTAGATAACTTTTCTCTGCGGCAGTTCCCTGTTGGTTCTCTGTGATGCTAGTACCTAAAATTTTCACACAGGCCCTAGCTGAGATTCTTTTTTTTTAAAAAAAAAACTTGGATTTAGAATAATTTATTTTGGTTCAATCAATGCTCAACATACTTTAAAAAGTGTGAAAAACATAAATGATTTAATAACCTGTGATTTGGATCTACACAACCCAATTCCAGTGTTGCCCCAGCTGACCCTGAGACAGGTCCCATCACCCTCCTCTCCACGCTGTTCCTCCCAGGAAAGGCAGTTTGTGTCTCAGGGCCTTTTGTCTTACGTCCCTTCTTCCTGGATTGATGTATCCCCCACTATAGAAGGTCCCCAGGTTTCACTTGTGACTTTTTGGCTTTACAGAGGTGTGAAAGCAATACACACACATCCATTAGAAACGGTACTTCCGGTGCCTGCATGATAATTCTGTCTTCAGCCGAGAGTCTTCGGGCACAATGGAGTCTAGTCTCCATCGTCTGGTATTAATTGCCTTAACTTCACCATTTCTGTCCATTCTCTCTCTTTTGGATCTCAAGTGTCCAATATTGAATTAATCCTAATCAGTGGTTGATGACGTATGACCACTCTGTAATTCTAGGTCCATGTGTGGCCCTCTTCTACTTCCTTACTTTCATTCATCCATTCATTCACTGATACGTCAAACTCCTGTGTCTGCTACCTAACCAAAGACCTTGAACATTCCCATTCACTTACAAGTTCTCCCCACTCCCAACATGCCTTGGCCTAAACGGTACGTTATTTACATTTACATGCATCAGGGCATTGTCCTGACCGTCCCTTCTGATAGTTTCTTTTTCACTCCATGTGACTTGGTGGAGATTAATCTATGCTGTTGCATGAGGTGCCATTCTTTTTATTTTCACTGTTCATAATATCCCATTGTGTGTATATAGCTTAATTTATTTACCATTGTTCTGTGAATAGACATTTGGGTTATTTACAGTTTTTGGCAATTAAGGTAGTTAAGAAAAGGATTTCTACGAGCATTCGTGGGATGTCTCTTGATAGACATGTATCTGGGTATTCTGGGCACGGCATTGCTGGTTCATAGAGTATGCAGATGTTCAGTTTCACAATGCCAACACGCTTTCCATGTGGTCATACCATTTATATTCCCACCAGTGATGTATCAAAACGCCCATTGATCCACATCCTGTCCAACATTTGATATTGCCAGATTTCTTAATCTTCGTCACCTAAAGGGGTTTCAAATGGCATTTATTTCATCTTTATATGCACGTCCTTAATTTGTGCCTTTGAATGTTATTTTATGTTTGTTACCTGTTAGTGTTGCCTCTTATGTGAAATGCTTGTTGTAGTGCTTTGTTCAGTTCTCTCTGTGTAATTTGTTTTTCTCTTATTCTTTTCAAAAAGTGTTGCATTTTTCTGTGGTTATTTTTTTAGACATTCTTGATATTAATCCTTTGTCAGTTTTTCGTGTTCCAAATATCTTTCCCAAGGTTGTAGCTTGTCTTTTGCCTTATTTAAGATGTCTTTTGATGAACAGATATTTTTTTTTTTTAAAATTAGTATAATCAAATGAATAATTCTTTTTTGTTATGTTTGGCACTTTTTGTGTCATGTTTAAGAAACATTTCCCTACCCTGAGGTCATAAAGCTGTTCCCTTAAATTTTATTCTAAAAGTTTTAAAGTTTTACTTTTGACATTTAAGTT
>NW_012152252.1:663881-666502 GCF_000956105.1 Propithecus coquereli | reverse complement strand
CCTCTAAGCTGCTGATCTTTATTTGACACTGATAGATATCTTTCTAACTTTAACTTGAAAGCCAAAGGGGAAAGAAAAACCCAGTTTGCCTGATTTTTGCCTTTGGTGTTATTAAAAGGAGGGGAGAGAGCCTGTCTCAGGCTGAGCTGTTATTTACCAAGTTAAAGGCTAAAGCCAACTGTCATGTCCAAGTTATAAAGTCCTTATGAAAACAGAAACTTATAATGGAAATTTTGACCTACTTAAGCTCTGGTAAGGCAACGTGATTCAAGAATAATAACAATAATAATAAATCTGGTTTTCCTATATTCAAACTCATACCACATTCTTGCTGTGAGGAAAATCAATTTATATTTCCAGGGAGGAATTCCAAAGTAGAATTGGGTATTTATCATGACTGAAATGAACTGACAACCTCTTCTCATTTATTTTGGAGATTTTTTGCATGTTTACATTTGTTATTTTTAAAGTTAATAATTTAGTAAAAAATATTTCCTGCTAAAATGGACCTTCCCATTTATTTCTAAAGAAAGTTACCACTATTTTAATTAAATTAAGGTATGACTGCAATTCATTTTATTAAATATTCCATTAAAAAAAAAAATAACCCCTCTTTCCTAGCGAAGTATGCACTTGCTTTAGTCTTGGCATTTTTCTCTTTAGCTGCCGTCATCCGATTGAAGCATTTACTTTGAAATGCCTGCCAAATATTTTTGCCCAATACCACAATAACAATGCAGCAATGTATGAGTGATTTATCCTAGTCAGTTTACAACTGCCGGGACTGCAGGGAACACTCGCTGGAGTTCAAACAGAAGGTTTGCTTTTCTCTCTTAAATTGCAAGTAGACTCTAACAGCTTGCTGTGTGCCTGAGCTGCCCGTGTTCCCTATGCAGGTGTAAACACTGCCAAGGAATTAATTAGTTGTTTTAACTGGGGGAAAAAAAGAGACAAGAGCACCAATATTTATGCACATGTCCATCCCATGCACGCATAGATATGTACAACCACACACACACACACACACACACACACACACACACACACACACATAACTTTTTTTTCCCCTCATTCCAATTAACAGTTTTCTTATGGACACCTAAAAAAATTAAGTAAATGAAAACATCATTTCTTTGTTTAAGTGCTTAAAAAAAACATTTTAATTCATGCCATTGATTAAGTTAAGCATGCTTTCTTTGGGTTGCCTAACCATTAGACTTTACTCGAAATAACCAAAATGAATGCATTTTCAAATTTGTCTCTAGTTCTCTAGTTTTACTTCTGTGTGTGGCTTTTTAAAAAGATCCACAACAAAGGAAAAAATGCTTGCATGCTGCAGTTCCAAAGGCTGAATGCTTATTTAGAAAGGTCACTGTATCCAAAGGACAGATTGCCAGTTCTTTTGAATTTTCCTTACTTGCCCCTTCTATGGAAACAGAAAGAAACACGAATCATCATCTGGGAGGCAATAGGTAGAGACCACCCAGGGCAGAGCTCATTTGGCGTCTAGTGACCTTCTGTTGCACACACAGCAAGGCAGTGAGGAAAACATCCAGACACAATCCCCGCAGAGGCCTGAAGTATTCTCTACTTTATCTTGCTCTTTAAAGGCTTCAAAGCCGCAGAAGCGGCTGATTATTTTAAAAACAAAGCAAGACCAAACTGGACCTGACCCTGCAGAGAGCTTCGGCCAGTGTTCTCTGACCTCCTTCCTCCCACATCACTTGCCCTATTTCTGGAGGACGATGATCTGTTTTCTTTTCCGAAAAAGCCGTCAAGGAAGTGGTCTCCGTGAAATGCTCAATCACAAATGGTGGACTCTCAAGAAATAAAAATGCCTGTGTACGCTTGCTGCCTCTACACGCCAGTACCAGGAGTGGTGAAGCAGATTCTGCTCTGTTCAAAGACATTTATATGCTGTCGCTCTGGGATAAAGACTTGGACACGAGCACAGATACCTCCCATATTAAACTGAGGTCCACCAAAATGAACAGACAAGATGCCGTGCCTGGACTGCAAGGGCAGGAAAGTTTGGTTAAGAATCTTGGCAGTGACAAAACTGCAAAAAGGCAGTTGGGTGGGTTCAATCACATGTCACAGTTTTCAGACTGTTTTGTAGGGATTGTTAAAATTTTAATTTTGTTTGTGTGCATGTTCACTTGTGCTGGTGGCAACGGTTGATTTGCTGTTATTGTTTTGTTTTTTGGGTTTTTAAAATTTACTACATAGCTTAATCGGTGGACCTCCTTGGAAAGGACTGGTTTAGGGTTGGGGTGAAGAACACTATTATTCCTAGATGCAGGGTGGGGCCAGTCAGTGGTTGGGTCAAAAATATTTATTGGAGATGCAGGGATGGTTCAACATACACAAATTTATAAATGTAATTCACCACATAAACAGAAGCAAAAATGAAAAACCATATGATTCTCTCAATAGACACAGAAAAAGCATTTGACAAAATTCAACACCCTTTTATGATAAGAACGCTTAACAAAATAGGCATAGACGGGGCTTACCTAAAAATGATATAAGCCATATATGACAAACCCACAGCCAACATCATACTGAATGGGGAAAAATTGAAAGCATTCCCACTTAGAACTGGAACCAGACAAGGTTTC
>NW_012152252.1:662507-663831 GCF_000956105.1 Propithecus coquereli | reverse complement strand
CATATTTTTTCCCTTTATCAATGTCATATTAATAGTAGCTCCACCAAAACAGTCAAGAAAACTTCCCAAAAGTTTTTTCTCCTTAAGGTTAAAAAATAATGGAAAGTAAAAATTATCATTTTAAATCAGTACGTGTAAGGTAGCATGTCAAGAAATTCGTATCTATTACATCACAACAAACTTAATGATCGGGTGTGCTATTTGTCCATATTTTATAGAGAAGGCAAAGAAGGCTACGAAATGTTAAATGGATGTTATATATATAATAAAGGGATGTTAAGTGCTTCCCAAGGTCCTGCAGCCGATTAGGGGCATAGGCCTAGTGGTCCTTGCTTTCAGTACTTTGGTGGAAAGGGAATTAATGGCACCAGCTGTTTTCTTGCTCTTTGTTCAACATTAGAAGTAAAAAGGAGAGATTGCCCCCTGGTAAATAGGTAGATTGATTTGACCTTGGGAAACTAATTTTTCCTTCTTTGTCACAGGGCCATGTATTTACACTATCCATTCCTCTCTTTGCTACCACAGTACTCTGAACCATGTTCATTGGAAGGATTCCTTTTTCCTAGAGTAAGAAGAGAACATCACAATTAGGATACCCAGGCACCGAATCCATGCTGTGAAGCATTGCCCACAGCAGGTACTGTACACTCTGCTCCCACGGAGGTCTGCTCCACAATAAAGCTGGGATGGTCAGCACTTGTGTAAATGAGCCGTTCCCTCGCCATTGGTTTGATATTGCAACAGTCTCCTCCTCGATATGCTCTGTGGCATATAAGCACTTTTGAAAGAAGAGCATAAGTTTTTATTAAAATTTCAAGAAATCATTTAACAGATAAAATCGTTCAATTGAAACTTTAGACATTCAAAATCAATGTTGATGTGGAGGGACGGCAAACACAGATTCGGGACCACTTTGCTCCAAGTTGGAATCCCACTCTTCCCTTTATAGCTGCATGACCTTGGGTGAGTATCTAAATCAGGGTGGCCACACCTTTTCTGTGAAGCGGCTACCAGTAAAGAGTTTATAGCTTTTGTGGTTCTCTTTACTACTACTCAACTCTGCTGTGTAACGTGAAAGTAGCCATAGAAACATATGTCAAAAAAATAAGTGTGCTAAGTGTCACTAATCACAGAATGGATAAAGAAAATGTAGGGTGTGTGTGTGCGTGTGTGTGTGTGTGTGTGTGTGTGTGTGTGTAAGATGGAGTACTATTCAGCCATAAAAAAAGAATGAAATCATGTCTTTTGCAGGAACATGGATGGAACTGGAGACCATTATCCTAAGTGAAACAACTCAGACACAGACAAATACAGCATGTTCTCA
>NW_012152252.1:659686-662250 GCF_000956105.1 Propithecus coquereli | reverse complement strand
CTATGTTCCAATAAAACTTTATTTATAGATACTAAAATTTGAATTTTATTTAATGTGTCATGAAATATCACTTTTTAAAGATTTTTTTCTTAACCATTTAAATGTAAATATTTTTAGTTCTTGGGCTATAAAATACAGGCAGCAGACCAGATCTTGCCCCAAGATAGTAGTTTGCTGAGTCCTGATCTGAACTCTCCTTAGCTGGCTCTTCTGTAAAATTCAAATCACGAGAGTTGTCTCTCAGGATTAAATTGTGGATGATGTGAAATCAGTGAGCTGCTTCACCCAGTACTGGCTGAAAAGTAGGAACTCAATAATTTTTTTAATTTAAAAATTAGAAATTATTGAAATTATTTATTTAGTCAATAAATACGTATTATCTCTTAGTGGCAGACAGTGTTCTAAGTGTTGGGGCTGCAGCAGCGAACGTGATACACAGAGTTCTTGCCCTTCTAGTGGTCACTTCTAGTGGAAGGAGAAAGCCACTAACAAGACAAAAGGTAAAATTTATAGCATGTCAGGTAGTCATAAATTCTAGGAAAAAGAATCAGGGAAGGAGTACAAGGGGAAGATTTAGTCTGTGGTTTTAAACTTTGGAGTCATCAGCACATAGATGGAATTTCCAGCTATAAGATTTTTATGAGCGCATCAAGAGAGTAAGTGTAGATGGTGAATGAAAAAGATCCAGGCTTTGAGCACAGAGCTACTCTATTACTTAGCTGTCAGGGAGATCAGGAAGAAATACCCAGAGACTGGGAAATTGGGGGAAAGTCAGAAAAGCGTGCTCTTTGGAGAGCCCAGTGCTAACGAAGGGGAGGGCGGTGAGGAGGGAGAGATCACCAGGTCGGAACGCCCATTGGGCCCAGTGCAGTGACTCCTGAACAGGGACTAGAGGACACGGTCACATGGAAGTCATTGGTCGCCTTGACTAGAATGGTGGTGGTGGTTGCAGGGTGGGGGGTGTCACAAGACCTGACTCGTTCCGGAAAAAAACAGGAAGAAACAAGCAATTGGAAAGGAGTCAAGACACGGCTTTGAAGGATTTTCCCTGTTAGGCAGACCAAAAGACATCCATAACTGGCTGTGGGAGGTGGGTTCAGGTGAGGCAGTGAGGTTGAGAACTTTGTTGGCTTGCTTTAAATCACATTTTTTATATGACAGATAACAACTTGTTAGTCTGCCGAAGGAAAGGATCCAACAGGGAGGGATATACTGATGATGCAGCAGAGAGGGAGGCAAATGACTGGGACTTAGGCTGGTTCAGAACCGCTGCAGAGACGGAGGGGCCGGCTCAGCGGGGAGTGCAGGCAACGCGCCCTGGAAACAGGGGCAGCCTGGAACCAGGCAGAGCCCCAGGCCGGTGTGCGTGGTGGTGGAGCCTGTGGCAGATCTCTCCCGGCTATTTCTAGCCTATTTTCTCAGTGGAATGGAGCTTCCGCTGAGAGTGATAACGGCTGTCTGAAGTTGGAGGAAAAGAGAAGACACAAATAATCAGACATAATTATTGTATTATGATTGTCGGACAGTGTTTAGGACAGATTGCTTAGGTGGGGTACATGGATTTCATAGTTTATGGATGGCCTTTAGACTATCCCTGAATCCCCTACAACGATATGGGTGAATTTTCTCCAAATATGCATTTTTCTGGAAAGGAGTTCCTGGCTCTGTTTAGATTAACTAATGGGTTCACAACATAGACAAGATTTTAAAACATTAAAAACCACAAGATACAACAAACCTACTGATGAGAGATGGTAGCCAGGACCTCGAATGGGGAGGTCTTCTGCCCATGCCCAGCCCTGTGGGAAGGCTGCCCATCCCGGGATGCTGGTTTCTCGTTGGGAGCAAGAAAACCGTATGCCCGAAGCCCAAATGCTATGGTCCAGCTATAAAATCTTACTCAGAGGAAGTTATCTGAGGGAGAGGATGCCTCAGGTGAGTAACTAAGAGTCAATTCAAACACAGGCTGTAGAGATTCAGATCAGGTAAAAAGACCCCAGGGCGAGCCAGACAGTGACAGCTGCAGGCAGAGCTTTGCTGCTCTCTGGTCAACCCCAGGCCCCCATTGACACGGCCCTGGCCCTCCAGATCCGCTTGCCTTTGACGAGGATACACAATGGTAAAACCATAATCAAACCAAAGACATTCAAAACAATTTGGTTTCTTCAAAGTTAAAGGATGAATTTATTTTAAGTATGCAGACATAAACGAGGAAAAGGTAATTTAGGTTCAAAACTGAAACACATTTTAAATTTTGAGAAGACTATGAAGTATTGAACGACCCATTGGAGTAATCAAATTAAGGTATTATTTGATTTTTTAGAGTTTTTCTTTTGTCTTTTAATTTATTTCATTTTATATTCCCGAAAGATATGGTACAAACAGGGAAGGTGTCATAATCACCATGTAGATAAGAATAAAACTCTAAATTGTGAGGATGATAAATTATGTCACATGTAAATTAATCACTTGGGGGCCTTCATTTTAGATTTTTCTTGAAACTCAAAAAAAAAAAGATAACTCAATCGTTCAATTAGTAGTTCTTTTTAGTTAAAAACAAAACG
>NW_012152252.1:623466-655907 GCF_000956105.1 Propithecus coquereli | reverse complement strand
CTGTGGAAAGCAATATGGAGATACCTTAAAGAGATACAAGTAGAACTACCATATGATCCAGCAATCCCATTACTGGGCATCTACCCAAAAGAACAAAAGGCACTCTATAAAAAAGACACCTGCACCCGAATGTTTATAGCAGCACAATTCACAATTGCAAAGATGTGGAAACAACCCAAGGTTCCATCAACACATGAGTGGATTAATAAAATGTGGTATATGTATACCATGGAGTACTATTCAGCTTTAAGAAACAATGGAGATACAGCACCTTTTGTATTTTCCTGGATAGAGCTGGAACGCATTCTACTAAGTGAAGTATCCCAAGAATGGAAAAATAAGCACCACATGTACTCACCATCAAATTGGCATTAACTGACCAACATATAAGTGCACATATAAGAACATTTATTGGATGTCGGGCAGCGGGGAGAAGGGAGGGGAGAGGAGGAGACAGGTATATGCATACACAAAGAGTGCAATGCGCACCGTCTGGGGGATGGACACGCTTGAAGCTCGGACTTGGGCGGGAAGGGGGAGCAAGGGCAACATACATAACCTAAACATCTGTACCCCCATAATATGCTGAAATAAAAAAAAATATATTTATTGAGTACTCTGCATTGGTTGGACATTGAACTAAGCTCTGAGGCTTCAAAAGATGAATAAGGCAGAGCCCCTACCTTCAGCAAGCATAGAGACTGACGGAGAAGACAGGCCCCAAATCAGCAGATCCTTATCTTCAATGCAGTTAACGAATGCCACTTACTACCAGGCCTGGCCAATAGTAGATAATCAGGAAATGTTTGTTGAATAAATGAACAAACTGTCTAGCACAGGGGGTTCTTTAGTAGGCAACAAATAAATGTGAGTTTCCTAAATAGTTCAATGTTTATTGTGCAATTTTTTCATATCTGTGTTTTAACACATCGATTGCTGTGTGAGTTGTATTTAACTCAGGCTAGTTTTGAGTCCAGAGCCTCGTGAAGCAAAACCCTGCAGTTAGTTCATGAAAATCTTAGTTGTTGATGTTCTTATCATTATAATTAATATTTAAAAAACATGGATTGTGTTGCATACAACTCACACACAGAAAACAATAAAAAATAACAAATTAGAAAGGATCATTTTGTTTTAATAAATGTGGCCCTAGGGAAAATTTTTTTTCCTAGTGCAGCAATGTGTTAAAAATGTTTTTGTTACTTTTTTCTTCCCCAAAAGTTAATAAGTTCACCGGGGCTAGACACCATGTTTAATATTTCTCATCTGGGACTTGGTACAGTGAGTGAGGTCGGGGGTAAGGATTACATCCTGGAAGAGGAAATTTCTTTCCAGTTTCATTGTCTGTCTTTAAAAGTCATGTACATTTTGCAAATATGACTATGTTAATATTAAAATAACTTTTATGAACATAAAAATGCTTACTAACTCACACATTGTGGTCGTAAGTCCTTCTATTTTAGAAATTAATGTGTACTAACAGCATGTATCAGACTCAGCTTGGGACAATTCTCATGTTTAATCTGGTACGACATGAGTTTAAGAATCTATATAATCAGGGAAAAAAAAAAAAAAAAAGAATCCAAATGCTTCTCTCCACATGTTAGCAGGGCATGCTACCTTCCTGGCTCCCTCAGGATCCTAAGGCATCACCGCATATTCCCAGGACGCACGCTCAGTGTGGACATGCCACCTTAGACCTGTGACACACGTAGTAGTGAATTCCGGAATGATGCGTCTGTGCTAGTCATGCGTCCATCTGCTCTCAGATCCGTCCCTGTCTTCCCCTTTGCTTTGCTCTGTAGTCAGGGCACGTAACTCTGCCATTGCTTTGCCACCTGGTGTCCACCTAGATTTGTAAAATGGAAGCACTGGTATAAAATTGGACGTTGCAAGGGAGAGAGATTCCCGGGGCTTGGCCGCTGTCTCCGCTCTGTCCATACTTCCTCCACAGTCCCACCTCTCGCCAGGAAGCCCTGCCCCCTGCACTATGGGAATGACACCCCTTCCCATGTTCCTCCAGTCCTTGGACTAGTGGTGGCTTCCTCTTGTCCCCTGTTGGCTTTGTAGCTTTTCCAGTAGTTTTATAACTAGTTCCCCTATTAAATTTCCTCTGTCAAAATACCACGCATGTGCTCTCTTTTCCTGACCAGATGCTGCCTGATACTAAGACTTTGTTCACGAAAACTTTGCTGCTATTTCAAACCACTTACTCTGGTATCTGGCAGTATTTCCAAAAAACTTACTTCACTCTATACCATTCTATTCCATGAGAATACCTTTGTAACTTTGTTCACAAATCTACTTTCCCTCACTTTCTCCTTATAAAACAGGGATGCAAATAAGCACCAGCTTGATAAGCATTTGTACTAGCCTGCTTGGGCTGTCATAACACAATACCACAGGCTGGTGGATTAAACCACAGAAATTTATTTCCTTGCAGTTCTGGAATTCCAAGAGAGAGGTGCCAGCTGGGTTGGTGTTTAGTGAGGGCTCCTCTCTGGGGTTGCAGTGGCCACCTTGTTGCTGTGTACTCACATGGAATTTCCTTGGTGGGTGTCCATGCAGAGAAAGGAAGAGAGCGAGCTCTTAGTGTCTCTTCTTATAAGGACACCAATCAGATCAGGGACCCACCCTTATGACCTCATTTAAGATTAATTAATTCCTCACTCCAAATACAGCTACACTAGGGGTTAGGGTTCCAATATATGAGTTTTATGGGGATGCACATGTTAGTTATATAACACCATTCTTTCATAAAATTATTTTATTCAGAGAGTTTATTCCTTTTACATGAAAAACATAAATGAAGTAAACTCTTTGCAGCATTTTGGATTTATCTGGCAATAAAAGAAAGGAAAGATAGCCTTTTGGGTTAGCAGTATTCTATTCTGGTATGTGTTATTATTAGTAATAATTTGTGTGCATAAAAATTTTAATTTACTTATTTTAAATAATAGATACAATGTTAAACAATTAGAGCAAAAAGTAATCAGTAAGAATGATAGAGAATCTGAAAAATATTATATGCCAACTTCATCTTATTGATGTTTACAGAACTTTATATCCAATTACTGTTGAACACACATCCTTTTCAAGTTCCAAAAGGTATTGACCAAGATAGAGAATATGCAGGAATATAATAAGATCTCAATAACTTTTAAAAGATTGAAACTTTACAGACTACATTTTGAAGTCCAAAACCAATGTGCCAGCTGGGTTGGTGTCCGATGAAAATTAGATGAGAAATTGGATGTAAGAGATCTATAAAATATGCAAATATTTGGAAATTAATAACATATTTCTAAGTAATTCACTATTCAAAGATGAGCCCATAGAAAAATTTTAAAAGCTATTTTAAACTGATTGATATATCATGATTGGTCAGATGCAGCCAAAGCAATACTTATTGGGAAATTTATAGCTTTAAGTGGCTACATAAGATAAAAATTTTTAAAATCAAGGAAATCTAAATTTCTAGCCTAAGAAGCTAAAGAAAAGAAAAGCAAAATAAATATAAAGAATGTTAATAAGAAAGAAATAATAGCTATCAGAGTAGAAATCGAGGAAGAAAAATATACAAAGGAAATTTACAAAAGGTGCTCAACATTAGCAGTCCTCAGGGAAATGTCAATTAAACCACAGTGAGAGATAAACTCACACTACAAATGGCTGAGATTAAAAATGACTGACGATACCACAGACTGGTGAGGATGTGGAGCTACCGGAATTCTCTTACAGTGCTGATGAAGAGTATAAAATAATACACCAGTTTTTAAATTCGTTTGGTAGTTTCTTAAAACTCTGCAATTTCACTCCTTATATTTTACCCAAGTGGAAAGCAAAGCGGTCCACAATCGTGCAGGAATGTTTACGGCAGCTTCACTCATAGTAGGCAAACCCCAGGACAATACAAATATTCTTTAAGAGGTGAATGAATAAACATGGATTTATCCATGTCATATTGACAAAGGAAAATTATTCAGCACAAAATGGTTATTTATTACTGATATTCATAACAATATGGATGAATCGAGAACATTATGCTGAATCAAGGAGAAGAGGCAAGACACAAGAGAGTACCCTCCACTTACGTGAGCTTTGCCTGTCCGCCCAGGTAATTTACAGTAGGGAGGTCAGCGGGTGGCTAGGCAGGAGTTGACTACAACGCCTCACAGAGCTTTGGGGCTGATGTGACTTTTCTATATCTTGTTTGAGGTTGTAGTTATATGGTTGCATCAATTTCCAAAACTTATTTTACTATACACTTAAAATGGGTGCCTTTTATTAAATATAAATTACTTTTCAATAAAGCTAATTATGGGTGTGCATATAAAGTTGATTAAGAAAAGATACTTTTTATTCATTGTACACCTTTGCCAAAGAGAAAAGGCAGAATTAAAATCTTCAAGAAGGCCATTTTTCAGACACTGTGCTAGTTCTCTCATAAATGATCATAAGTTACATGATTATAACTAAAATATTAGAATCTTTTTTTTTCTAGAATTTGATAGTTGTTCTTTTACGATTTGGAGAAAAATATGTCTTCAAGAATTATCTATCTTATGGGTCCTAGACTGTTTGTAAATAATTTCTATCCTAAAAGTTTAAAGAGCCAAAGAAAACACCCTAGAGTTAGGTGAAGGGAGCTCAGCCTGGTAGCTATTCTTTATTTGGGTGTAGCTTATTAAAAATAAGTGGCAGAAAGATGATTTCTTCTTCTTCCTCAGCAAAACGGATCCTTTGATACTTTTTCTTACAAAAGTACAGGTCTCATTACAAAAACAACACCTTTCTCTAGGGAAAAATTTGCACACTTAAAACAATTCAGTAGCATCTTTGAGTTTCCTTGGGTATTTGATCGTCTACTGGTATGTTTTGTTTTGTTTTTCTTGCTTTCTGATCTAACACTGTCTGACTCAGGCTTTGGTTTAACCAGTTAGAGCTCTACGTACAGAGAAAAGCTTGGGGTATTAGAAACATAATTCGGCTTCCCCTTGAGATGTGCTTTATTTTAAAAAAGCAAAATCAGAGCGTACATACTGGCAACTCCATCCTGCAGGGAAAGCGTATAAGAAGCAGTGAGAGGCGGCAGCAGGGCGTGAGGAGTACCTGTCTCTAGCTCTCTGATGTGAGCACCTTTGGGAGGTTGTCTGAGGCATGTGCTCTGCAGCCAAAGCAATTACTTGATTCTACCTACTTTATCCAGTGAGTCTGTGGTCTGGAACATGTCCAAATTTTGCAGACTTCTCTCCTGTCTCCTGGTCTGTTTCCTTCCATCATCTCCTGACACTGGCAATCCTGGAACATTTTTTTTTAACCAGCATCCAGCCCTAATTCTCTACTGGGCTCTGGAGCCCTGGCATCACTGTGTTTTCTTTTTCATCCATGAAACCCTCTTTAAATCTTGCTTCCTTTAACATTGATGCCAGTGGAAAGAGATGGCAAGCTTGCGCAGAGAGACGATTAGCAAATATTCTCTTATAGCAACCACAAGCGCTTATTGAAAAGCCTGGAGTATTTTGGGATTTGTGTGAAAATCCTTGTACCTCTACCCTGCACAGAGGGTGATATTATTGGCCTTCTTTGCCTTAATTTTGAATGCGTAGCCTCTCTCTTGGGCAAGTAAGTAGAAGTATTCTGTATCCCTGAATTGTAATTTTAGACATGGTACCCAGTGAACTGCCAGCAGGTGGTGGCCTCAGCAGTCACTAGATTGAGCTTGATACAGAGCAGCATGGCAGGGAGGAACCTTCTCATGGTAGTTCGTGGGTGAGGAGGCCTCCAATGTTATAACGCTTGCTGTGGGTGAAGTACATTGCTACACACTGTGCACATTCCCACCGTTGAGTCAAACAGGGCAGCTACTGCTGCCGTCCCCCTTAATGGGGAATGGGGACAGAGCAGTAAAGCAAGTCGACTGAGGCTGCAGGGCCAGCAGCTGGTGAGCAGGGAAGTGGACTCGGCTTCAGCCTCTGTGTCTGTGACAGCTACACTATACCTATCAACTCATCCAAGGCAGGCGAACTCCACATCAATGTTTTGAGTTTCGATTGAAAAAATATGTCATTACTTTAAGCCACACTTAAAGCAGGTGTAGCCATCTACAACAAAACTTCATCCCAAGTGGACAAAGTTCTAAAGAGCTGACATACATTCCACACAAAGCAGATAGAAGTGTTAAATGAGATAATTTACAAAAAGCACTTAGAACAGATTGGCCTATGATAAGCATTCGATAAATATGAGCTAATATTAATGCTAATAAGAGGGAAAACAAGCCAAAAATGGTTTTAGGATTTTCCTAGGGTGGTGAGGGGCAGTGTCAGGACACTGACCTACTTGATCACAAATGAGAAAATAATTTAGACATCAGTGGTTTCAGGTTTAAGTCTAGAATTAGTCAGTATCAGAATATATAACCAGGAGGTCAGAAAATAACAAGAGGGTAAACTTTCCCAGTGGTTGCAATTGTAAGATATGAAATGTGGAAGCATATTTTGTACTCTTGCTTTTAGCCCTGTAGCCTAAAGAAGCAGAGTCAGCCAGCAGGAGGAGAGAGATGCGAATGGAGCAATGTGAAGAGAGAAGCCAGCCAGGATGGTGTGACTCAGCAGTAGCTGAGACCGGCTATGTCAGAGTTCATGAGTTTTAGACTAAGACCTCGAAGTGAACAGTGGATGTCAGAATGTACAACGGGACTAGAACCGTGTAACCTAAAGAAATGGCAGGCAAGTAGCTATACTACTGATCAATATACCAGATAACCAGGACATAGTATCTAGAACTGAGCTAGCCCTGCCACCACAACTGTTGAACTCTTTAACAAAACAAAAGGAAAAAACAGTTGTTTTGAGACCTTGTACTATAGGCAGTACAGAACGATGATCCCTGGAAAACATAATTGAAGGAGATATATCCAAGATCACCCCAAGATTGCAACGCAAGGAGTACAACTGAAGCAGAGCATAATGGTGTTGCTGAGCTAGGGAGACAAAGGTTATAATTTGGGGAGGCTGAGGCAGCTTGAATGTGTTAGGCAAGGTATTGAGGGGAGGAAGCAACACAGAGAAAGTGCTTTAGAAATCTCAATGAGAAATCTTGGAGTATTCTGTTGAGCAACCATCTATAACTGCCTAGGGAACCGTGAGGCCAAGGGAATAACAAATCCTAGGGAACCATAAAGTGTAAAAATACCAGAGCTTGCATAGGGATGGGAATGTTCTGTTTCTGAATAGCCAGATTGGAAACAACTAATTGAACACCTGGGGAATTCAGTAAAATTCCAGGGAAGCAGCACCGTAGCAAAAAAGTGTAACAGCCCCTAGATTAAAACATAATTAGACCTCAAAAATACACACAAAAATAAGAACAAGGAGCAAGAGGAACATGCTGATCCACAAGTAAATTGACAACAAAATCCAGAAATTCAACATTGTAATATTAGAAATGTCCAGCATCCAATAATAAATTAATAGGCATGCAAAGTAGCAAAAAAATTACCCTGAGCCAAGAGAAATATCAGTAAATAGAAACAGACCTAGATATGACAGGTACAAGAGGATTACAACTATTATATATCTTAACAAGGATATAAAGAAAAATATGAACAAAATTAAGTGAGAAATATAAACTTTAAAAAAGAACAAAGTAGAAATTCTAGAACAGATAAAAATAATACCTGAAATGAAAAATTCACTGGATACACTTAACAGTAAATTAGGCATGGCCGAGTACAAGAATTGCTAATTTGAAGACGGTGTAATCAAAATTATCCAAACTAAAGAGTAGAGATGAAAAAAAAGCTTTAAAAAATGAAGAGAGACCCAGCGACATGTGGGACAACATCAATCAAATATGTGTAACAGGGATCCAAGAAGGAGGGGTACAGACCAAAACAGTTGAAGAAATAAGGATCAAGCATGTATTAAAATGGATAAAAATATAATCCCACAGACCCTAGAAGCTAGATAAATGCCAAGAAAAATAAATACAAAGAAAACCATATCAAGACATCATCAAAAATACTGAAACTAATAATAAAGAGAATATCATAAAAGCAGTCCACACAAAAAAACCCAGTTCACATAGAGAAACAAAGAAGAGATCACTGCTGGCATCATCAGAAACCATGCAAGGCAAAAGAATCAAACAACCTCTTTAACTTAAAAATAAATATAAAAGAGCTGTCAATCAATAAATTTAAATATAATAAATTATTAAAAAGCATAAAAATAAAGAGATTTTCAGATAAAATCAGTGAATTTGTCACCACTAGATATACCCCACGAGAGATGTCAAAAGCGTTTCTTCAGGCTCAAAAGAAAATGATTCCAAATAGACCTCAAATCTACACAAAGGAATGAAGAGAACCAGAAATGGTATGTAAATAGAAAGTGTAGGTGATTTTTGTTTATCTATTTTTGAATCTATTTAAAAGATAATCAACTGTTTAAAGGAGAAACAAGGCTGTTCTCTGTGATTACTATATTTGTGGAAGTGAAGTATGATGGCGGTGCAAAGGGGCGGGGGGCTCCTCCTCCAGATTTCCTCTGATTTGGTAGGTCTAGGGTGGAGGATTAAGAATTTATAATTTTAATAAGTTCTCAAGTGATACTCATGCTGCTTGCCCAGGAACCATTCTTTGAGAACCACTGAACTAAAGATTGAATGCTATCCCCAAACAAATTTCAGCATGCTTTTTAATAAAGGAATTGACAAGCTAATTCTAAATAACTTATGAAAATTCTAAGAACATAAGATAGCCAAAATAATCTTAAAAAATAATAAAATTGGAGGACTTACAATACCTGATTTCAAGGCATGTTATGTAACTACAATAATCATGGAATAATGGTATTTGTGTAAGAACAGGCATGTAGATCAATGGAACAAATACAGTCCAAAAATAGACCAATGCATTTAGGGTTAATTCATTTTTTATAGACTTTCTCAATGTAGTTCAGTAGAGAAAAGGATACTATTTTCAACAAATGTTGCTGAAACAACTGGATATATACATAGTAAAAAAAAAAATTAATCTTAATCCTTAAATCACACCATAAATTAAAATAAGCTAGAAAAGATAACAGGCTTCAATGTAAAAGATAAAAGTACAAAATGAGAAAATAAAAAATAATATTGTGGTAAGCAGAGATTTCTCAGAAATGGCACAAAAAGTGCACGCCATACAGGAAAAAAGTTGATAAATCAGATTTCACCAAAATGAAAAACATTCACTCTTCACAAGACACAGTTAAGAAAATGAAAAGGCAAGCCAATGGTAGGGAGAAAATTATCGATTCAAATATTTGAATAGTCTCAACTCAAATATTTGACAAAATACTTTTATCTAGAATAAATAACACATCAATAATACGAAAAACAGCTCAAATTTTTTAAAAAAGCAAAAATTCTGGACAGACTTTCTTGAAAAAGACGTGTGAATGGCCAAAATACATGAGAACAAATGCTCAAAATCATTTGTCATCAGGGAATTGCAAAAACCACAGTGATGTATTACTACATCTCAAATGGAATAGCTAAAAGTTAAAAGACTGACATTGTTCTAGATGCCTATCCTCACACAATAGCAAGTTTTGGTGGGGATGGGGAACAGCTAGAACTCTCTTTATGCACTTCTGGTGGGAGTGTAAATGCTATAACTACTTTAAACTGCTTTTTGACAGTTTTTCATAAAGCTAAATATATACTTTCCATATGACCCCACAATTCCACACCTATGTATTTACCCAAGAAACATAATATCATATCGTTCTATATGAATGTTGATAGAGGCTCTATAAATCATAGCCCCCAACTAGAAACAAGCCAAATGTCCACCAACTGGAGAGCAGATACTTGAGTTATATTCATGCAATGGAATGCCACTCAGCAATACTGGAAAATGGCTAATTTTATGTTTTATGTATTTTATCTCCTTAATAAAAAATTTTAAAGCATATTACACTTCAAAAAAAATAAAAGGAATAAACTACTGGTACATTCAGCATCATGGGTGTCAAAAATACTATGCTGAACAAACAGAGCCAAACAGAAAAGAGTGTCACACATCCTTTATGATTCCATTTATAGGAAATTATATAGGAAATTCTAGGAAAAACATACTGAATTTATAGTGATGGAAAGCAGATGAGGCCAGGGATGGGGGGAAGACTGACTCTTGAAGACATGAAGAATCATTTGGCAGTGATTAAAGCATTTTATATCTTTATTGGGGATGTAGTTATATGCAAGGATACAGTTTTCAAAACTCATCAAATTGTACATTTAAAGTGGTTGCATAATATTATAGGTAAATTATACCCAAATGTAGGTGATTGTATAAGACAATGTACAAAGGAATATTCAGGACCACTCCTATTATGTAAGACATAAATACTACATCGTTCTTTTTTTCTTGGCAAACTTTATTTTATTTAAAATGTTTTAGATGATTAATTACAATGCTACATCTTGAGGAATCTGCTCAATTTTAATGCCATATGTTTTAATCTCCATAGTCCACAATATAAATCATTAGCTGTGAATATTTGAGAAAATACGTTCTTATTAGCAATTTATACATGAAATAATATGCATATGTGTGTAAAACTGGGCACAATTCAAGCTTCTTACAACTGTAAGCCTATTAATAGTACGTCTTATTGTGTAAGTATAAAATTCTACCCAATTCATATTTTGATGACTTTTGAACTCCAGAAAAACATATAATAATAATGGTTTTGTGGTTTAAATAATGGTTTATTTAATGAAAAATAAAATTTTTTATTATTTGCCTAATCTCTTTGTGACAAGAATGCAATTATCATTATTAATTATAATCCAAAGGCAAAAGAAGTCTGAAGAAAAGACCAAATTGTTCTTTGTCACTATGATGCTTTGGGGTTTACTTTTTGCTTTGGCTAAATCAAAATAGTTGATGGATTTTAATTTCATTATAGTCCTTTAATTCTACAGTAAATAATTAATCTTTTATGATGAAGTATAGTCATGTTTAATAATTCTGTCATTGTCTTTCACTGTGGCTCTGATTCTTAAGACCTTCTGATCCTTAGATTAGGCTTCAGCGAATTTCCTTCAGACGTGCAGACAGACATCTTTCATCAGACGCAGGATTAACCAGGGTTAGCAGCCTTTCAGAGACGGGGACGTCCAGAGTTGTGTTTTCTGCAGTGATCTCTTTTCCATGGATTTGAAGGAGATGTATTAATAAAATATGAGATACGGTTAGTTCCTTGATTTATGATTTCTTTAAAACCTAGAGAACAGGGAAAACAGGGGTGGGAAGGGAAACTGCGGAAACTTTTTCGAAGACTGGAAATGTACAACCGAGGTCCTGAATGTGGAAGGAAAGGGAAATACTCAGCGAGGTGTGAAGAGCAGGGCATAGGGAGGATTTCCTGCGAAACAGTGTCTTTCCTGAAGAAATCACCAGCACGCCTTGCGTCAGCGGGGCCTTCCGTATGTACCTCACACAATTCTCCAGGAGGCATTTTGAAAGGATCACATTTGCAGGGTAAGTTCCGCAGGGTTTGCCATGAACTCCTGGGAAGGAGAAGGAGATGCGTGGGCTCCCCTTGCAGTCTAGTCATTTCTTCAAATCATTAACAATTTAAATCTTGTGAATGGAGTAGAATCTTTTACAGATCTTGTTTTTTAAAAGAAAAAGCCTATATTTTACATTACTCTAGGGGAATGAAAGAAAGGTGTCTTAAAACTTCCAATATCTTATTGTAATCTAGTTCTATGAAGTGTTAGCATCAATACCATTTAGGTGGCATGGTAACAGTGTATGTGCACGGTATGCACACACATGCACACGCACACATATATGCACACACACATACATGCACACACACAGGTGGCTTGGCAGAAAAGGGTAGGCAGTCCAGAGAGCAACTTCATACAAGCTAGAGGGGCGTCTGCACTCATGGCACTCCTAGGTTCCATGGGCAGCTCAAACTACGACAAGGACCAAGGTGGCAAGCTATCAGTCTCTGAGGAGGTGCCGTTTCGTCCTTGGACTGAAGAGCTACATGTGAGCTGATAATAAAGTATCTTGAGCCCGTCTCAAATAGGCATTTTCAACAAAGATGCAGGTGAATCAGGAGAAAGATCTTCATCATTGAAAACTCTTCCCAGAATTTAGACTAGATCAGTACAGTGACACGTGCATCTGCATTGCGTGACAGGGACAGGAGGGTGGGGTGCTGAATGAAGGGGACGTATCGGGAAAGATGGGACAAATTACCTTGCAAGCAGGGCCCTCTCTCCTGGGTCATTCCTTCTTGCTCTCTGTTAGCTCACTCCCTTCAGCATACAAATTTTAAAAATTCCCTTAAACCTGCTTAGTCTTCCAGCTAAAACTCCATTCAGCTCCTCCCCTCTACAGCAAAATATATACATACATGAATGCATACATACCTGTGTGCATACATGAATTCATAAATAGGAAAATTTTTACAACCTACAAGCCAAACTTATTGTCTTTGCTTTCTCACCTTCATTTTCTCATCTCCCATTCTCCATTTTCTTTGCTGTTATGTCATACAAATTTTATCTTAACCAGTTTCGAGGCTAAATATTTATTCTACAAAAGTTTACAGATCATAGAGTTTATATACAACTCAGCTATTAAGAGAAATCAGGCCCAGCCCATGCAAAGCTGCCGCACTGAGAGCTGCGGCGCATGCAGACCTGTGCACTGCACAGCTGTATGTGGTAAGGAGAGGGCCGGCTCCAAGGATAAACTTCAAAGCCATAAAAAAGTACAACTTGTTTGCATCTCGATTCAAACAAACTAATTTTTTAAAAAAGATATTTGCATATAAAGTCCATATTAGGTAGTATTTTGTTATGATGGTATGGTAACTGTGGTAAACACAATCTAAATATACTTATCAGAACATTTACAGGTGAATAAAATGATGCTTTATAATACTGTTAAAAAGACTGTTTAGAGACATGGATGAAATTAGATTAGAAAATAGTGATACAATTCTTATGGTTTTATCTCTTAGATTTAAGTTTATAACGCATAATGAATTAATTTTTGTGAGTGGTGAGAGAGATGGATCCTGTTTCAGTCTTCTGCATGTGGCTATCCAATTTTCCCAGCACCATTTATTGAATAGGGATTCTTTTCCCCAGTGTATATTACTATGTACTCTGTCAAAGATCAGATGACAATATGTGGATGGTTTTATATCTGCATTCTCCGTTCTATTCCTTGGTCTATTTCTCTATTTTTGTGCCAGTATCATGCTGTTTTGGTTACTATAGCTTTGTGGTGTAGCTTAACTTCTGGTAAAGTGATGCCGCCAAATTTGTTCCTTTTGCTGAAGGTTGCTTTGGCTATTCAGGCTCCTTTCTGGTTCCCTAAGCAAAAAATTTATGAAGAAGATCCCAAAGGCAATCACAGCAACAATAACAATAAATAAATGGTACCTGATTAAATTAAAAAGCTCCTGCACAGCCAAGGAAACAATCAACAGAGAAAATGGGAGAAAATATTCACATGCTGTACATCCGATAAAGGGCTAATAACCAGAATCTATGAAGAATTTGAGCAAATCAGCAAGAAAAAAATCAAACAACCCCATTAAAAACTGGGCAGACAACATGAACAAAAGCTTTACAAAACAAGACAGACTACTGGCCAATAAACATATGAAAAAATTCTCAATGTCACTAATCATCAGAGAAATGCAAATCAAAACCCTAATGAGATGTCACCTAACTCCAGTGAGAATGGCTTTTATCAAAAAGTCCCAAAACAACAGATGCTGGCATGGATGCAGAGAGATAGGAACACTTATACACTGTTGGTGGGACTGCACACTAGTGCAGCCTCTATGAAAAACAGTATGAAGACTTCTCAAAGAACTAAAACTAGATCTACAATTTGATCCAGCAATCCCAGTACTGAGTATTTACCCAAAGGGAAATAAGTCATTTTTTCAAACAGACACTTGCACTAGAATGTTTATTGCAGCACAATTCACAGCCACAAAGATTGGATTCAACCCAAGTGCCCATCAATTCACGAGCACATTAATAAAATATGGTATATGTATACCATGGAGCACAACTGAGCCATAAAAACAGAATGAATTAATACCTTTTTCAACAATTTCGATGGAACTAGAGTCCATCCTCCTAAGTGAAGTATCACAAGAATGGAAAAACAAGCACCACATGCAATCACTATTAAATTAGGACTAACTGATCAGCACTCATGTGCAGAGATGGAAGTAAAACTCAACAGAAATCATGCAGGTGGCAGCGGGGAGGAGGGGATGGGTGAAGTCACACCTAATATACACTATCTCGGTGATGGGCACACTTACAACTTTGACTCAAGCAATACAAAAGCAATCCATGTAATCAAAACATTTGTACCTCTGTAATATTTTGAAACAAAAAAAAGGAAAATAGTGATAGTTGATGAATCTTCCTGATAGAGATATAAGAATTCACTATACTAAACTCTACTGTGTTGAATGAAGAAAATTTCTACAATAAAAAGGAAACAAAAATAATGCAAGAAAAAATAAGGTATTAATCTTTCTTTCTTTCACTGAATTTTAAGTTCTTTGTTCTAGATACAAGTCTCAGTCATATGATTTACAAATATTTTCTTTCACTCTTTGTCTTCCGGTCTTCTTTGAAACATAAAAGTTTTTAATTTTCATGAAGTCCAATTTACTCAATTTTTCTTTTATCGCTTGTGTTTTTGGTGTTATATTTAAGAAAACTTTGCCTAACTCAAAGTTACAATTACCTATCCTATATTTTTTGTAGAAGTTTGTTTTAGTTCTTACATCTAGTTCTATGATCCATTTTGAGTTCTTGGTTCCTCTTGTAAGAGTCTGCAAAAATGCCAGCTGGAATTTTGTTAAGAATAGTATTGAATCTAAAATTGATTTGGGGAGGGTATGGTCATGTGAACAATATTAAGTTTTGTAATCTATGAATATGAGGTATCTTTTCATTTATTTAGGTATTCTTTAATTTTTAATAATATTTTATAGTTTTTATAGTATAATTTTTAAATTTATTTTAACAAATTTATTTCTAAGTATTTTATTCTTTTTAATGGAATTATTTTCTTAATTTATAGATTCTTTGCTAGGTTAGAGGAATATTAATTTTTGTATCTTAATATTTTACCTTGTTGAAATTGTTTGTTAGTTTTGTGGATTCTTTATTATTTTCTATATACAAGATCATGTCATCTGTGAGTAGAGATAATTTTACTTCTTCCTTTCCAATCTGGCTATATTTCATTTTTTTTTTAATATTATACTTTTATAATTATTACCTAATTTCTCTGGCTAGAAACTTCAGCACAGGGTTGAATAGAAGTGGTAAGAATAGACATTCTTATCTTGTTTCTTAGGGGAAAGCATTGAGTTTTTCACTGTTAAGTATCATGTTAGTTGTGGGTTTCTCATAGATGCCCTTTATCAGGTCAAATTTACTTCTATTGCTATTTGGCTGTTTTTTTCTTTAATCATGAAATAGTTCTGGATTTGTTAAATGCTTTTTCTGTGTTTGTTGAAATGATAATTTTTTTGTTGTTATTCTATTAATATGGTGGATTACATTGATTTATTTTCAGCTGTAAAACCCACCTTGCATTCTGAGAGTAATGCTAGTTCATAATGGTGTATAATACTTTTTATATGTTGATAGATTCCATTTGTTTGTATTTTGTTGAAGATTTTTTGCATCTCTACTCATAAGAGATATTGGTCTGTAGTTGTCTTTTTTGTGATATCATTGTCTGATTAGATATCAGGGTAACAGTGGCCTCATAAAATGAATTGATAAGTGTTCCTATTCTTACATTTTTTAGTAGAGTTTGTCTAAAATTGATATTAATTATTCTTTAAATGTCTTGTAAAATTCACCAGTTAAACCATTTGATACTTGACTTTTTATTTTTGTGGAAGTCTTTTGATTACTAGTTGGATCTCTTTGCTTGTTATATTTGCTTGCTTGTTATACTTTATTTGATATTCAAAATTCTCTTCTTTAGTCTGTTTTTATAATATGTTTTTTGTAGGAATCTGTCAGTTTAATCTAATTTATCTCACTTACTGACTTTACAGTTGTTCATAGTATTCCTTTATATATTATATATATATATATTTATTTCTGCAAGATCACCATTGATGTCTTTTATTTTTTTCATATTTTGCCTTTTCTTTTTTTTTTTTTCAAAATATTAATGGGGACAAATGTTTTAGGTTACAGGGATCACTTTTGTAATGCTTGAGTCCCGGCTAAAGGTGTGCCCATCACCCAACTAGTGTTCATGGCATCCATTAGGTAGGATTTTGCCCCTTCCTTCCCTCTCCCCACCCCATCCCCTGGTTGATTTCCACTGAGTTTTACTTTCCTCTGTGCACATGTTTGCTCATTGGTTAGTTCCAATTTAATAGGTCAGTACCATGTGGTGTTTGTTTTTCCATTCTTGAGACACTTCACTTAGAATGGTCTCCAGTTCCATCCAGATCATTGCAAAAGGTATTAAAATTTCATCTTTTTTTATGGCTGAGTAGTACTCCATGGTGTACATATATCACATTTTGTTAATCCACTCATGAATTGATGGACAGTTGCGTTGATTCTACATCTTTGCAATTGGTGAGTTGTGCTTCAATAAATATTCAAGTGTGTCTTTTTGGTGAAAAGTCTTTTTTCTTTTGGATAAATACCCAGTAGTGGGATTGCTAGATTGAATGGTAGGTCTACTTTTAGTTCTTTGAGGTGATATCTTTTATTTTATTCCTTATTTTAATAGTTTGATTTTTCTCCCTTTTTCTTTTCTTGGTCTAGATAAAGGTTTGTCAATTTCCATTGATCTTTTTGAAGAATAAACTTCCCGTTTTATTGATTTTCTTTTCTCTATTTCATTTATTTTTCCTTCTTCCTGCTTATGGTGTTCATTTTGCCCTTTTTCCAATATTTTAAGGTGAAAATTTACCTTATTGATTTGAGTTCTTTTTTGAATTATTTAGGCATTTACGGCTACAAATTTCCTTCTCAGCTCTGCTTTAGCTGAATCCCATAAGGTTTGTTACCTTGTGTGCTGATTTTCATTTAGCTCCAAGTATTTTCTAATTTTCCTATAATTTTTGACCCATTTTTTACTTAGAAGTGTTTAATTTCCAAATATTTTTGAATTTCCTAAATTTCTTTCTGTTATACATTTCTAATTGTATTTTATTTTGGTCAGAGAATATCATTTGTCTGATTTCAATCCTTGTAAACGTAGTGAGCTTGTTTCATGTCCTAGTACATAGTCTATCCTGGATAATGTGCCATGTGCAGTTGAGAAGAATGTGTATTCTGCTGTGGAATGTTCTGTAAATATCTGTTAGGTTTGTTTATATATAGTGTTGTGCAAGCCTTCTATTTCCTTATTGATTTTCAGCCTAGTTTTTATATCCATTACTACAGTGATTCATTCAAGTCTCCAACTATAATATACAAATATTAGATTATAATTGTTAAATTTTTCTTATGGATTGAAACTTTCATTGCTATAAAATATATCTCTCATCTCTGGTGACAGTTTTGTTTTAAATATATTTTATCTTCCATTAATAGAGATTCCAACTGTCTTATGGTTGTTGTTAGAATATATTTTTCTATTTGCTTTCAACCTATTTGTATCTTGAATCTAAAATGTTATCTCCTGTAGACAGCATATAGTTGGATGTATTTTTTGTCCAATCTGACAATCCTTGCCTTTTGATTTAATTTTTAATTCATGCACATTTAGTGTTATTATTGATATAGTTGAATGTACAGATGACCTTTTAATCTTTTTTAAACTATATCTGCCATGTCTCTTTTATCCCTGTTCCTTATTCCTTGCTTCCTTTTAGATTAATGAATATTTTCTATTGTAACATGTATGTTACTTTAATGATTTTTTGATATACCTTTTTGAGTTATGAGTGGATGCTCCATGGCTTATAATATGCTTTCTACCTAATTAGAATTACCTTCAGATTTGTGCTAAATTCCAGTGAGATACAGAAACAGTACTTCTATTCATTCTTCTACTTTTCTGTGATACTATTTATATATAATATCTGTATATGTTAAAAGTTCAAAAGTACATTGACATAATTATTAATTTACATAATTTTATTCCCTTTAAAGGAAGAGAAGCAAGTATATATTTGTAAAGTTTGTTATATTAACCTTTGTATTTACCATTTCTGGTTCTTTCTATTTGTTCCTCTGGATGTGATACACTATTTTTTGTCACTTTCTCCTTCTAATAGAACTCTGCTCCCACTGACCTCCTTTGTCCTGTTATTATCAAAGATAGTAAGTATCTATATTTTAAAGGTCCAATTACATACATATTACTCTACCTAATTGCATGTGAATAAGTTAACAAAAGAAAGAAGAAATATGCAATTATACTTTTTTTCAGTCATTTAGACTAAATGGTTACTATTCATAGTACTCTGTTTTCCATGCAGAATTGAATTATCTCCTATGGGTTCACTTGCTTCGAGCCTAAGAGCTTCTGTAACTATTTCCTGTAAAGTGATGTGCTTTCAATAAATTCTTTCGATTTTTGTTTATCTGGGGAGAGCACTGTCGTATTTACAAGTACCACTGAGAACAGACTTAAATATTCCCAGATCCATTGACATTACCATAGGAAACATAACCACTAAGTGTGAGCTACCCTCACATACTAAACACAGAAAAACCACCAAGAATCAAGATAGAAAAAGCAGATAGGGACAGGTAACCTAAAAACCAAAATTTTAGAAACGACAGACTTTGGAGAAACAGCTACACGCCCAGGTCAAGGCATTATGTGTGTGCTGATGGCAGTGGAGGGCAGTAGGGAGTGGTGTTCACTGGAGTAACTTATGTCCCTGGAGGAACTGGTGTGAGGTGAGCAGGAGCCAGTGGACTAACAGCCACCCGAACGGTAGCAGCAGGATCAGCAACCTGACGTCATTATTAGATCACCGCAAGCCATTTTTTTCTGGCCAACATGAGAGACTACATTTGTTTGTCGTTTGTTTTATTTGAAAGAATGTCAGGTGTTTGAACTTGATCCTCAAGACACTAACAAGTCTACATGCACACAAGGTACTACACTGGGTTTCTTATTTTCATCTACTTGGTATTTTTATGAATGTGTAAATAGTCTTCGAGTCAGTAAGTCTAACCCATCACACATGTGTATGTTGGAGGGTAGGGAAGGGAAGGCACACAAGAGAGAAGGGGACATGAATAACTTCCAAGTTGCTGGCATAACCAATTGAGTGGATGAATATGACATTTACTGGAATTGCAACACTGAAAGAGGAAAGGAAAATCATACTAGGAGAAAGAAGCTCTAGCCAGAAGCCATTTGGACTCCAGAGAATTTAATGGGATGATGCGTGCAAGGAGGCCTAATAAATGGTAATGCACGAGATAAATAATGATGATGATAATGTTGATTACCACTTCACAGTCATGGGATTCCACTTTGTACAAGGATTTTGGAACAATTTCTATTACCTTCGACTACATATTAAACACTGCCAAAATGTTTCTTGTTTTCTAGCATATGTTTTGGCCCTAAATATAGATGTTAATGTTAATTCTCTTTTACTCCCTGGCATTTCAATCTTCAGCTCTTTCTAATTTCACTTGGATAAACATAGCCAAGTATTTTCTTCCAAAATATATCTACAGTACATCCAAGGGTTTTCCTACAGACAGATTCCCGGAACACCAAGCAAAAACTAGAAGAAGTAGTATAAACAAAAGCAACTTTATTTATAAAAACTCAACTGAAGATCGAACATAGGAAGAGTGAGTCAACGCCACTCACCCTCAACAGATGTTGTTAGGGGTCACGGTGGTTGTTTTTTAATCTCTGTCAGTTGCTTTCAAACCTCAGTGTGCTTAAGAATCACCTGGTGGGTTAACTAAATTGAAGATTCCTGGGACCCACTCGCAGAGAATCTGATTAATTGACTGGAATGAGTCACAGGAAATTGCATTTTTAACATAATTGTAAGATAATAAAGAGATACTTTTGTCCATGGATCACACTTAGAGAAACCGTCCATCATATCGGTCATTACATTTGGTATGCTTGTTGCCCCTCTGCCTGCTTTTGAAGGTGAGATTAAACATAGTATTATGCTAATGCCGCAGCTGCGCAAGGGAGCCCCGCCCTCGCCTCCCGGACTGTCTGTCAACTCCAGACTCTTCCTCCTGTTTGCTGCACTGAACGCTCTGAAGTTGCCTTGTTTGCTAGTACAGCTGCCTTTCACAGAAAATAACTCAGGAATGTTTCCAATTAGGCAAATCTGGTGATCAGTTATTTTAAAAACATTTGAGAAACTGTTTACCAGGGGAGATGGCAGATCTAAGTCTGACTTAATGGAGTGTATTCAGGGGAGTGGTTATCAGGGCCAACTTTTACATAATTGCTTAAGATTCCTGCTGTGTCATTCAGCTCTGTCCTCCTTGCACAAGGCTAAGGGGGAAAAAGGAAAGTGTTGTCACAACCTCCATTTCCTCCCTGTAATGTCTCATTGGTGGAAAGACACAAGGTTTATGGCTATCAGAGAGTTACAAAATTGGGGTTGTGTGAGGAGGAACATGTTAGCTTTGGGGAATTAGCCATGTCCCAACAGGCCATGGTTCTGAGCTGTGATGCTGGAGCTCTCCAGTTTCGTAGAAATGAAGTCGACAAAACTTTTGAAAACTTGAAAGTAATGAAAAAAACAGTAATGCATTTATGACCAAATGAACTTGATAAACAGCCTTTCATAATTCAACCTATTAGTTGAGTAGAAGAGTATGCAAATTATATTAATTGGGCTCAGATTAATTTTCTTTCATTCATCTTTTTTTGTTTCTCCCATATCTATAATTGTAGCTAAGTAGCCATTTTTTTCAAGGCTTGTGTAAGTATTTAGATGAGCAACTCTTGTAGGAACATGGATGGAGTGTTCTTGGATGGATAGATAGATACAGATAAGGATATAGGTATATAAATATGTGGATGCATGTAGTGTTATAGGCATATATCTGGATAAACAGACACATGTATAATTTTATATATATTTACATATATATAGATAGGTCTATAATCTTGGACAAATATACAAAAACAAATATTCTTTTAGGTCATGCATAGCACACCTAAAGTATTTACTCTGATTCTAGAAATTGGCTTCTTACTCAATGATAGCCACTTTTATTAAAATAGTAAGAAACAAAGAATAAACCTCTACACAAGCTAAAACTAGAATATGTTGTTTGTAGCTCTGGTGTGATCTGAACTGGAGAAGCATGAAGCATTATATGCGTATTATAAATAACCTTAAAGTAAAGGTGGCAACAACCTCACCATTTTCTTGAGTGTGATATTGTCCTTTCGATGTGCAATGTAGTGTATGTTACTATTTCAATGCTTCTTACAAGTTAATTTGTGCCTCAGCTTTCATGGAGCTTTGGTGGACAGTTAGTTAACGTAGAGTTCTGGGGAGAAATGCGCATGGCTGTGACTCTTAGCAGTATGATACTCACCATCTTTACTTCTGTGAAAAAGGTAAGAATTCCTAGGCCCACAAGGGAATATTTGCAATCATTTCAAGAACACTGGGATAGTAGCTAAAGAACTCTTTTACAGACAGGTTTTTAAGCACCAAATGCCTGTCTCGTTTGTTATTATTTTAGTACCCTGGTGCACAGTAGATACTCAATACATATTTCATGAATGAATTAAATCCCTGATTATTAGATGATTTCCAGTGTTCCTCTCTACCAAAGTATTACTATGTAATTACCATTTATTGTGTCCTTTGAGATCTTTTGCTATTATTCCAAGTGCTCAGAATATGTCAATGGAAAAAAAAAAAAAAACAGGCCAAGAGCCCAGTCCTCCTAGAGTTAACTTTCTAGCTGGGGAGAGGAGAAGGGTTTAGATGCATAGAAAAACAATAAATACGGTAAATGGCAAATGTTATGTTATGTCAAAAATGATCAATATCACAGATGAAGCAAACAGAAGAAAGTGGAGTTGGGTGAAGGGAGTCAAAGTACTAGGCTGGAGAAGGGTGAGGAAGGTTATATTTTAACAACGTGACTGGAATAGGTTTCTTTGAAAAGATGACATCTAAGCCATGACCAGAAGGAGGTGAAGGAATTAGCCACCCCCGCCGGGGGAAGGACATTCTAGGAAGAAGCGGCAGCAGGGCCGACTCCAGGGTGCAAGGGCACCGGACGTTCCAGGGCAGTCAGGAGTCCAGTGTGGCCGGAGCAGAATGAGCTGGGGGAGAGCAGGACTGTGGTGCGAGGGGCCATGTAAGGTCTTATAAATCCGTGTGTGTGTGTGTGTGTGTGTCTTTTCTTTACAAAGAATTGTTTGTTTACTTTGTGCATAATGAGCAGCCATTGAAGAGTTCTAGGCAAAGGCCTGATATGAACTGGTTACCCTGTTAGAGGTGTCTCTCTGGCTACTCTGTTGAGAACAGATTGTAAGAGGGCCAGGGTGGGAGCAGAGTGACAGGTTCTGAGGCCACTGCAATATTTCAGGATAAACAGGATGGGGACTTCCATCCAGGTGGTAGCAGTGGGACTGGTAGAAAGAGCCCAGCACCTTTGCCTTTGGTCATGACGGAGTAGATTTTATCAGACCAGCCATCCTGCTTGGAACACTATAAAAAGCTGATGAAATTAACAGCAACACAACCTTCTGAAGACACTGGAGAGCCACCAGGACATCCACAGCTTGAGTGGCCAAGATGCCCTGAGAGGGGCAACGGCACTAAGGTGAGCCCAGCATCCCTCACTGCTTCTCTCAACCAGGCAGTTGCCAATTTCCAAGGGGGACGAGGCTGAGAGGATCAGGTGGAAGCAGCAGCAGGGACCTGTTTCACAGGGGAGAGGACACGAATCTGCAATTTAGAGTTTCCAGGGCAGCTTGGATTGGGGAGAGGTAAGCACAGCCAGGTAGGCCTGATATTTTGCACAGAGGCCTGTGCTGTGCTCTAGGCTGGATGGGAATGAGGGAGATGGTGGAGTGGAGCCGCCAGCAAGTTGAGCGAAACTGCAGCCACGGGGTTCCAGACAAATGGAAGTACGTCCTTATGCGTTTGCTGGGAACACAAACACTGGAATTTAGAGCAAGATGAAGAGGAAGGCGCTTGCAAGCCCTGTGAGATTTCAGATAAGACTCACTCCCAGAGCATCATTTTCTAGGAGAAAAGGCAAACTAGCAAAAGAGTATCCTTCATGAAGACAGAAACCCAGTTTGAAGCATCCTCATCCCGGAAAGGATGAAGTTGATTTGTCGATACTGTAACGATCTTCCAGATAAAAGGAAACGATCCCTAGATGAACATAGTATCTTTCAGTGTCTCTACAACTGTGGTCCCCAACCCCTGGGCCGAGGACCAATACCAGTCTATGGCTGGTTAGGAACCAGGCTGCACAGCAGCAGGTGAGTGTTGGGCAAGCGAGTGAAGCTTCATCTGTATTTACAGCCGCTCCCCATTGCTAGCATCACCATCTGAGCTCCGCCTCCTGTCAGATCGGCAGCGGCACTGGATTCTCATGGGAGCGCAAACCCTACTGTAAACTGTGTGTGTGAGGGATCTAGGTTGCGGCTCCTTATGAGAATCTACTGCCTGATGATCTGAAGTGGAGCTGAGGTGGTGATGCTAGCGCTGGGCAGCAGCTGCAAATGCAGACTATCATCAGCAGAGGTTTGACAGCACAATAATTGTAATGCACTTGAATCATCCTGAAACCAATCTCCCCCAATCCCCTTGGAAAAACTGTCTTCCACAAAACCAGTCTCTGGAGCCAAAAAGATTGGGGATCTCTGCTCTATAATATGTGACACACAATATCTTCCATTCAGTAATTTGTTATTAGGCTTTTAAAAAATAGAACCAGGTGACCAAACACCAAGAGATAAAATAGAAAATATAATAGAAACTAGCAGCAGCTCCACAGGTGATAAAGAGCTATCAGATTAATATGTTCAAATAAATAAATGGTAAGATGGAAGTTTTCGACAGATTATGGGAGTCTATTAAACAGAAATAAATGCAAATTCTAAAACTATAAAATAACTGGAATCAGCAACTTGAAAAGTTTCAACAGCTGGTCAAACATAGGAGAGTGGGTTAGTGGGCTGAAGGAAAGATCTGTAGAAAATACTCTCATCTGGAACACAGAAATATTTACAAACAGAGAAAGAAAAACAGTATGGAAAGTAAAGGACATCTTGAAAGATCTAAAATGTGTATAATTGGAGCTCTAGATAGAGGAGAGAGCCATGGGTAGAAACAGTCTTTGAGGACATAATGGCTGAGGATTCTCAAAAGAACAAAAGGCGCAAGGCAAAGATTAAAGAAAAACTATGGACCACAAGCAAATTAAATTGGCAAGAAAAAAGCACACAACTGTACATCTAGCAGAATAGTTCAACTGCAAAAAGCCAAAGACAAAAAAAAAACAAAACAGTTTTCAAAGCACCCAAAGGAAAATAGACACATCTCCTTAAAAAGAGCAATAATGATACACAGAGCTGAATTCTTAACAGAAATTATCTAAGCACAAAGAAAATGGAATAACAATTTTAACATGCTGAATGAAAATCATTGCCAATCCAGAATCCTTTACTTCGCAAACACAGTCCTTTGAAAATAAAGACCTTTAGAGATAAACAGAAACTGAGAGGATTCGTTGGCAGCAAACATACAATGAAAGAAATACCCAAGGGTTTCTCCAGGCAACAGGAAAATGCTGGAAACACTATAGAAAGGAGTGAAGAAGGATGAAAAAAGTGAATATAGGGTAAATATAAATGACTATTTTCTTATAAACAACAATAATAATGCCATGTGCTTGAAAATTTATATAAAATTAAAGAGCTTGACACTGATAATATTAAAAGTGAGTGAGACTAGTGGAATTCAATACTTGCATGACAAAGAAGTGACAAAAAGAACATGTTATTTAGAGTAGCCCTAGTCAGTCAAGGATTTGTACTGAAGTACGGAGGATGGTAATGACAGTAACAATGAAAGGCAATGTTACTAATAAACTAATGGAGAGGAAAAATGAAATAAAAATAGATTCATAAATATTTTATTAAACTTAGATAATTCAAAAAAGGCACAAAATGAATCCAGTAGGATAAATAATAAATAGTGCATTGATTTAATGTCAAAACCATCAGTAAATGCTTCAATTAAATGACAAGGATTCAGGATTTTTCAAAATCCCAAATCTATGCTGTTTTTAAGAGATATGCCTTAAATTTATGAGCACAGAAGGTTAAAAGTAAAAGATATAAATGATATACCACGTAAAAATAACGAAACAAGCTGCTACTGCTATACTGTACCAGTCGCGGCAGACTCCAAGGCAACAAGAATTGCTAGAAACAAAGAGATATCTCCTCATGATAGAATGGCCAGTCCACTGGAAAGATATAAGTCTGAATTTGTTTGCAGCTAATAAAATAACTTTAAAATATATAAATTAAAGCTGAAATAACTGAAAGGAGAAATAGATCAGTCCACAATCATAGGGAGAGACGTTAACATCCCATTCTCTGTAGCTGATGGAACAACAGAAATAACGCTCAGATTTTTTAAACAGCGCGCTTAACAAATTTGACCTAATCAACATACGCAGAACTCTGCACTTTCAGGTGCACAGGGGCTGGGCCATATGCAAATACGACCAAGTTTTATACCCTTGAAAGCGTACAGAGTGCGGTCTCTGCTACAGTGTAATTTGCTAGATATAAATAACAATGAAAACCTTACAAAGTCTAGAATGAAACATAAACAAATATAATCCAATGCTATATAAAAATGACAAAATTGAAAAATTTTATGATATAATTAGACAAAAAATGACCTCAGAAATGAGGACAGAACTGGAAGTAGCAGGAAAAGTATCGCCTGTCTAGTATGAATGGCATTTTCTCGTTCCCCTCTTCTCACCAAGCACTGTGTACCCAGGACTGCATCTGCCAGAAAGGAGCCCCTTTCCCTGGTTTGTACAAAGGCACTATAGAGGTGGCTCTGGGAAACCTCAAGGGAAAACAGGATAACACAGGTCACTCTTAAAGCATAAAAGCTACACACCAACTGGGTTCGACACAAAATAATTCAGGTAGTACTGTTCCTGAGAGCCCTTGTTAGTAAAACTGCTTTCCTACAACTGCTGGAGGTTTCAGGCAACCAAGAAAATAATTAGGGAGACTGCTTTGCAACAATATGACTGGAGAAAAACAATGCATGTATGAATATATCTATACAATTAAAAGAAACGGAGTGATTATGTAAAAGGATTCAAGGGTACATTGAGAATGTAGAAAATTTACAACAAACAAGTATTTGGAGGGGGGAAGATATTGAGAGGTAGAACATGTTGCTTGTCTCATCTCCAAAGCTGAGAGACAAAAATTATAGATCATATAACGCTGACAATTCAAGTAACAGAAGTACAAGGGTAGATAGCAAGAGAGATAATATTGTTGTGTGAAATTGGGTGACGGAGGAGAGGAGGGAGAGGAGTAGGAAGGTGATAATTTTAGAGATGCTTATGGTTCAGAAAATAAAGTATGAACTAAAAATATTGGATATGGTTCTAATAATGGTTATTGCTAGAACAAAGATACAGCCTTTCCTAAATATCAGGACTCCCTAAAGAAAATCAAAGAGAAGAAAGAGATCACATTGTAAAACGGTATAAAGGTCATCAATCCGAAGTGAAAACACAATGGCCATAGTGGTAACATAAATGAGCTAAAGATGCTGCGTTCACACATCAAAGAAAAATAATTTCTAATGGATAATTCTATAAATCAAAGTTATTAGAAAGATTGCAAATGAAAACATGGGCAAAGTGGCTCCTGCTAAACGCCATAGAAACAAAGCAATGGTTTGCGATCTTATCAAGTAACCTGGTGGAGTGCGGCCCACATACACAGTAGAGGAGATAAAGACGGGAACTGTTAATGGTAAAGGGAAAAATTCAGATGAAGTTGTAAGAATAAGCCATATGCCACAAAATATTTAAAAAATTCAAAAATACTACTATAGGAGATACAAGGAGAACTAGATGGAACACACTAGAAGCACAGATTTGAGTAAGTTTTATCAGTCTGTGGCAAATTATGAGGAAATAAAAGTAAGGCTATAGAAGTCAGAATAAGATAATTTGAAAAGTAGCTATAATCCATCTATCCAACTATCTATTTGTGGTGGGCCCTCTAAAATGATCCCCAACAAGTTTTGCCTCCTGGTTTTAAGTGTTTTCATGGAGCCCCTGCGGCTGAGCACAGACAGAATCTGCGACTAAATCCCGACCAATAGAATATGGCAGTGGTGAGGGGACAGCACTTCCGTGATCACATTACAACATACTATAGTGAGAGGCTGTCTCAGCAACAGAGCCAGAGATTGTCATTGTTGGCTTGAAGTAAGTGTCTAAGTTCAGGAAACCCCAGTGGCAAGAACCTGGGGTATACTCTGGGATCTTGGGAAGGCCTTCAGGACATAGAGGTGACCTCTAAGAAGAGGGAGAGGCTCTAGGACCTGGGGGAGGCCTGAATGACCTGGGAACACCCTCCAGGACCTACCTGAGGCTCTAAAACCAGGAAGAAGCCTCTAAAACCTGGGGGCTTCCTCTAGGACCTGGGGCTCACTCTAAGACCTACCCGGGGCTTCTAAGACCTAGAGGGCTCTCCAACCCACAGCCGGCAAAAACCCTCAGCACTAAGCAAGGGAATGAATTCTGCTAACAACCTAAATGAGCCTGGAAATGGATTCTCCCTAAAAAACAGGCTCCCAGTGAGAACCCAGCTAGACTAACACCCCGATTACAGCCTGCGCAGGGGACCCAGTTAAGCTGGGCCTGAGTTCCTGAGCCAGGGAAACTGTGAGGGAATAAACGTGAGTTGTTTTAAGCTACTACTACTACTACTACTACTACTACTACTACTACTACTACGCTTGCAATCATCTCATATGCAGCGATAGAAAATTCACGTACTGTTTTATGTACACATTCGAAGTAGAGAGGATAACTTCATTGTAAGTGCTGATGGAATATTCAACAAGATTGAACATAAAATAGGCCAGAGTAAAACATAATCAATTCAAAAAATATTAGTAGTATTGAAACAAGTATCTGATCACAATGCAATAGAGCCAGAAATGGCAAGATGAGAAAACAAAAAGCTGTACCTCCTATAAATTAAAAAAAAAAACCAAATCTTTCTGAAATGCCTTTGGTCAAAGCAGAAGCCTGAGCTTAACTGCATATTTTTTAAGAAATCACAAATAAGTGAAATTTATTCGAAGAATACAAGTGTGATTCAATATTAAGAAATCTATTAATCTAATTTAGCATATTGATAGAGCTAAGAAAAAAATAATCATCTCTATAGATGCTAAAAAGGCATTTGAAAAAATTTAGTGCTCATTCCTTATTTTTTTTTTACAATAAAACAGGTTCCAATGGATACTTCCTTAACATAATGAAACACATGCATCCCACCCAAAAAAACTCTTAACACTTTTTTTCCTGGTGGACATATTTCAGCTGAAGTCAGGAAAGAAGCAAGAATGCTGACCTGCCCCATGGTAATTTAACATTGCATTAGACATTTCTCGTTTTAATGAGGGAAAACAATTAAAGGTAAGAGGGTTTGAAAGAAGAGATTTATTGCAGATAGTATAATTACATACCTATACCTAACTATATCAATTCTCTCGAAATAAATTTTTGTTCAATACAATGTCCCAAAGAATACCACCAGTGATGTTTTTAAAATTTGACAAGCTAATTCTAAAATTCATACAGAAAATCAACAAACATGAATAACCAGGGAAACTCTGAAAAGGAAGAACTATGAAGGGAGATATTTTTTTTTCCTGGTTATATTAGGCTCCAAAGCCCTCATAATTAATTCAGTAGGATACTGTCCTGTTATAGACAGGTAAACACGAAGAGAACAGTTTAGTATTTTTAAATAGACCTAAATGCACAAGGGAATTTAATATACAACAAAAGCAGGATCTCAAATCAGCACAAACAATAATGGATGTTCAAACAAGTGGTACAGGAACAACTGGGAACATACCTAAAAAAAACTTCATCCAGGGACCACAGCAAACACCAGGATGAACTCGAATGGGTCCAATGGATTTAAATATAAATAGCCCCCTAAAATTAAAACTTTCAAAGTACAAAAATCCAAAAAGAGTAAATTCTCTGTTGCCCAGACTAGAATATTCTTACTGTGATTTAAAAACACAAAAGACATAAGGTGAAAGAATGATAAAGCTGAATCCATTTAAAAATTTTCAAGTAAAATGAAAAGATAAATAAAAAACTAGGAAAACTAATGGCCACTTATATCACAAAGAGCCCATATACTTAATCTGCAAAGAACTCAAAGAAATCTAGAAGGACTAGACTAACCACAGTAAAACTACGGCAATGAATATCAATAGAAAATTTGAGAAAAAATATAAAAGGCTTATAAATATAGGAAAATCATTCTCAGTCTACTCAATGAAAGAGAAATGAAGAGTAAAATACACCAAGATACCATTTTTCATCTCTCAGATTGACATCCAGAGATTTGGTAACACACAATGTTGAGCTGTGATACAACTAAGTACTCTCACTTACACACATCGCTGATGGGATTGTAACTGTTATGACCATTACGAAAAACAATCAGCAGTATCTTCCAAAATTATATATTCATGTCTCCTTTGACAAAACAATGCCAGCTCTGGGAATTTCTGACAGATATACTAGCATACATGTGATATTACGTATGTATAAGATTATTCATTGCAGCACTGTTTATAAGTGCAAAATGTGGGAACTAAGCTGCAAGTACATTAAGGGTGTTTGGTTAAATAACTTATGGTTAAAAAGAAAAATATCTTGTGAATATGATGAAAAATGATCTCCAAAAGTGTGGTTACTTAAAAATAAACAAACAGGTTCAGAATAGTACATAAAGTGTGCTACCATTTCAGAGGACAATGAAAGAAGGCGTAAGCATATTTCCTTCCTTTGCATAAAAATCCCAGGAAGGATTAGAGTTGCCAGATGAAATACTGGACACACAGTTAAATGTGAATGTCAGATAAACAATGATTTCTTTTTAGTATTTGTATATCCATTGCAATATTTGGGACATACTTATACTAAAAATGTATCAATCGTTAATCTGAAATGTCAACTTAATCAGAAGTCCTACGTGTTTATTTGCTAAATCTGGCAATGCTCGGGGGTGGGGGGATACACAAGCAACCCACAACCACGGTCAGCTGTGTGGGCATAATACTCACAAGCAACACGAAACAGAGGCTGGCTGATGCCTTTTTGCTTTATGCATTTCCTTTATGTATTTTATACTTTCTGATTTTTAAACCATATAACTGCATTACCTAGTAAAATAATATAAATACATAAAACCAAATATAAATAAAGCTAAATATATATATAAGCAGACTTCTAGAAACCATGTGTCATTAACTGAGATTTCTCTTTTACATTCTGTTTATAGTGAAACCAGTCCCCACCTATCACCTTATAATTTGAAAATATAAATGTCCACAATTCAGTGAAAGCTGAAACATTCTGTGATTTTTTATATTTTTAAAGTATCCTACCTCTGCCTAGGCTTCTTGTTGCCACCATTTCAACAGTGAAAAAAAAAATCAAACATCTGAGGTTTGGGATAGAGAATAAAAGTGTCATAAAGTATTATTCTTGAGAAGGCAGGCTCAGCCAGGTTTTTGAAATCTTCCCAAATCTTCTCAGCCTTTTGACAGCTTCTCAGATAACTCAAATGGCCAGTCAGACATGTTGTTGTAACAAGCACCAGGTGGGCAAAAAAAAAAATCAAAGGAAGAGTGTGCCATGGGACTTGTTAGTGTGGCAGGCCGCATATCGACACCTGGTGGACACACACGCACACAAACACACACGCGAATGCATGCATGCACACGCATAAATACATGTGCGGATGAGCCAATATATAAAGGTAATTCGAGATTTTCTTGATGGTTAGGAGCATGAGCCTTATTCTAATACGATAAATAGTAAATCATGTGATGGGGAAAATTCGTAAAAAGTTGAGTAACTGACTATGGTCTCTAATAATAAATAATAAAATAATATTGTGAAACTAACTGAATTATTAACTTTTGGATATGAATATCTTCATTGCTGTTTACTTTAAAGTTAATTTTCCTGTTTTTAATATACAGGAGGTAGGACAAAATTACAATCCCAGGCTCCTCAACTGATAAAAATACAACCTTAATATACTTTTTAATATATATATTTTTTCTCTTAAGCATGTTTTAGTTTTTTAATACAGGTAAATGACTTGTTTTAGGGGTTCAAGTAATATGAATCAGAAGAAATGTTTTAAGAGGAAAATAAATTCTGAAGATATCATTGCTTGGCAAAATTGTGGGGTAGCCAAGGTAGGGTTTTTCACTGTTTGTCATTTTCAAAGTAGAGTTTATAAAAATGTCTTCAGCCGTAGTCCTAATCAGCTGAGAGATTCCCACCCTCCAACCTCATGCCAGCTGGCTCATGTATCCACAGATTTTTTTTGGCAAATGGTCAAATACAACACACATTTTAAGCAGCTGGATTAACCTAACAGCCCTTTCATCTGTTTTACAGAGATAGAAGGCTGCTATTTAATTACGGTCTAATTGGAAAACACATGCACATGTATTCCTAATCAATGGGATTATCACACAAAAATGTAACTTTGAAATTCCAAATAAAAGTCGTTATTAAAAATAAAAGCTTTTAAGTTTATAATTTTCTTCATTATATGTGTATTTTATTTTTAAATTTTTGGTTATAATTTCATTTGAAAAACAGATAAAAGGCAAAACTGTTATCCTCCTGTATTAATGGTATGTTCTTTAATGTAAAAATCAAAATAACACAACACAGAATAGAAATTTTCATAATAAGATACTGGAATTCTTAGCTTAGCATGCAGGGTTTTTTTTCTGTCTGAGATTATAATCAAAACAGTATTGGTCTTTCTTAACATTTCAGTCTCCATCATGACGATATTTGCAATGTTCTAAACGAGAACCACATGCTCTTCCCTAACCTATTTAACAGTGGTAGCCAGATGTTTGAACAAATTGTGAAGGACGGCTCTACCAGCTCACCCTAACAGTTAGGCATAATGCTGACCAGTACCAACTCTCACAATCTGTCCTCGCCTCCACTAGCAGGAAAAAAAAGTCTCTCTGTTGTAACATATATGACTGGGTCTCGTTATTTTGGTCAGTGTTAAATGGTGACAAACTTTCTGAGAAATAAACAAA
>NW_012152252.1:618574-620889 GCF_000956105.1 Propithecus coquereli | reverse complement strand
GTCAATCTAAGTAAGTGGATTTAGCAAGGTGGAGGAAAGAGAATACAAGATAAATATCGAAAATCAATTGTCCTTCTCAATACTAGGAACATTAAAAAATAAAATGTTAAGATTCGTGTCTCTGAAGTAAGTCTATGTAGCAGAAGACGGGTAGGAGTTACCTATCACTTGCCTACCTACCTGCCTACCCCAGCTCTTACGTCTCAGTACCCTGAGATTGCTTTCGCTGAGGACAATTTTACTTTGGTCTGACAAATTCTGGATAATCTACTTGTGTACATTGTTTTAGTAACTGTTCCTTCTTACCTAAGAATTTTAATAAGATTATGGACTAGGACAAATCAGGCACTAATACCAAGTAATGATTTTAATATGAAAGAATAGAATTAAGTCGAATAAGCGTATGGTAGATAGTAATTTCTAGACTTTTGATTAACATTTCAAACTAACACACAAAATGAGGAAAAAAGCAATAAAAATAAAAAGAAATATTAGTGAACTGTAAATGAGTTTGCTGTTATTGGAACACAGGATGGTAACTATCACTAATACTGAAATTTGAATTTTTTGACTGGCTGAAGAATAAGGTATTGAGTGACTCACGGTGAATTTTAACAGAGTAAATACATATTTTAGATGTAAACAACCTTTAAATTTTCATTTTCATTAAACTAAAATATTTTCTAATTCATTTGTGATTTCCTTTTGACTCATGATTTATTTGGAGATGTATTATGTAATTTTTTACATAATTTTGTAATATTTGAAAAGTTTCCAGATATTTTTCTGTTTACTTTAATTCTTTTAGAATCTGATAATATACTTTGTATGATTAAAATTCTCTTATATACATTGAGACTGATTTTACGGCTCAGGATATGGTCTATTTGGTGAATGTTCCCTGTGTATTTAAATATAAACAGCATTTTGGTGTTGCTGGAAGCAGAATTCTATAAATACCAATTTGTTTACATTGCTTGATGATGTTATTCAAGTATTGTATATCCTTACCGATTTTCTGTATAATTAATTGTTTTAAGATTAGGAGAAAGGTATATTGAAATATCCAAATATAATTCTGGATTTGTCTATTTCTCCTTTCAGCTCTATCAGTTTTGCTTTATGTATTTTGAAGTCCTATTATTAAATCCATAAATATTCAGGACTATTATGTCTTCTTGATGAATTGACCTGCTGTCATTAAAAAAACAGTTGTCTTTATTCATTATAAAGTATCTGGTTCTAAAATCTACTTTCTTTGACGTCAATATAGCTTCTTCAGCTTTATTTTGGTTAGTATATGCATAGTGTATCGTTTACCAACTTTTTTTTTTTACTTTTAACTGATATGTGCTTTTATTTTTAATGACTTTCTTGTAGATGATCCATAATTGGTCTTGCTATTTTTATCCAGTATGATAATTTGCTTTTTACTTGATGTGTTTAGACCATTTACATTAAATGGAATTATTGATTTGGTTATATTTAAATCTACCATCTTGTTTTTGTTCTTTTTTTATCACTTTATTTTGATTAAATATTTTAAAAATTATTGTTTTATCTTTACTAATGGCATATAAGCTATCCCTCTTTGCTTTATTTTTCAGTGGTTGCTCTTGAGTTTATCATGTGTATTTTTTAACTTATAACCACATATATTTAAATAATATAACACTTCACATATGGTGTAGGAATCCTACAATGATATTCCTTTATTTCTATATTCTCTTTTGAGCTATTTTAGTCCTACACATTACCTCTATGTATACTATAAATCACACGATAGGTTGTTTCTATATTTTCTTTATACTACAAATTGTCCTTACAATAAATTTAAAAGTGTGCTAAATGTATTTTATATTTACACTTAATATTATGAAAGTTGTCAGTACTACATCCTCATATATTTTTTGTCCACAACCCCATCCTTCTGGTATTCCACTGACACATATCTTAGGCTGCTTAATATTATGTGACAGTTTACAGATGCTGTGTTTATTACTTTTCAGTCTTTCTTCTTTACATGCTTCATTTCACAGCATTTTTTATTCCCATTAATATGTTATCAAGGTTACCAATCTTTACTTCTGCTGGCAAAATATGAAACTGCTAATAATCCAATCACGTGTATTTTTTATTTCTAATATTGTATTTTTATCTCTAGATTCCACATGTCTGGCTTTTATATCTCTCCTTTCTCTTCCCATCGTGCTGTTGTTTTCCTCCACCTTTGTCTCCTCCATCTCATTTTCTCCAATTCAGAGACTCAGAACATAGTCATAAAAGTGATTTTAATATTCTCATCTGCAGCTTCC
>NW_012152252.1:616532-618524 GCF_000956105.1 Propithecus coquereli | reverse complement strand
ATCCTGTATATTTAATAATGGATTCCTTAATGTTAAAGGATTTTATTGTCAGAGCCACGCAAAACAGATAAAGCAGATTAGATATTATCTTTTGAAGTAAATGTCTAAGATAACCATCTCAACATGCAACATATCTGCATTACCAGTCCTTTCTACATATTACAGATTGGATTTGCTTGCAATTGTGACTAATTTTAATTCCTTATTACTGCTGTGGGGGAAATTCACATATTTAAGGTATATATTTACAATAAGCAAAAAAGGAAATATCTTCATACATGTGCTTATAAATAGCTCTGGACAAGTAAGCCAAATCTCCTGCAATAATTCAGATTGAAATACAACAGCCACAAAAATATGGATCTACAAAAATATGGAATAAAGAATAATAAGACCTGTAGAAAACAAATAGCAAGATGGTAAATTTAAACCTAACCATATCAATAAATATATTAAATGTAAATGGTCAAACACTACAATTAAAGAGCAGAGATTGTCACAATGAATAAAAAAGCAAGCTCTAACTATATATTGTCTATAAAAAACACATTTTAAATATAAAAACATAAATTGCTTATGAGTAAAATAATGCCAAAAGATATAACATGCAAACACTAATCAAAAGAGAGATGAAATGGCTATATAGATATCATAAAAAGTAGATTTTAAAACAGGAAATATTGTCAGAAATAAAAGTGATATTTTATAACTATAAAAGAGTCAATTTGTGAAGAAGAATAAATATGAATGGAGATAAAAATGGATTCAAAGCACCTAAAACAAAAACTGATAGAACATAAAGTACAAACTATATGTAGATTTTCACATATTTCTTTGTAGTTGATAAAACAATAAGGAAAAATCAGTAAACATATAGGAGATTTTACTATTAGCCGATTTGTCTGATGTAGTCAACATTTATATTAATAGAACCAGAGACCACTCTACCAGCAAGAGCAGACTACACAAGCTTTCAGGGGGACAGGGAACGTTCATCAAAACAGACCAAATGCTGAGCCAAAAAACAACTCTCAGTGTATAGAAAAGAATCAAAATCATACAGACTATTTTCTCTGACAAAAATAAAATTATATTAGAAATAAATAACAAAAAGTACCTGCAAAACCCAAAATAACTTGGCAATTAAAAAAAAACACTTCTAAATTACCTATATACAAAAGAAGAAATCTTAAGGGAAAGTAGAAAATATTTTGAAATAAAATAAGATAAAAGCAAAACTTTGTAAGACGCAACTAAAATATGCCTCGAGGAAAAGATCTAATATTAGACATTTTACATTTATCTCACACTTTACCTTAAGAACCTAGAAGTAGCATAGGCAAGTAAATCCAAATAAACAGGAAAAAAAAGGAATAAATATGTAAGCAGAAATTGAGAAAATTTATGAAGCCAAAAGCTGTTCTTTTGAAAAGGTCAATTAAATCAATAAAACTGATCAAGAAAAGAGATGCAACAAATAATCAATATCTTATAATTTTATGCCAATGAATTTGACAATTTAGATGAAATGAACAGATTGCAAGATACATGTTACCTAAACTGGCAAAAGGAAAAATAGAAAGCCAAATAAGCCTATACCCATTAGAGAAATCAAATTTATAAATAAAAACCACAAATAAAAAAAATTCCAGGCCTAAGTAGCTTCACTGAATTCTACCAAATTCACTGAATTCTACTAAATTCTACCAAAAATTTAAGCAAGAAATAAAAAACTCTCACAAATTCTTTCAGAAAATGAGAAGAATGGAATACATTTCAAGTCGTTTTGAGGTGGCCATTACTTGGATAGTAAAACTAAGCAAGGAAGTTACAAGAGAATAATGTAGACCAATATGACTCATAAACATATATAAAACATTCCTAACAAAATATTAGTAAAACCAATCCAGCAATTACTAAAAAAATGATATATCACTGCAATTTTGGTTATATATCATAATTGCATAGCTGTTTTAATATTTCAAAATAAAT
>NW_012152252.1:601978-612146 GCF_000956105.1 Propithecus coquereli | reverse complement strand
AAAAACAAAACAAAACAAAAAAAACAGGGAAGTAAAGGATGTAAAGGAAAGGAACATTAGCAAAGTGAATAGGGCCAGCAAGTAATTGAATCACATAAAGCACATGTGCTTTATGATCAACATGGTTTTCTACATCCTATATGTTTTCCTTTCTAATTTAGAGGTGACCAGACCACCCTCTAGTGGGATAAAGAAGCATGTCAATTAGCCAAATTCAGTGTGCTTTGCCCTCAGAGGAAAGCAACAAATGTTCTGCAGAGCTTTTCTTTCTCATCTTCTTTAAGAGATTTTACTTTAAATTTAAGAAATTAGTATAACTTTGAACTTTCAAAGTTTTACATCTTTCCAAAATGTCTCAGTATGTTATTCTTATAAAATTTTTGTCAAGTAGGTAGACTAGAAATTCATAATCCTACTTAAAAATATTGAAGCCAAGGTTTGAAGATAGCTTGACCTGCCAGGGTCAGCTATATTAATAAACAAGTAAGGCAATTAGAATTCACAGACTGATGCCATCAGTAAGGTTCTTTGTGTCATGATAGCAATAGTAGAAGTTTCTACAAGACAAGGCTGCTGAGACTGCCCCTACGTCTGTAATGATTATCGTGTTGCAGAATGTCCAGGTTTCCCATTAGGAAAAAACTTTTTCAGATTTTTTAACATGTGATATTGATAGTAATTACTAATATTATTGCAAAGAAATAAACAAAAATCTAATCTATTTTATGAGTTTTAAATTTCAAAGTAAAAAAGCCAAGTAGCATAGATACACTCCCTGAAGATAAAGTTGCCAAGAATTTTTAGAAGAAAAGTTTTCTTTGTATGAAAAAGAAATCTCCATCTTTTTATTTGTATCATTTTCCAGTAAGTACTATAAAATGTCCTACTTAGGGGGTATTGGGGAAATTCCTAAAAGCCTCTTTGATTTTGTGGTATGAATTTATTTAGAGGTTCTATTAACTTTCTTTATTTTGCTAAGAAATCCTTGGTCCCATTTACTCACTGTGGATTTTTGTTTCAGTGACTAAGATGGATTACCTAACTTCTAATTTTATCTCATCACCTCAAAAACATATTTTTACACCTATTACCTAAAGGGTAATTAGAGGGGATAGTAGTGTGGTTAGCGGTTAGAGGCTTGGGCTGAGAATTAAAGGACCTGGTCTCTTTACTCCCACTCCTTGAGCTGACTCTATGTCACTGTGTTAACCCTTGAACACCTATAAATGCAGAGTTTTCCAAAGGAAAACCAACACTATCAGAGATGATGAGGTTAGTGTTTTCCAGAAGAGAGTCACTATGTAATTGTCTTGGGCAGCTGTAAATTATTTTGAGATTTTACAATTAATGGTATATTTTGAGGGCAGCTATTATAAGATTATGATCTGGAGTGAGCAGAAGGCACATCCCTGGTTGGCCTCGGGTCACTGTTGCATGCCAGTGAAGGTAGAAGAGACTCGAGGAAGAACTGCTTGATTTAGAAAACAACCCAGGCACCAAGAAAGGTTGAAAGTATCAACTTTATTTTACTTTTGACCAAATCTATAATGCTTTCTAGATAATAGTATACTGTTCAACCCAAGAGTACTAGTAGATTCAGAGAGAAAAGGCAGGCTAATATACATTTTTACCCCTGCCCACTACACACCTCCAAATATGCTGAAAAGAAATAAAAGAAACAAAATGGAGAAGATAATTCATATACACCAAAATAAGGATAAGAACTAAGAAGTTCATAACTCAAATTCCAGAAAATATTAACTGTACAATTTGAACGAAGTGAGGGAGAACATTAGGAATCTGTCAAACAACTTAACTACTTTTGAACACAGTGTCATTGGGTTAACCCTTGAACTCCTGGAAATGCAGAGTTTTCAAAAGGAAAACCAACACTACCAGAGGTGATGAAGTTAGTGTTTTCCAGAACAGAGCCACTATGTAATTGTGACAGATGCTTCTGCATTCCCCAAAGAGTATTTTAAATTACTCAGTGTTTACTTATAGATATTAAAGAAAAAATGAGTTCCCTGACATAAATATAAGACAATAGAGTTACATAAATGAGAACTGGCATATCAAAAAGACAAAATTACAGGGAAAAAAATAACATCAAAATATAAAACAAAACATGAGCAAAACTGACCCTGGAGAAAATAAAATTAATTAACATTTAAGATCTGAAATGATCGGAGTATAAAAAACACTTATAGGTCAACAATCAATAGATAAAAATACCAATTTAAAATTGGGCAAAGGATTTTAATAGACTTTCTGCAAAGAAGATATGCAAATTTCCATGAGCACATGAAAAGATGTTCACCATCATTAGTCCTCAGGGAAATGCAATCAAAACCACAGAAAGATACCACTTCACACCCACCAGTACAGTTCAGATAAAGAAGACACATAAATGCTGATGAGGATGTGAAAAAATTGGAATCATCATACATTGTGAGAATGTAAAATGGTGCAGTCACTTTGGAAAACAGTCCAGCAGTTTAATCATGGAGTTACCATTGACCTAGGAATTCTACTCCTCAGTATATACCCAAGAGAGATGAAAACATATGTCCACACAAAACTTGTACATAAGTGTTCATAGAAGCATTATTCATAATAGCCAAGCAGTGGAAACAATCCAAATGCCCATCGAATGATGAATGCATAAACAAAACGTGGTGAACGCATACAATGGAATATGATTCGTTCTCAAAAAGCAAGGAAATGGAGGGGTAAGGAGAGATGAGTAAGTGGAGCACAGAAGATTTTTAGGGATACAAAACTATTCTGTATGAAATTATAATGATGTGTACATGTAATCATGTATTTATCCAAACCTGTGGAATGTACAACACCAAGAGTGAATTCTAACATAAACAATGGGCTTTGGATGACAGTGATGTGTCAGCGTAGGTCTATCAATTGTGAAAAAAAGCACCACTCTGGTGTGGGATGTTGGTGATGGGGTGGCTGTGCATGTGCAGGGGGTTGGGGTGTATAGGAAATCTCTGTATCATCCTCTCAATTTTGCTATGAACCTAAAACTGCTCTAAAAATAATTAAAGTCTATTAATAAAACAAAATTAAAAGGAATGAATTTCTGACACCTGCTAAACATGGATGAACCTTGAAGACATTATGCTAAGTGAAATAAGCCAGACACAAAAGAACGAATATTGAATAATTCCAAATAGGTCCCCTTCTGAGGTTCTGGGTAGACATCAACTTTAGGGGGACATTGTTCAAAACCGAGGAACCCTCCATCTCTCACCTCTGTGAGCTCACTCTCTATACTCTTCTTCCTTGCACACTTGATTAATGCAGGGTGGTCTTGCCCGTCCTCCAACATGCCAAGCAAGCTCCTGCCTCAAGACTTTGACGCTTATTTATGCTCTTTCATCAATTCTTGATTCACATATCACCTTCTCAGTGAAGGCTCGTCTCAGTACTCCAACTAAAATTGCAATCTTGCCATGCCCTTTTGGTTCACTTTCCCTACTTTGTTATCAGAATGGTCAGTTTTGTACATTTCTTGGTTAACAGGGTAAATGAGAAGAAATCCATCATTCATATAGATGCCTAAAAGGCAGTTGATAAAATTTGACACTCAACTTCTCATTCAAAACTTAGCTAACACGCATTTCATTCCACAACAAATGGAAATACTTAAGTGTATTATAAAAATATGAAAAAATGCATAACTGACCTAGAAAAAATAAAGGGTAATCTGCAGGTGCCAGAAACAAAGAAGGAAGTTATAGCCCAAGCAAGAGTAAGCCAGCAACTTAAAGACTGAACGGTTCAAAGGAATATTTCAGACATGGACATAAGTTCTTTACCTGTGCTTTTATAATTAGACTTTTTTTTTGAGAAACTTTCAGCCTAGAAGAAGAGAAAGTCGTGTAACTAATACTAATAATACCAGGCATTAGCCTCTAGCAGGGGTCCCCAACCTATGGTGACTTATATAATTATTTCATTATATATTACAATGTAATAATAATAGAAATAAAGTGCACAATAAATGTAATGAGATTGAATCATCCCCAAGCCATCTCCCCGCCTCCTTGGTCCGTGGAAAAATTGTCTTCCATGAAAACGGTCCCTGCTGCCAAAAAGGTTGGGGACCCTGCTAAAGCACAGATACCTATAAGCACAAGCTGTAATGGCAAAGTGCCAGCTCTGGGAGGGCAGGCAATATGCCACATAGCAGCCGGTTTAAAGCAATAGCCAATGGAGGGAACAGGAACAAGCTAAAGAGGGTGGCCCATATAAAATATTTAAAGAAAAATTGGGAAACAATTAAAAATGGGATACAAATCAATTTGATCTGCAGCTGAATGGATCCTTGGCTGGCTCTGGCTTCTGGAAGACATGTTTGCATTAGGGTAAAGAAACTCAGAGTGTTTCTTGGTGGCTTGTCACTGTCAGCGCTGCTCAGTGTTTGTACCCACCTCAGACAGCCACATGAGGACTCTTTCCACTGAGCCCCATGTCCCCAAGCTCTCATGCCAGTTGTCTGGTTAAAATAAGTGTTCCCAGGGTTCCCTCGCAGACACAGGGTCCTGGGCAAACCACACTACAACAGAATAGCAGCAATGTGCATCTTGCCTGTTGAAAACATGGTTCCAACTCTTCAGCATTTTAAAAAACATGTACCCTCATTTCTTTAATGTCACAGGTATGTTTTAAATTTATTGAATATTTATTTAATGCCTATGTATGCCAGGTCTATACTAGGTAAGGGAGAAACTGGCAAAAAAGGAACGGTGAAGACAACTACTAACCAAAGTGATTAGAACTTATGACAAGGATTAGGAAAGCAATTAGTGGAGTTCATTAACGCAGAGTAAGGACAGAGGGGTCAGCTCTGTGACTGTGTGTGAGGTCGGAGACTGCTTTAGATAAGGTCGCTTGACAGGCCCTGGGGAGATAAAAAGCCTGGTTCAAGGTTGGTTTATGTCCTGCTTTCTCATTAGGTCACTACGGTATTTTAGTGTGTTTAAATTCACTTGGTTGTTCCATGTTCAATGTTGTTATTTAGTAGTCCTAATTATAATTTACAAACTTAACGCAATTCCATCTAGAATTCAAATGATGTTTTTAAACATGATTATTTTGTCATCTGAAAAATAAGTATGCTAGAATTGCTCATAAATTTTAAAAGAGTAAAAAAGACTACCAGAAGATGTTTCAACATTACAATGCATTATAAAACTACAGTTAACTAAAGGAGTGTGGTACTGGTAGAAATAAATCAAGGGAGCAGAAATTCTTAAAAGTTATCCTAATTATTGGAAGGTTTTACACATTTCCACGGTGGAAATGGTCATCCCCGTGTGCTGTAATCATAGCGGTTTCCCACCTTCTTCTCTAGTTGCCGATGCAGGGTGAGCACCCCAATCTGAAACTGTGAAATCTGAAATGCTCCAAAATTTGAAACTTTTTGACACCAACATGATGTTTTATGTATATACTCAAAAATAGGAAATTTAGTACATAGAGGGTATACATGCATGCATATTTTAAAATTGTTCAGAATGACACACACGCCAGTGTCTGGTTACAGCCCATGCATATCTCAAGGCAAAGATTTTAGGACCGTGTTTTAATTAACCCACAGGTCACCAAGGCCAAACAGAAGTCTAGGGGGAAGTGACAGAGACAAATTGAATCTTTTACACCTCATTATATTCTGCTGCTGAAAATCAAGTGCTCAGGGCTGACGTCCTCCTAGGAACATGTTTCTGTACTTTCCTCTCTAGAAGCACTGTGAACCAGCACCTCATTGTGCTCTGAAAAATAATAAACTAATGAACATCTTTGAAACATTAATTCCTGTGATTCATAATTCCTGTGAGTAGGAGCAAGGGAAACATTACATTCAAAAAAAAAATTATCCTATCCTTTCTCCTGAAGATCTCAAAGCACACATTGTGTCTTTAGCGTTTGATAACACATCAGAGACTCTGTGGGTCCTGAAGCATTGACTAATCTTTACTTGGAGGCAGAGAAGAAGTGGGAGAAGGATTCAAAAAAATCAATTTTCACAAGGCAGTCCTCAGAGCTCCAATACAGAGATCACCTCCAATATGAGCCACTGCCAGGCAAAGCTGTTAGGGTTGTTTCGCAGGTATAAAATGATTCTTAGAAGTGATGTTCTCTTGTCTGTGCTCGTGTCAGCAGCAGTGCCTGGCTGTGGTTTGACGGCACCCAGTCTGCAGAGCTTTGGGAACCCACGGCAGATGCCCCAAACCTGCTGTTCCCCTATGGGGCACCTCTGAGTCCAACCTCATGGGACACCTTGGCTTAGAAGCAGGGAACCACTCTCTGCTGGAGTGTTGGAGGAAGGAACACAGTGGCAAAAGGAGCACAGCACAGCCTCAGACACGAGGGTATCCACCGTCCCCGCCATGGCACAGAGCTGGGGGAGTGGCACCAGTACTGGCGTTTTGTTCCTGTTCGTCTCCCACCCGCAGTCCACAAAGGAACACACGGGTGCCTTCTTCCTGTTGAGCTGTGTGCTCTAAAAATCTACACTACTCTCAAGATGTGCCGCGTAGATTAGCCCACTGAAACATGCCCTCTAGCCTCACTGCGTTATTTTCTCATCTCCTGGGATGAACACAACCGGAGCCTTGCATGGTTTCAAGCCACTAGCTTTAGGAGAGAGCCACCCTGCGCTCATCAGCCCCTGTGGGCCGACAACTGGCTTGATAGGCAGGCCGTTCAGTGGTCGTCACTCCTCTCTGCCGTAACACAGCACCTGCCACCTCCTGCCCTGCATTGACCGTGCAGAGCTGGCATCCTAACTGTACCCCTGGAACTCCTGTGACTCCCAAAAGCGGTCTTTGTTAATCCTCCTTCATTGGAGAGAAGCCAAGTTGGGAGGCGCACGGAAGAGGGAAAGGCGGCCGTCTCTGCTGTTCTGGGTCTGTTTGTATACCAGTATGTTTGTTCTCAGAATTCAAACTGTCTTCATTTTCAGGGGAGCAAAACAAAACAAAGCAAAATAACACAAAACTTAAAAATTATCCAGAAGTTCAACTGAACATGAAATAGATGGGGGGAAAGACATCAATAATTGCGAATAGTATTACAAATGATCCGAAACTGGCATGTGGATTAAGCTAAAAATATTAGTATTCGTGATGAACCAGTGGGCATCATTCTGTTTTAAGACTTCATTTAAGTGATCCTTAACTAGGGTAAACTGCAGCTTGAGCTTGCTGGGAATCTACACCGCAGGGTTGCAAGTGGTGGAAGGTTTCCCGACGTCCCGGTGCTATGCATTTGAGCTTCAGAGCAGGAATGTGTACAGCCTGCATTCCCGCAGGAAGCAGGGGACCTGCAGGAACAGGAATTGAAAGGCAATTACCTGGCATCAGACTGGCACAATCTGTTCAAGGGACTTGTACGCCAGCATGGGGTCAGTGTGAGGGAGAACTGAGCTGAGAAGAGATCCCTTCTCCAGACTCAGCGGTTCCCAGAGATAGTGAGTGATTCTCGCCAGGTCTTAGGGCAGCAGAGCAGAGGGCTGCATCTTTCAATTTGCTTTGTTTTGTTTTTTTACTTATGCAGAAGATTTCTATATTTCAGATACTGAAAACCTACATTTCTATAAAGCAGTGTGCTTTGCCAATGTTTATAACCGGTAAATTCCCTCTCTGCCTCCTCCATATAAATTATCTTAAATGAGTAATTATATGAGCCAGAGTCAAGGCAAGAAAAAAGGAAAATCAAAACATACAAAAACAAAATCTACATTAAAGAGAAAATAAAAATGTAGGCAGAGTGCAGTTCAGATAGATTCCTATTTGGGAAAACCAGCTATTTCTACTTCTATTTTGAAAATCCAACTAAAGAGAACATACATTATACTTGGTATAGTGTTGTGATATTATTCTAGGTAAAAGACCTTAAAAGCACTTCAAAAATATGATTCTAGGCAAGATGACAAAAGATATATTAGACAATCACAGAACCTTCAATCCATGATGCCTTAAGCGTTCCTGAAATGACGCTGAGGCTGGACGTTTGTTCTGCTAGTGCCTAGTGCAGAATTAAAGCCTTTAGACATGTCTCAGCAAAGGAGAGCTAGTGCGTATGTTTGCAATAAAACTCAGCAACTTTTATGTACGTTTATTCAGTACAGTTTTATTCATATATAGTAGGACAAATAGAAGACAAAGAAGCAATGACTTAAAGCCTGATTTGAATAGATCCCCTGATTTTTTCCCCAAGATGGCAGATGGGAGCCTTGGTTCACATGCTTCGCCCACGTGGAGATAGCAAAACAGCGTGTAGAGATTCACACTGTGAACTTTTATCCCAGAAAGAACATGGGAGCGCAACAAACAGCGAAAGAAACTGTGGATACTTTGATAAATGGGGCAGGCAGCAGCCAGTGCGGCGGGGCTGGCGGAACACCGTGAGTTTCCACAGCGCGAGAAGACAGAGACGGGGTCTGCGGGGCACGTTCCCGCTGGGCCGCCGGCCATCCGGGCCGCGGGAGAGCTCCTCGACCCACCGAGCACTGGAGCGGACTGGGTCGGCGGCGAGTCCGGGAGAAGGGGCGGCATCGCGAGTGCTTGGCGCCACCCCAGCCCCTGGTGCCAACAGGAGGAGTCCGTTCCCGACCCTGACTCGGGGGCTGCACGGAAGTCTGCCAGCCAGCAGGGCGCAGGCCCGGGTTTGGAGGGCTCCCACTGAGGTTGTGATCGAATCTCAAGCTGGGGAGAAGCCCCGCGGCCGGAACTGAGAGGCGAGCATGGCGTGGGCTTGTGCCACAGGCGTGGGAGTTGGGCGCACCCCCCACACCTTCACAGCATCCCGGGAGGGGAGTTCTGCAGCTTGGGGAAATTATGTGATCTGAGCACAGACTACTTGGGACTTGGCTGGCTGTTTCAGCTAACTCTAATGGCGGGCCATAGAAGGGTGACCCTTTGGGTCGCCAGCATGGGAACTAGGTGCATCCCACTTTCATCTGCTGGGCTAGTAGCCTCTTTCCCCTTGGTGGCTCTTTGATGTGGCACAGCTGGCTACGCTTCTCCCTGGAACATTTCCCCAGTGGCCTGAGAACTGCCTTCTCACCCCTGGCAGGGCTGTCACTTGCACCTGCCACTGGGGAGCCTGAACACCGCATTGCTCAAGCCAGCCCCTCCCCGCTCACCCTCCCACCCTCAGTTGTCTGGATGGTAAAGCATATGGACACCTGGAAGTCCCACAGCCCAGCCCATTGCCTGGGACATCCCAGTACTTCTGGTTAACAAAGTCTAGCATAAATCCCACTGCACCTCTGCAGCTAGCTCTTACCTGCAAGCGCTAACTACTGACTGGGAGGTGAACCTGTACAGACCATTACAACACCTGCTGACATAATGGCACAGCATTTGGGAAGAAGACAAGCTTTGTGTGACTTTATTTACCATCATCGCCTACTCCACCCTGGCTACTCGGGAGTCCTTGAGTCAGTTCACCGGCCTAATCCATTACTACTACAACTGGCATTTGAAAAAAACCACCACACTAAGGCTATTTAGAACCAAGGAAATCTTACAGAGTTTACACCACTCCCTCATCCCTCCATCAGGGCTGGTGCTTGCACCCACCACTGGGGGACCAGAGGGTGGGCCTGCAGGGTCCAGCTCTGCCCAACTTCATCCTTCTCCTGTGGGACTGAGCGCAGAGCACACACCGTTGTGTGTCCCACAGACCAGCCCACGGCCTGAGGCACCAGAGTTCCTGGTACACAAAGATCAAGCACACACCCTCCTGCTACCACTGCAGCCGGCTCTTAGCCGCAAGCACCACCTATTGTCCTGGAAGTTGAACTGCACAACCCAGTACAAACCCACTGACACAAATGCACAGCATTTGGGAATGAGATAAGCTTCTCTTAGCAGGACAAGAGCCTGCTCACATGTCCAGTACACTGCCACTACAACTGGTATTTGAGAAAACCACCACACTCAGGCTATCTACAACCAAAAAAATTCATATAATCTTGGCTACTGAAAGCACTCAGAAACAAAGCCAAATGACACCACTCAGCATACGTAATAGTCACATTTTCAAGGGAGAAAAAAAGTGTTCCATCCAAACAAAAGTAAATTTAAAAATAAGAAGTCACAGTTTCTCTAGATGATCAGGAACCAGCATAACAATT
>NW_012152252.1:599192-599648 GCF_000956105.1 Propithecus coquereli | reverse complement strand
CTACATCAAAAAAACAGAACAATCACAATTAACATCCAATCATGGCATCTCAAGAAAAACTATAGAAATGAGAACCAACCAAACCCAAAGCAGTAAAGGAAAAGAAATAGCAAAGATAAGAGCAGAACTAAATGAAATTGAGACCACAAAAACAAAACAAATATCAATGAAATATAAAGTTATTTCTTTGAACAGGTAAACAAAATCAATAGACTGATAGCTAGATTAACCAAGAAGAGAAAAGATTCAAATAAACACAGTCAGAAATGAAAAAGACATTACAATTGATATCACAGAAATACAAAGGATTATCAGAGGCTAATATGAACAACTCTGTGCTCACAAACCAGAAAACCTAGAGGAAATTGATAAATTCCTGGAAAAATACAACCTCCTGAGATTGAACCAGGAAGAAACAGAAATCCTGAACAGACCAATAATGAGTACTGACATTGA
>NW_012152252.1:594113-595652 GCF_000956105.1 Propithecus coquereli | reverse complement strand
AAATAAGGAACAGCAGAAAGAAGACAGCTAATCATCATTACATCTAAACTTCACTGTTTTCCTCCATAATAATCATAACAACTATACTTACAAGTTTAAGAACTTATTATGTGCCAGGCATAAGCCACCAACCATTATGTACAATGGATAAGATTTCCATTTTCTAGATGAGCAAGTTGAAACTTTATATTCATTTTACCCAAATAAGCACACCTGGAAAAAATATAAGATATATTATTGAATCAAAAAACTGTTTTTGTTGAACAGTAGATGTAAGTATGGTCTTGTTTTATAAAATAAATGGTATGTTAGCACATGTATTGAAAATATGAACTTTTACCCGCACGGATTTTTTGTACCCTGGAGAGCAAGGTGGTAAAAGTGAAGTTTTAAAAATACTTTGAATTATATTTGTGTCTCTCCTTTATTTATTATAACCCCATCATAAATAAAGGTAGATTTAAAAAAGTATAAGAAGAAGAAGGGACAATGTATTGCCAAGAGGTTATTAGTATAAACAATGGAGAGAGGTTAAATAAGAGATTTACTTCTGAGGTCAAACCAGGTAGCACTATAGGAAAATGGTTCCATACTTTCCACTGTTGTTGTTTATGTTTCTTTGTTTTGTTTTCCTGTTTTCAAACCTTTATCAAATTTCTGCCTTGAATTTCTGATAGTTTGGGAACGAAAAGAAAATTTAACCTTTTGACATTTAAGTAACAGTGTTAGGTTTTAGACACTGGAGAGCTTCAGTTCACAAGGAGTGGCCAGTCCAATGCTGATCACGAGCAGATACAAATAACACGATGTCTGCATATCTCTTAGCAAAACAGGTTTTACAGTTTTTAAAGGCCACAATCCTTCTGAAGTATTCCCAGGAGGACAGTTTTTATCAGAGTATTGCGTTACTCAGGGTCGCTGTCAGAGTGAACAATCTGCTTTCCAACACACAGAGTTTGGACAGAAAATAATCTCCTATTTTCCTCCACGATATTTTTGTGAGATTGTTACTGGCACAAATATATTCCAAGTTACCAAAGCAAAGGGTGGAAATAGATGAGATGTTTACAAGGATTCCAAAATTTTGGGTGGAAATTCTTAGTGCAAATGCCTTTGAAGATAAGAGGACATAGAAGCCAAGATTCTCAACAACTCAGGGTGAAACTACTTTCGGAGATGCTATTGAAAGGTTGGATGACCACAGCCACAACCATGGCCACAGTGAATGCAAACCTGACTAAACAGCAAAATTAAACCTTCTGAGAGAAAGTATTTGCCTTTCCCTGCCCTCTGCACATTGATTTCAGGTTGTTGGATTTTTGATAGTATCCTTTGGTTTTATCATCTATGTATGGATTCAGTTGGCCAACAAGAGTTTAAAAAGAATGAGAAGGAAACTTGCTAGCAGGGTATTTGCTCTCCATCCTGAATTCAGGACACTGTGAGCAGCAGATAGATCCTGGTTTACTCTGAGCTCAGGAACTCACGCACTGTGTGGCCCCCTCCTCCCTAATGCACACTTTCTCACAGTGAAATTTC
>NW_012152252.1:589674-591468 GCF_000956105.1 Propithecus coquereli | reverse complement strand
ATTATTTTAAGTGCTTTTGCAGATATTAACTTATTTAACATCCTCAAAGCAACCCATGGATCAAGCACTATTATTACTCCCATTTTATAGAGTAAGAAAGTGAGGTGCAGAGAATTTGAGTATATTTTTGAGGACCAAATGAGACAGCAGCTTATGCTATTAACACGTTTAAGAGTGAAAGAAGTTAAAGTAGACAGTTAAACACTTATACAGAAACATTTATTCAGAGACACACTTAAGAAACTTCAATAATCATTACAGAAAAATGTATAGTCCAAATGGAAAGCCCTAAAATAGTTTTTGCCCTGATGATCTAATATAACTTAACAAAACTTGGCCCAGCTCTGGTGGTAAAGAAAAAAATTTCATGTAGTGCCTGCCATAACGATTCTCTGTCCTCATCTCATCATATTAACATATTATGTCTCTGTTTTCAGCTTATTTAGAACAAATCAAGAAGCTTCATAATTATGCTCACTTTTGTGTAAGCAGTATTTTTAAAAATTTTATTCACTGGCATCTGTCTGCCAAATTAGCAAATTACATACCTGAAAAAATCCAATAGTAAATGTGGGCAATTGTTACAGTGTCCATACTCACTTTATGGCTTAAACCATGCTGACCCACAAAAATATCAAATGTCCAGGACCAATACAAATGGTTGCAAGGCATGTGCTCCAATTCTACAGGTAAACCTCTCTGCTCCCACTTTTGCTTTGAATTCTTTTCCATTGTCTCTGGGCTTTTTGCCATTTGTAACCCTCGAGTTAATTCCCTTTCCAGGGCTGGCTTTTCATGACCCACTCTTAGTAAACCTCTTAGAGTAGATGCCATGTCTTTTACTCCATTACCCCTCCAGTGTCTCTAGTGGGAGGAACCTGTGTGATGTGGAGTCTGTGAAATGCTGGTGGAGTAGAAGAGTAAACAGAAATTTTATAAACCTCTCTCTCATCTAGTGTCATCAGTAGCAGTAGTTTTGTAACTACCCACTCAAAAAAGTCTTAACTATCTGCATCATACCTTAGCTTACATGCTAAGCAACATGTATTAACTTCAACTTTGTGCAAGGCACATTATTAGTGTCTGTGAGGGATACAAAAAAATTTTTGAAAATATCCTTCACACAAAGAAAACTAATATTTGCTGAATGAACAAATAATTGACAAATAGATGAGCTAAAAAGCACGTTCAAAAATCATTATTATACAAGGCATAAACAGTGCATGAAGAAAGTGAAGTATAACCTTCTTCAGATCTGCAAACATTCCAGTTTGGTTTACCATATTTTCCATAATAACATATTACTCTATAATTAGAATTTATTACACGTGGTTTCGGAGAATTTTATAAATTTATAGGACAATAAATAAACAAGAAAATAATTGAGCAAGGAGAAATAAGACTGCAGCAGATTTTCCCCTGGAGTGTACATTTACACTATTTTTCTTTCCAAATCACATTGTGCATTTGATTCTTTTCAAAGTGTGTGCAGGAACCGAAACGACAGGTTAGTCTGAATATGACAGTGCTCTTGGAGGGATTTACAGGATTTTTCTTTTAACTCTTTGATCTTCAATCAAGTTTATCACTTATAAATCCCAGAACAAAACTAACAGAGCAGAAAAGGTGTCATGGTTGGAATATATATTGATACTTCATAATGTTCTTAAAATCATTTTTTTCTGATAGAAAACTTTGTTAAAGACAAAAATAAAAACCCAAGTATTATTAGTGAATTATAGAAACATATTATGTTTGAAAACTAAATTCAGGGAAAATGATAAAATAGAATAA
>NW_012152252.1:587724-589624 GCF_000956105.1 Propithecus coquereli | reverse complement strand
CCATCCTGAATTCAGGACACTGTGAGCAGCAGATAGATCCTGGTTTACTCTGAGCTCAGGAACTCACGCACTGTGTGGCCCCCTCCTCCCTAATGCACACTTTCTCACAGTGAAATTTCCGGGATTCGACAGTACCTGCAATAGACAAATTTCTTTCTTCAGTTTAGAAAACCCTTTGTAGAAAGAAATCATACCATTTACAATAAACAAACACAAGGTATACACTTGTTACAGCATTTTTCTCTGAAGTAGCCTGCAAGGGCTTGGAGGAAAAGCAAGGCTCATGGGGAACGAGTGAAAACCTTTAAGCTCTCTAATGCTCCCAACGAATGTTCCATACATATATGTCTCCAAGTGTAATTTTCATGGCTGTATTGGAGTGATCCTTAAAGACCCCACAAAGGGGACTTACTCTCCCATTTACAACACAATGTGGAGAGGCAAAAGTCCAAGAATAGCCAACACAATATTAGGGAGAAGAACAAAATTGGAGGACTGACTTTAAAATTACTGTAAAATTACAGCAATCAAACTGGTGTGGTATTTGCAAAAGAAGAGGTAAATTTATCAATGAAACAGAATAGAGAGCCCAGAAATAGATCTGCATAAATATAGCCACCTGATCTTTAACAAAACAGCAAAGGCAATACAATGACGAAAAGGTAATCATTTCAACAAATGGTGCTGAAAAACTGGACATCCACATAAAAAAAAAAAAAAAAATCCAAGCACAGTCCTTACACTCTTCACAAAAATTAACTCAAACTGGATCATAGACCTAAATGCAAAATTCTAAAACTCCTAGAAATAAGGTAGGAGAAAATCTAGATGACCTTGGGATAGGCAATGACTTTTTAGATAAAACACCAAATGCATGATCCATGAAATAAATAATTGATAAGCCAGACTTCATTAAGATTGAAAACTTCTACTCTGCAAAAGACAATGTTAAGAGAATGAGAAGACAAACCACAGACTGACATAAAAATATATACAAAAGATGTGATAGAGGACTCCTATCTAAAATATACAAAAAATCTTAAAACTTAACAATAAGAAAATGAGCAACCCAATAAAAAAGAGGGCAAAGGACCTGAACAGACACCCAACCAAAGAAGACATACAGATGGCAAATAAGGATATAAAAAGATGCTCAACAGTATATGTTTTTAACGAATTACAAATTAAAGCAACAATGAGATGCCAATAAACACCAATTAGAATGGACAAAATCCAGAACACTGACAGCACCAAGTGCTGGTGAGTATGTGGAGCAACAGGAACTCCTCTCATTCATTACTGGTGGGAATGCAAATGGCATGGCCCCTTGGAAAGTTTCCTACAAAACTAAACATACCTTTAATCATACAATCCAGCAGTTTATAAAAAAAATTTGCAACGTAGAAAGAAAAAATAGATAATTCATTATTATATCTAGAACATTATAACTCAATAAGGAAAAGATAAACATTCTAACAGAAAGAGTGATAGTCTATGAATATATTACTGGCAAAAGAGAAATACAAATAGTTGGTAAACATTTTAAAAGATGCCCAACCTCACTAGTAATCGAGCTAATTTAAAATTAAATCCATAATGCCATACATTTTTACCCATCTGAAAAATTTGTGTTTAATAACATCAATATTGGAGAGGGTGAATCAAAACAGTACACTAATGGACTTGTTGGGGTATTTAATTTGATTAAGTTATTGCTTCAGGGTTATTTGGAAGTGTTTTTTAAAAATTTTTGAAAATCATGGTATCTGAATCAATAATTTTTTTCCTCTTTTTCATATCTATCCTGGAAAATCACTGGCAATTACAATGTATTTATATCTTCTTTATTTATAGTGGGAAAAAATAGAAAATAATCTATAGAAAATAATCTAAGTGCCCA
>NW_012152252.1:578211-584943 GCF_000956105.1 Propithecus coquereli | reverse complement strand
TAAATAAGATTGTTTTCTTAATTTCTTTTTTGGATAGTTCATTGTTAGTGCATAGAGACACTACTGATTTTTGTATGTTGATTTTGTAAGCTGCAACTTGGCTGAATTTGTTTATCAGTTCTAATAGGTTTTTGGTAGAGTCTTTAGGATTTTCTATGTATAGGATCATGTATGTCATCAGCAAACAGAGACAATTTTTCTTCTTCCTTTCCTATATGAATCCCTTTTATTTCTTTTTCTTACCTAATTGCTCTTGCTAGGACTTCCAATTCTATGTGAATAAAAGAGGCAAAAGTGGGCATTCTTGTCTTATTGCTGATCTTAAAGAAAAGGCTTCAACTATTCACTATTATAACATTAGGTATGTGCTTGTCATATATTGCCTTTATTAGGTTGAGGTACATTCCTTCTATACCTACTTTCCGAAATTTTTCCTCATGAATGGATGTTGAATTTTATCAAATGCATTTTCTGCATCTATTGAAAAGATCATCTGATTTTTGTCCTTCGTTTTGTTAATATGGTATATTGTTGATTTATTTATTGATTTACATATGTTGAGCCATCCTTTGCATTCCTGGGATAAATCCCACTTGATTATGGTGAATGGCTATGATAAAAGATGAATGATAACAAGTGTTGGCAAGGTTGTGGAGAAAAGGGAACCCTTGAATACTGTTGATGGGAATGTAGACTAGTACAGCAATTTTGGAAAATAAAAAAAAACTAAAAATAGAATTACCATATGATCCAGTATCCCACTTCTGGGTATACATCCAAAGAAATTGAAATTGTTATGTCAAAGAGACATCTGCTTTCCACAGAGGTTGTACTAGTTTACAGTCCCACCAGGAGTGTATGAGTGTTTCTATCTCTCCGCATCCACGCCAACATTTATTGTTTAGGGACTTTTTGATAAAGGTCATTCTCAGGAAGGGAAAAACAAGCACCACATGTACTCACCATCAAATTGGTTTTAACTGATCAACACTTAAGTGCACATATAGTAGTAACATTCATTGGGTGTCAGGCAGATGGGAGGGGAGAGGAGGCAATAGGTATATTCACACCTAATGAATGCAGTGTGCATCATCTGGGAGATGGACACGCTTGAAGCTCTGACTCGGGTGGGGCAAGGGCAATATTAACCTAAACATTTTTACTCCCATAATATGCTGAAATAAAAAAGAAAAAAAAAGATGTCTGCACTCCCATATTCATTTTTCAGCATAATTCACAATAGCCAAGATAGGGAAGTAACCCAAGTTGTCTATCAAAAGATGAATGGATAAAGAAGACATGGTATATATACACAATGGAATACTATTCAGCCTTAAGAAAGAAGGAAACTCTGTCATTCACAACACTGATAAAATTGGAGGACATTATGCTAAGTGAAATAAGCCAGACACAGAAAGACAAATACTACAAGATCTCACTTATATGTGGAATCTAAAAAAGTAAGTCTCATGGAAACAGAGTAGGAAGGGTTACCAGGGCTGGGAAAGGAGGAGGGAAGGGTAAAGGAAAGACATTGACCAAAGGGTACAAAGTTCCAGTTAGACTGAAGGAATAAGTTTTAGTGATCTATTGCACTGCATGGTGACCACAGTTAATAATAATGTACCCTTCAAATTTGCTAAAAAAAAATATGTTCGTAATGTTCTGACCATAAAAACATGGCAAGTTGGTGAGGTGACGGATATGTTAATCAGCTTAACTGAAGTTTTCTATAATATATACATAGATCAAAACATTACATTGTACCCCATAAATATACACAATCATTAATTATCAATTTAAAAAATAAAAATATAAAATCAAAGTAGAGCTGCTACTGATGAAATTGTGATTGGAGGGACATTTTGTTTCTGATATTACAATTCTTTAATTTTGACAGGGATTTTCTTTATCCCTTGTACAATTATTCAGTCAGTCAGTGCCATCCCCTCTATAGAATACTTACCTCTAGAAAGAGTTCATTTATTTCATTACTGCAGTTAACACAGATTTCAGTTAAGTATTATGCTAGGCATCATGGGGGATGCAAATTTGAACAGGGATAGTCTCTGTCCTCCAATATCATCTATAAAACACATGTCCGTGTGACAAGTGGAATATGAGCAATGCAAATTCAGTGTTATCAAAAGGATTTTTTTCTGGGTATAAAAATGGAGAAGGTATCATAAAAGAAGTTACACTTTTGAAGAATCTCAAAGAAGAATCAACTGCACTTTGATAAGCAAATATACTAAAAATGAATGAATAAATATATTCTTAGTGCAAACACACAATATTAAGTATTATTATTCCAAGTGGAAATAATGGCAGGGTAAAGCAAGGTTTTCATGGGGGTTTTGAGGAATATAAAACGGAACATAGGACATTGGGGCACAAATTGAGAACCCCTGAGTATTTGAGTACATGTTTTATATTTGAGGGAGATAGGGAACCACCGAAGCTTTCTTAGGAGAAAATTAGCACTATGAATGCTGTGCTTTTGGAAGGTTAATCTCATAGCCCTCAAAATGGATTGAAGCAAGAGAAAGTTTTTGGAAGAGAATCCATTTGGGAGGCTTCTGAAACAGCTGGTGCAGGAGGTGAAAGAAATCCCATCAGGGCAAATGTGGCAAGGAAAAGGAAAGTCTATGAAAGAGAAGCAGAAAGAAGTTTTGACAGAACTTAGTGCTGCTGAATTCCTTTTCCAGTTGCTACCTGATAATGTCCCTATTCATATCTCCGGCATCTTTCGTCTACCTCATCATATGTAATTTTGTTCAACAATGGTCTTTAGCATTTTCAGCATTAGTTCACCGAGGCTACCCATTCTTGTCTCTCTGTCTACTCCTAATTGAGCATCCTACTTTAATAAGATTTGATTTTTATCATCTGCTCTAACTCCCTAAGTCTTTGCCTAATCTGCCCACTTCCCAGCATTCTTATGCTCCACTAAAATGTGTAGACTCATCTTCTCAAATAACTCCGCTTCCTTCCAATTCTATAGCGTTGTTCTTCCCATCCTCATATATGCTTGCAATTTTATTCGCAGGCATTTATTGGTGCTGATTGTATATTTATCTTTCTCCTATCCTATTAGTTAGAAAGTCTTACAAGAAGAGGGCTATTTTTAGTAACTAGTACATGAACGAGCTACAATGTGCTTACCTACTATATGAGGTAAATACATCTTTAACTGATAAGTGGAAAATTATAATGAAAAGTCATCAGATAAAAGCAAAAACTCCATATTTTTTATGTCTCTTAATCAGAGAAGTATTATTGTGTCTGTCAATTCAGTCAGTGCTGCACTTGGTGACTAATACATTCCTAAAAATTTATCTCAAACCAGATGTAGGAAATTTGAGCTGAAGATCTGAAAGTCAAAAAGGAAGCTCTATTCCCAGAGAACCAAAATACATTAGAAAGATCCCTATTTTTGCATATAACCTTTTAGATATAATATTCAGGGATGGATTCATAGATTTTCTTTTATAGTTTTTAATTTTGTTCCTTCAATTGAACACTGAGCCATTACCTTAATTCCAATGAACATCCAATTGTGAAAAAATAATTTTTACTTTTAGCACACCTAAAGATGTCCTTATATTGCTGAAGCGATATGTGTTTCCCGCTAATATTGACACTCGATGTTTTTGTAGACAATGATATTAAGGAATAATGCAATAAAATTTTTGATTAATTGGGCTATTGCAAATTTATATGCAACTATGGCAACTGCGCTTAATCTGAACTCTTGGCTACTAGACAGCAGCATCAAGCTACTTTGGTCAGGAATAGTTTTCAAAAAAAGTTCTAATTTTGTGTAAGAATAGATTTTTTGAAATATCAATATGTAATTACCAAAGTTCAAGTTGTTAAAAAATTAAACGTACAAAAAAATCTTCTCCCTCAAACAATCATGGACCACGTTGTCTTGGGAAAAGTGCTACCTATGCCTCGAAGAATAGAGCTAGAAGGGATTCTAGCAGTCGTCTTCCACACGAAGCCCTGTGTCGAGAATGAAGACAAGCGAGGACCCGAGCGGTCCAGCAACTGACACAGCATAACGCCTTGCACGTGCATGTGACGGAGGCGTGCAAACGCAGATGGGAGAAAAGAACCTCAGCTGCTTCTTTGTACTACTCAGCAGTGTGCCTTCGAACACTTAACTTTTGTTTTTAAAAACTGTGGTAAAATACACATAACATAAAATTTACTATCTTAGACATATTTTCTAAGTTTGATTTTAAGCACTCATGTTTTGAGTCCAGGGCAGCGTGTGGGAGACAGCCCGGCGGAGGGCCCCACGCCTAGCTCTGGGCACTGCCCACCAAGGGCAACACAGGACACAGTCACCAGGTGAGGAAGGGAGCCGGCTGGGTGTTGGGCTGGAGGGTACCACAGCATCTGACACACAACTCTGAACTCTGGTGAATTCAAATGATGTCTGAATGTAATGCTGTTTCCTGGATGGGATCCCCAAACGGAAAAAGATATTAAGTTAAAACTAAGGAAATCTGAATAGACTATGGACTTTAGTGAATTATAATGTATCAGTATTTGTTCCTTAACTGCAATAAATGTACCAACCTAAGGTGACATGTTCATAATAGGGGAGAGTCAGAGCTTCAGGCATGTCCATCCCCCAGGCGGTGCACACTGCACCCATTAGGTGTGAGTTTATACATCCCCTTCTCCCCCTTATCACCTGCCCAACACCCGATGAATGTTACTACCATATGTGCACATAAGTATTGATCAATTAATACCAATTTGATGGTAAGTACATGTGGTGCTTGCTTTTCCATTCCTGTGATACTTCACTTAGTAGAATGGGCTCTAGCTCCATTCACGATAATACAAGAGGTGCTAGATCACCATTGTTTTTTGTGGCTGAGTAGTACTCCATGGTATACATATGCCACATTTTATTAATCCACTCATGGATTGATGGGCACTTGGGTTGTTTCCATACCTTTGCAATTGTGAATTGTGCTGCTATAAACATTTGAGTGCAGATGTCTTTTTATAGAATGTCTTTTTTCCCTTTAGGTAGATACTCAGTAATGGGATTGCTAGGTCAAATGGTAGTTCTACTTGTAGCTCTTTGAGGTATCTCCATATTACTTTCCATAGAGGTTGTACTAGTTTGCAGTCCCGTCAGCAGTGTATGAGTGTTCCTATCTCTCTGCATTCACACCAACATTTATTGTTTTGGGACCTTTGATAAAAGCCATTCTCACTGGAGTTAAGTGATGTCTAATTGTGGTTTTGATTTGCATTTCCCTGATGTAAAGTCCTGGACCAGATGGTTTCACACCCAAACTTTACCAGAACTACAAAGAAGAACTAGTGCCTATCTTGCCAAAATTATTCCACATCAAGAAGGCAGGAATCCTCCCCAACATGTTTTATGAATCCAACATCACCCTGATACCAAAACCAGGAAAGGACTCAACAAAAAAAGAAAACTACAGACCAATATCCCTTATGAACATAGATGCAAAAATTCTCAATAAAATCCTGGCAAACCAAATTCGGGTGCTTATCAAAAAAATAATCCATCACAACCAAGTGGGCTTCATCCCAGAGATGCAGGGATGGTTCAACATACTCAAATCTATAAACGTAATTCACCACATAAATAGAAGTAAAAACAAAGACCATACGATCCTCTCAATAGATGCAGAAAAAGCATTCAACAAAATTCAGCACCCTTTTATGATAAGAACACTTAACAAAATAGGCATAGACGGGACCTACCTAAAAATGATAGAAGCCATGTATGACAAACCCACAGCCAACATCATACTGAACAGGGAAAAACTGAAAGCATTCTCGCTTAGAACTAGAACCAGACAAGGTTACCCTCTGTCACCACTTCTATTCAACATAATACTGGAAGTCCTAGCTGGAGCAATTAGGCAAGAGAAGGAAATTAAGGGCATCCAAATGGGGGCAGAAGAGGTCAAACTATCACTCTTTGCTGACGGTACGATCTTATATCTAGAAAACCCCAACTTTCTTTTGATTAATGTTAGCATGACACATCTATAGTTTAACCTGTGTCTTTATATTTAACGAATATTTCTTACAAAAAATTTATTGTAGGGTCTTTTGTTTTAATCCACTCTAATGACCTGTCTTTAATTGGTGCATTACAGCCATTTACATTTAAAGTGATTATTGATATAGCTGGATTAGTGTCTACCATGTTTGTAACTGTATTCTATTCATCGCTCTTCCTTTTTGCTTTTTTTCTCCCCTTCTTTTATGTCCCTGATTTGGCTTAAACTTAGAATTCTATGTAATTCTATTTTTTCTCTTAGCACTGCTTTTTAAAAAAAATTTAGTGGTTGCCTTAATGTTTGCAATAGACATTTATAATGAATCTAAGTTTACTTTCAAATAAGATTATACTGCTTCAAGAGTTATGCACATGCCTTATGGTAGAGTATTCCTGAGTCCTCCATCCCTGTATTTATAAGACTGCTGCCATTAATTTCACTTTACCATATGTTATAGTCACAACATAGTGATTATTTTGAGTAAATATTTATCTATTAGATCAATTAAGAATAAGATAGAGATTTTACTTTTCCTTCGTTTCTTCTCTAATGTTTTTCTTATATGTAACAAATTTCTGAGCCGTATCATTTTCCTTCTCTCTGAAAAACATCTTTTAACATTTCTTGTAGGGCAGGTCCGATGGTGATGAATTTTCTCAGTTTG
>NW_012152252.1:574425-575936 GCF_000956105.1 Propithecus coquereli | reverse complement strand
TTTTTTAAAAATAGAAATGAATGAAAAAAATCACAATAAACAAAATATCCAAAATATCAAAATTTATTTAAATAAAGACAGATTTAGAAACAGTCTTCTGCAGAGCTATATTGGAACCTAAGGCAAAAGGGGAAGTCTTCCTTGCTGACTTTTTTGAAGTTTTCTTAAATTTTTCACCATGGGCACATTATCCCAGCCCTGGTAAGGGAATATCTAGTCATTAACACCAGAAAAAATACATTTAAAATTATATATTAGAGATAGAAAAATTGAGGTATGTCAAATACAGAATGGCTTTCTTCCATACATACTTTAATATGGTTCTCATTTGAAATTTAATATAACTAAGTGCAAAACTATTGCTGATTTTTTCCAAAATAAAAAGGTATTATTTCATTTAGTAGCTCTTTGTGATTTGAAAATAATATTGATATGATATTAAATGTCAATGTGTCTGTCTCTACACACACATGAATATACACATATACGTTGATGTGCACAAAAATATCATGAGAGATTGAAAAGTAGACATCCTCATCAAAAGGAGTTTCTCTTTTGCTGACTTTCCACTGAAGCTTCTGGTCATCCATGATTCTGGACTCCCCCTTTCTCTCCAGATCCCTCCACACCTACTTCCTTCTCAGGTTGTTCTGAACCTTAAAAAAACCTGTTAATTTCTTATACATGTGTCTTTCATTTTGTAATGTAAATATTTAAGGTATATAACATAATATTTTGATATGCATAGTGAAATGATTACTGTAATCAAGCAAACTAACATATTGATCTCCTCACATGATCTTTTGGGTTGTTTTTTGAGTTTTTTGTGTATGTGTGGTAAGAGCACCTGAAATCCACTTACTTTAGCCATATCTTTGGCTACTTCCTTTCTTCATAACTAAAGAGGCTTGAATTTGTGTTCAAATGCAGTTTTCTTTATATGAGGAAATCAATCTTTTTGGTATCATAAATACATAAATATGCATACCCTTTTGTTGTATACATGGGACAAAATTATTCAAATATATATTATCTAACTTAAAAATTTGTACACCAGAGAATATCTGTCTTATTATTGAAGCATTCACTCTTGTCTTTTGATCCCATCATACGTGATCAAAATGCACTGGAACGTGAGGGGTGCTACTTCACGGTGGTGGCAGAGAGATGTGAACAGCTGTTTCCCTGCCAAGATGGCTGGTGGACTAGACACACCCTGAGCACTTCTGAGAACCAGGACCTCACCAAACCACCTGGTGAAGCACAGGTGTTGAGAAAGAAGACAACTACAAAGAGTGGTCTCTCCTAAGTATGCTCAGACGGTAATCAGGACAATTTGGGACTTGAAATTTTTCAGAACTTTAATGTCCTTAAAAATTTTAATAGCAATAAAGAGAAAAGGCCAGACTTACCTGGATTTTACAGGTAGATAAAGAACATAGAGTATTTCCAAACTCATACATTGAATCATAGATAAGACAAGCAACTTAAAAATATATATGAAACTTAAA
>NW_012152252.1:560559-563125 GCF_000956105.1 Propithecus coquereli | reverse complement strand
GATTGTACTGATTTGCAGTCCCAACAACAGTGTATGAGTGTTCCTATCTCTCCGCATCCACACCAACATTTATTGTTTGGGGACTTTTTGATAAAAGGCACTCTCATTGGAGTTAATTGATACCTCATTGTGGTTTTGATTTGCATTTCCCTGATGATTAGAGATGTTCAGCAATTTTTCATATGTTTGTTGGGCATTAGTCTGTCTTCTTTTGATAAGTTTCTGTTCATGTCCTTTGCCCATTTTTTAATGGGGTGGTTTGATTTTTTTCTTGTTGATTTTCCTGAGTTCTATACAAAGTCTAGTTATCAGCCCTTTACTGGATGTGTAGCATGCAAATATTTTCTCCCATTCTATAGGTTATCTGTTCACTCTAATGATAGTTTCCTTGGCTGTGCGAAAGCTATTTAATTTGATGAGGTCCCCTTTATTTATTTTTGTTGTTGCTGTGATTGCTTTTGGGGTCTTCTTCATAAATTCCTTGCTTAGGCTGATGTCTACAAGAGTTTTTCCAACACTTTCTTTTAAAATTCTTTTGGTTTCATGCCTTAGGTTTAAGTCTGTTATCCATCATGAGTTGATTTTTGTGAGAGGTGAGAGGTGTGGATCCTGTTTCAATCTTCTACATGTGGTGGTCCAATTTTCCCAGCACTATTTATTGGATAGGGATTCATTTCCCCAGTGTATGTTTCTGTCTGCTTTGTAAAAGATCAGATGGCAAGACGAGCATGGTTTTATGTCTGGGTTCTCAGTCCTGTTTCATTCGTCTATGGTTCTGTTCTTGCGCAGGTATCCTGCTGTTTTGGTTTCTATACCCTTGTAGTATAGCTTGAAGTCTGGTAGATAGATGCCTCCTAATTTGTTCTTTTTGCTTAAGGTTGCTTTGGCTATACAGGGTCTTCTCTAGTTCCATATAAAGGGTAGAATTATTTTTTATAGATCTATGAAAAATTATATTGGTATTTTAATAGAGATTGCATTGAATCTATAGATCACTTTGGGTAGTATAGACATTTTAACAATATTGATCCTGCCGATCCATGACCATGATATGGTTTTCCATCTGTTTATATCCTCTGCAATTTCTCTTCTCAGTGTTTTGTAGTTCTCCCTATAGAGGTCTCTCACCTCCTTAGTTAAATATATTCTTAAGTATTTTATTTTCTTTGATGCTATTGTGAAAGGTATTGAGTCTTTGATTTGATTCTCGACTTGACTGTTATTGGCATATATGAAAGCTACTGCTTTGTGTGAATTGATTTTGTATCCCGAGCCTTTGCTGAAATCATTTATCAATTCAAGGAGTCTCTTGGTTGGATCTTTGGGGTTTTATAGATATAATATGATATCATCAGCAAAGAGTGAGTGTTTGACATTTTCTGCCCTAATTTGGATACTCTTGATTTCCTTCTCTTGTCTGATTGCCCTGGCTAGGATTTTCAACACTATGTTGAATAGAATACAGATAGTGGGCAACGTTGTCTGGTTCCAGTTCTAAGCGGGAGTGTTTTCAATTTTTCCCTGTTCAGTATGATGTTGGCTGTGGGTTTGTCATACATGGCTTTAATAATTTTAAGGTATATCCCATCTATGCCTATTTTGTTAAGAGTTCTTATCCTAAAGGGTGCTGAATTTTGTCAAATACCTTTTCTGTATCTATGAAAGGACCATATGGTCTTTGTTTTTGCTTTTATTCATAAGGTGAACTACATTTATAGATTTGCATATGTTGAACCATCCTTGCATCTCTGGGATGAAGCCCACCGTGTCGGGATGAAGCCCACCCGTGTTGTGATGAATTATTTTTTTGATGTGCAGTTGAATTTGGTATGCTAAGATTTGATTGAGAATTTTTGCATCTATATTCATAAGGGATATTGGTCTGTAGTTTTCCTTCATCGTTGTGTCATTTCCTTGCTTTGGTATCAAAGTGATACTGGCTTCATAGAATGAGTTGGGGAGAATTCTATCCTTCTCAATGTTATGGAATAATTTCTGCAGTATAGGTTGTGGTTCTTCTTTGTAGGTTTGGTAAAATTCAGGTGTGAACCCATCTAGTCCAGGGATTTTTTTAATTGGAAGATTTTTTATTGCTGCTTTAATTCAGTGCTTGATAATGGTCTGAGATTTTGCTAAAATTGGCTCAAAACCTCATCTCATTGTCTCCGTCATTCTTCCAGATCCTGGTGAATTCCTAGTTCTTAAGTTTCTAGTCTCTGGCTTGTGTTCCTATTCCTGCTAACATAAGATTGGTGAACACCCAACAAATAATTTAAATTCAAATGATAGTTGCTCCTTTTGTCAAAGTCATTTGACAGTTTCTCACTAGCACAAGCAGCGGGCTGCCATGGCAGTGCAGCCACCTCCTGCCTCCCTCCCCTCTCTCCCAGGCTCTGGTTCATTCCCTCTTTAAACAGCTGCTTGTGCTACTATCCCCTTGTTACTGTCCTGGGCCTTGATATCTCCCTCTTCTCCCCCATCACACTAAGATTGTGACTCTTCAAGGTGTTTTCTAAACCAAAAGAGGTTCTTTTCTTATTTCAGTCATTAAAATACTTTTTCAGGC